>NW_026596225.1:3381245-3428034 GCF_907164565.1 Psammomys obesus
GGCTCCCCCGGGGCGGAGCCGGGCCGGTGGGCGGGGAGGCCTCCCGCCGCCCCTCGCGGTCTCCGGGCCGGGAGTCCGGAACCCGGAGTGGATCACCGCTCCGGATCCGGCGTCAGCGCGGCCCGCCAGCCGGCGCACAGGTGGCCCGGGAGGGGCCCCGGGCTGCGGCGACCCCGGCGCAGCGCCAGCCTGCGGAGAGCGGCCGGGCTCCCGAGCGCCCCGGGCGGGCTCCGCCGCAGTCCGCGCTCGCACCCTCGCCTCCCGGCCGCGCTCCGGGGCCGTCAGCGCGCGGCGCTCGGCCGGGATGGGGACGGAGGGGAGGTCGGGGTCCGGCCGGCGCGCGCGAGCCCTCCCCCCAAGTGTCGCACCGCCCGCGGCCCCCAGCGACCCTGGCGGGCTCCAGGGGCGCGCGGCCACGTGGTCCCAGGCTTTCCTAATTCCCCTGCGCCGCCGCTGGCCCCAAGGAAACCCTCGGGGCGCAGCGCAACCTGCCAGGCGCCAGGCGCTGTTTGCGCCCCGAGCGCGCACGGCGCTCCAGACGTGGGCGGGATGCGGGAGCCAGAAGGGCTTCGGAGGCCACAAACTCCCCGCGCCTTCGCCTTTCGGCTCTGTGACCTTGGGCGAGTCACGGGCGCCTCCGGGTGCAGCCCAGTGGGCGCCGCCGGATCTCCTGTCCCCACCCCCACTCCCTCAGCCGGTTAGAGTAAACACAGGCTGCCTCGGTGTGGGGGCCAGAGATCTGCGAGTGGGTCCCGCTCCGGGTCAGGACGGGTGAGAGGGTGAGGGCGGCTGCAAACCCACACGCCCGCAGCGCCGGTCGATGACAGTTGGTGCTGCAGGCTAGGTTAACAACGGTCCTGGCTGCCGCGAAGAGACACGGCTCGCCCGTTCCTTGAGACACGAGGCCCTCTCTCGGCCTGTCTTTTGTTTCCCACTTTGGATGGAAAAGGTTATGAAAAATGCTTTGCTTTCTTCTCTCTCAGAGAAAACATGCATACAGATATATGCACATACGTATACCCATACGTGTGAATGTGTGTGTATGTACGTGTGTATGTGTGTATGTATGTGTGTGCATGTTTGTGTATGTGTGTGTGTATGTATACATGCATGCATATATGTATGTGTTCTCAGCCAAAGCTCCAGTGTGCACTACGGATGTTGGCCTTGAGGCCAGGCTGGCAGGGAGACTGGGCAGAGGACCATATCCAAATGGCTCTTATGTTCCAGGTGCCCGTGGTAGGGGAACTTGGGACCCCGGTTGGCTTTAATGTCCAATTTTCTTTCTTTTTTTTAATTTTAAGATTTATTTATTTATTATACAGTGTTCTGCCTGCATATACCAATACACCTGCAGGCTAGAGGAGGGCGCCAGATCTCACTATAGATGGCATGAGCCACCATGTGGTTGCTGGGAACCGAACTCAGGATCTCTGGAAGAGCAGCCAGTGCCCTTAACCTCTGAGCCATCTCTCCAGCCCTCCAATTTTCAATAGAAGCCATTTTTTGAGAAATCAGTTTACATTTTTAGAGATGTGTGTGTGTGTGTGTGTGCGCGCGCGCACGTGCGCGCGCACGTGAGCACATTGCATTGTGCCGTGTGGAATCAGAAAACAGCTCGTGGCGTCCTTGCGCTCCTTCTGAGATCCAGGCGTGAAACCAAGATTGTGAGGCCTGCCAGCCAGCCCTATCCTCACTGAGCCATCTTGGTGGCCCCCAAATTGGTTTTTAACACACGTGTGCCTTTGTAACCTCTCGGGACCCGAATGACCACACTCCCGGACCGAGCTTTTTGAACTCTGCTTTGGGTGCTATTTATGTGGACGCATTAGAGAGGGGAGCTGAGCTATCCATGGAGGAGCAGTGTGTGAGAGAGAGGAGAGGGAGCAGTGTGTGCATGTTTGAGATCAGCGTGTGCATGTGTGTGAGCAGTGTGTGTGTGTGTGTGTGTGTGTGTGTGTGTGTGTGTGTGTGTGTAAGCAGTGCGCTGTGTGCCCGGGCTATTCTTATTGACTCTATTAACACCCATGCAGCGCTCTCTGGACCTGAGTTTGGGCTCCACAGTGTGGAGGAAATGTTGAGAGCCAGGGGTGAGCGAGGAGGCTGGGGCTCGGGCCTGGCGTGTGCACACGAAGTTGTTGCATGTTTCATGGCCGCTGCTGTGTGCTTGTGCATCTACTGTTTGCTCTGAGCAGGACCCAGAAGCCATTTAAATAAATGTTTCTGTTATACAGATGAGGCTGGAGACGGGCAAGGACCAGCCTCACCCTGAACGGCAGGGCTGGCCCAGAGGCTGTGGGGGTTGGTTTCTGGGCCGTGCTCCATCCGTTCTTCCTCCTGAAGCTTCGGCTTTTAGAATTGGGAATGCTGTTCCAGACATGGTGAACCCTTTCTTCTCCCCTCCTCAGTTCTCTGCGCCCCTATTTCCATCCAGAGCAGAGAGGCCTGTGTATCCGTCAGGATTGGTTTTGTCATGGTAACAAATGGTCCCCAAAGTACCAGCGGCTTTAGTCATCAAAGATTCATCTCTCATTTGTCTATGGTGGATCTGCCGTTCTCGGCCACGCTCACTCGAGGACCCGGGTTACCAAAGACACAGAGGAACATGGGGCTTTAGAGAAATACCCAACAGCAATCAACGGCTTCACCAGAAAGAGGACATGCCACTCTTACCCACAATCAGGACCCTACGTGCAGCCCGGGGCCACAGTTACTGCGGCCTACATCTGCAGCCCACATCTGCGGCTCTGCCCAGGCCCACTTCCCCAGAAGCCACGCTCTTCCTCCATTCTAGGCTTTCCCATTTGCTTTTCTCCCTAGAACGCTCTGTCCTCTGCCTTTTAGAAGGCATGGTCCTTTTGGTCACTGAGACCTCACCTCAGCTGTCCCCTTCTAAGCTGCACTCGGACAAGCCAGGAGAGAATAGGCAACTCGGCCTTGTCCATGTGTCTCCTGCCTTCTGTTGGTGGATCCAGGTTGTAGGGCTGCCAGGGAAGGGCTGGTCCTATGCTCAGGTGGGACAGCCTGATGGGAGGAGGGCTCCTGCCGTCCCTACCCTCCTAGGCTCTCAACTCTGCTAAGAAGAAGGCCCAGTCTGTGTGAGCTTGCACCTATCCCCTTTAAGGCCCAGGGGACCAGCCTCCTTCCAACAAGTGTCCACAGACCCCCTTTCAAGCTCAGGGCCAGGACACAGATTTCACCAGAACCGCTCTGCAGACCAGAAATGTCTCTGCTCTAGGGAGCAAGACTTGACCCCCTCCCTGGCGCCACATCGCCATGCCTCCCTCCCCTCTGTTTCCATTCTTTCAAAAGACAAAGTCTGGATCTTTCTCCACCAGGCCAAATGTTTCCATCTCAACTGCTCGTGTGACACTCAGGTCCTGGGCCCTGGCCTGGCCACTTGAACCATCCTCCCATGTACCGCAGGTGCTTTCCAACAAACAAGAGCCCTTGAGACATCTCAGGGCACCAGCACATTTCCTGCCCACGCAATCTGGTACACAGTGGTAGTCCTGTCAGTTGGTGGCCAAGGACATCATCCTCCCAGTGCCCACTGGAGGGGAGGCAGAGTCTGTGGCAAGGCCATCTTTCAGGCTGAAGTGTGCCATAGTGGCCATGCTGCTGGGCAAAATGCAGGTGCCCAGGTCCTTCTGCATTCTGATTCTAATTCAGGATGTGGAGGTGCCTCGGTATCTGAGCCCCTACCTTGTGCCAACCATCTCTACTGCTCACTTGGTCTGAAGAGCACACATTGAGGGGCAATGGCCTGGCCCGTGCCATAGACATCGCTGTTTGCTGGAGCTCCCTCGTTGCCTTGGCTGCGGATCTCCTGAGGTTGGAGACTTCGGTTCATCGCAGCTGCATTCCACGCTATGCCTCTGCTCCCTTTCCACACAGAGCTCCCTGGGGATGTGGGTGCCGTCAGGCAGGGTCCTGACTATTTTCTTCAACCTCTTGTCATTCCCAGGGAGCTCGGGAAATCCTGTAGACTTTCAGCCATTGCTGAGAAGACACTGAAGGCAGAGCTTAGGCTAGCACCTGGCAGCTCTCCACTCAAGCCTGTCTTGCCCTCTAGGAGAACGCCCATTTAGGTAACCTTGCCTCTGACTTCACCATCATAGGACTTACGTTTCGTATTTGCCCACTGCCCAGAATCTGGCTTCTGCCTCCCGGAAACATCTTTGTTTCATTTGGAGAATCACCCTTTCTGTCTTCAGCACACAAAATTCATGTGTTCTTTCCACCCCGGTTCCAAAACATGGAGCAAACTTCTGCCTTGCTGATTGTCACCCCAGATTCCCTGAACTACAGAGACAGGCAAGGGGTGGGCACAGATAGAAACCCATTCACTCAAGCTCATTTCTGCAACTTTTGTTGCAACTAAAGAGTTTTCTTTATTGGTGGGCATGGTCTGGCCATGAAGGTCTTGCGACATGAGCAGACATGCTTGAAGCCAAGGCATGAAGAGCCAGCTCTGAAGAGGGCCCCAAAACTGTGGTGTGTCACCAAACTGCTCATGGAGCTGCTGTGAATACCCCTGAAACTTTCACTCCTCTCAGCCAGCATGTCCCTGCCTTGATGGTTCACATCCATTTGAGTTTCCCATCATTTGCTTTAGAGAGAGCGACACAATAATTATCCTTCCTGAGGGCAGAGTGTGTAGCTCCGTCAGTACATTGTATGCTGAGCATAGCCAAAGCCCCAACACTGCACGGCTGGGCAGGTAGCAGGGCCTGAACCCAGCACTGAGGAGGCAGACAAGGAAGATCCGTGGAAGGAATTCCCAGTTCTAGCGTGAGTTTGAGGTCACCCTGGGATGCATGAGACCCTGTTTCAAAATAAAGCTATCCTTTATAAAAGTTTTCTAAGTTGGGCACGGTGGTCCACCCCATCACAATAGAAAGCAAACTAGCAGGAAGTTCCTCAGCACAGGTAGATGGGGGATGCCCTTGCCTTCGACATTCCAGGACCAGGGACAGTGTCCAAGCGCCCTGGAACTCTTCCTTGTCTTGCTTATCTCCTTCAGTTCTCACAGCCCTGGCAAAGCAGACCCAAGTTGTGTGGATGCAGCCCTGGAGGCTCAGAGAAGCACCAGCTTCCCGATGCCCCTCACCTGCTAAAGATTCAAACCTGAAGTCGCTCTAGAAACATTTGCTGACTGAAAGAAAGGATGTTAGTCTAACAAATGGTTTTATTAGAGACACATGGTCCTAAGATGGATGAGTTATTATGCACGCTCACGTACACACACACACACACACACACACACACACACTCGCATGCAAAACACAGGCACATACAAAGACAACCTTCTCTGGCCCTACACCAGCTACGGCATTTCAGTCTCCAAGGTTTCCCTGGCTACAGAGCCTTCGTTTCTAGTTTCCCCACTGGGCGCTTTCAGGTAGGTTTGAAGGTGAGCGATTCCATGCTGAGAGGCCCATGTGAGAAGGATGGTGCAGGAAGCACCAGCGAGGAGGAGGGGGCTCTGGACTAAGCTGAAGCTTGGCATCATGCCCTCTGCAGATGACCTGATGAGTATTTTGCAGACATAATTTCATTAGCGTCTCTGGGAGATGAACAATTAACAAGATGGTCTGATGCCCTAAATGCTTAGGAGAAGGGAGAGGACGCCTTTCTCGCTCCCTGCCCCTGACCGAGGCACGCCTTTCTCCCCCCGCCCGCCCCCCAGCCTTCATTCACGCGTATTCCGTGTTTCCCTTGCACGCTGCCATTCCCCCATGGAGGCACCTCTGCTCCCAGCCTAGCCAGCACCCTCCTGGCAGACTCGTTGCTTCCTCCCCCACCCAGGCTCCCATCAGCCTTCGCTGGAGCTCTGCCTGCACTGCTTTAATCGGTCCTCCGTGCACAGACACCCAGGGACAGAGCCTGGCAGCGGTCCGAAGGCCCCACTTTCCTGCCTGACACCGGAGAGGGCACAGCCAGGTGGGGCTTCTCTATTTGGACTGACCTTGCTGCCAGGTCCTTGGAAACTTCCAGTGGAGACTGGACCCCTACTGCAGTCCCAGGGCTGGTCCAGGAGGCAGAGTGGAGGACAGCTCCTAACGCCCATCCTGTGCCTGGCACACTGTGTCTCTAGGCCTGGGCAGAAACCAGGTTTCACAGAAGCAAGACTTGGGTCAGCAAGGACGTCCCTGGCCTTGTCAAACAGATAGAAAAAGGACTGAAGACTCCTGTGTCTATGTTTGTCCTGACTCCAGCAGCGTCTTGGTCTTGGGGACACATCTCTTACATGATCCACGTGTCTTCGGGCAGGGGAAGGGCTCTGTCTATCCAGCAGCCCCCACTTCACACAGGCAGTGCTGATGTGCGGTCCTGAGAACGAGGCCTTAGCACACGTTCTCCAGGTGCTCCGGGCGGACGCTCTCCCCTCAGATCATGTGGTCCATCCAAGGAGGCCAGAGCTCTCCCTTCACTGGGCATCACAGTACCCCAGAGGTTTGAAGAAATTGAGTTTCTGATCCTCCCCACATCTGTAGACTGGTGTTTAAGGGAGGGTCAGAAACCTCTGGGAGTTTTGGATTATTTCTTTTAGAACCCCTTGCTTTTTTATTTTCAATATAAATATTTGTATTAATCCTTTGAGAATTTCACATGTGATGTATTTTTAATTAATTAATTTCTAAATAAATTACAGTTTATTCACTTTGTATCCCAGCTGTAGCCCCCTCCCTAAGCCCCTCCCAATCCCACCCTACATACAATGTATTTTGATGCTATTCATTCTATTCTTGCCCCTAGCTCCTCCCAGGTCCACCCCTCCCTCAGAAATCTGTATAACTCATGCTGGAGAGGATGTGGAGAAAGAGGAACCCTCCTCCATTGCTGGTGGGAATGGAAACTTGTACAACGACTTTGCAAATTAATCTGGTGCTTTCTCAGACAATTAGGAATAGTGCTACCTCAAGATTCAGCTATACCACTCCTAGGCATATATCCAAAAGATGCTCAAGTATACAAGGACATTTGCTCAGCTATGTTCGTAGCAGCTTTATTTGTAATAACCAGAAGCTGGAAACAACACAGATGTCTCTCAGTTGAGGAATGGATACAGAAATTGTGCTACATTTACACAATGGAATACTATTCAGCAATTAAAAACAAGGAAATAATGAAATTTTCAGACAAATAATGGGATCTAGAAAAATAAAATCATTCTGAGTGAGGTATCCCAGAAGCAGAAAGACACACATGGTATATACTCTCTTACAAGTAGATATTAGACATATAATATAGGGTAATCATACTAAAATCTGTACACTTAAGGAAGCTAAGCAAGAAGGAGAACCCTGTGTAAGATGTTCAATCTTCATTCAGAAAGGTAAACAGGACAGACATCAGAAGAAAGAGAAAACAGGGAACAGGTAAAGAGCCTATCACAGAGGGCCTCTGAAAGACTCCACCCAGCAGAGTATTAAAACATATGCTGAGACTTATAGCCAAACTTTGGGCAGAGTGCAGGGAATCTTACAAAAGAAGAGGGAGCTAGAAACACCTGGAGGGAACAGGAGCTCCACAAGGAGAGCAACAGAACCAAAAAATCTGGGCACAGGGGTCTTTTGTGAGACTGATACTACAACCATGGACCATTCATGGAGATAACCTAGGACCCCTGAATAGATGTAGTTCATGGCAGTTCAGTGTCCAAGTGGGTTCCCCAGTAATAGGAACAGGGACTGTCTCTGTCATGAACTCAGTGGCTGGGTCTTTGATCACCTCCTCCTAAGGGGGGAGCAGCCCTACCAGGGTGCAGAGGGGGACAATGCAGCTAGTCCTGATGAGACCTGATAGGCTAGGGTCAGATTTAAGGGGAGGAGGACCTCCCCTATCGGTGGACTGGGGAAGGGGCATGGGAGGAGATGAGGGAAGGAGGATGGGATTGGGAGGGGATGGGGAAGGGGGGGTACAGCTGGACAAAAAGTGAACAAACTATAATTAATAAAAATTAAAGAAAAGAAATCTGTGTTAGGAGGTCTGTGGTGGGTCCTGGAGACTTAGGAGCCTGCACTCACATGGGCAGGAAAGGAAGGGGAAGCCATTTTCCCCACAGTGGGAGCTCCAGCCTCATGGTCCAACCCTCAAGGAGGAAGGCAGCACATGGAAGGTAGCGAAAGTCTCTTTCTATAATGCACAGACATGCAAGCTATGCAAGACAGATATACAACCCACTAGGTGTTGAGGTTTCAGACATAGTTAGGGGAAAACTATCTACAAAGGTTCCTGCAGCATGACAAGAAAAGCAGACTGAGAACACGGCTTACCGACCACACGGGTGAGGATGTACAAGACACGCTGTGCACGCCCACGACTGACGACACACAAACACACAAGCACAACCCACAACCAGGACCTCACACTCAGACACACAGACATACTCAGCCCACACCCAGATACACACGTAAGAACACGTGGATGCACAAACACACTGGGAATCGTAGCTGGATATAAATACACATTCACATCACACACACACACACACACACACACACACACGCCTCCCTCACGCATATGCAGATAAACTCGTTTGCAGCCCACACAGGCGTTGGGAGACTCCAACTGCGCTGCAGTAGTGAAGAGGAGACTGGGTTAGGATTTTAATAAGCTTTTAAGCAAATAAATGTATAAGCCCCGGCTACCGCAGGCTGTGGCTGTTTCTTGCTGCATTCTGACAGTGGTGCCCCTGGCCTCTGAGATGAGCGCATGCCCACGGCTGGGAAGGAGGAGAGCATGCCCCATGGGGGAGGGGGTGTGTGCGTTGTCGCAGGGCACGAGGGCAGAGGGCAGGCGGGAGTACTAAGTGCTCACGTGGGTGATGAGTGGACTCTCAGAGAACTCAGCCTTCAGAGTGTAACGGTCTGCTCACCTTTGCCAGAATGCAGTCACCTCCAGACATGCACGCCAAACTGGTAAGCGAAGGAACGAGTGGAGTCTGCAGAGCTCCCCAGTCGGCCCTCTGAATTAAGCGTTGCGGCTTGCCCATGACCTGGGGGGCTTGATGCTCATTTCACAGATGAGAACACCAAGCTGGCTCCGCACCACCCCTCCGGCCCTTGGCAGCTGAACCCAAGCTTTCTGGATCCCAGGCTTCCTGTGGAGCAGATCCGTGGGCCACCGAATGGGGGCGCTCAGGCTGGCTTGTGACCTGCCCAGATCTTGAGTCGAGCGTTACGAAGGTCCTCGTTGGAATCCAGCACCCATGAAAAGACTCTTTAGAAAGGTCCCCGGCACCTCTCCCCAGCTTGTGCCTCCCAACCAAACGCTTGACCCTCGACCTCTGCTACCCAGGCCCCAGAGGGCCCGCCACAGTCAGCAGCACAAAGCCGATCAGCGATGTTCGCCCAGCACAGCAGTCTGACTCAGCCCCTAGGGGGCTGGTGCATACTGTGTGCCAAGGTTAATTAAACTAGTAATTAGAAGGAGAGATGCTTAATCGATCTGGTTAATAAAATAACCCCCTTGCGGGAGCATGTGGGTGCTGTCACTCTGCTGGGCATTATGGGATCAGCCAAGCAGAATGCTCCCTCAGCTCCTGGCTCCTGCCCTCCCTGCTCTCCACCTCCCAGAACAAATCCCTGGGTCCTCCTGAGGGCGGGACCCTGGAAGTAGGTTGAAAGAGCAGCAGGCCTGAAGAGACAGCTTGGGAATTCAACAAGGTAACAGTCCCCTGAACTGTCTTCTCAGCTCTAAGGCAGGTACTGAGGCCTTGGGGGCCTTCCATGATGGCTAGGACCCTCTGATGGCCTGCCCTGGACCTTCCTGCCACTCTCTTTGAAGACTACATCTGTTAGATCTAAGCCTCCCATTCAAAATCACACCCTCAGCAAATAGCTTTGAAAATTAATCTTTATTTTTACATATTTAACTTGAATACTTTGTTTTGTGTGATAAGAGGGGGAGAAAGAGGAATAAGAGAAAGAGAAGGAAGAGAAAGAGGAGGAGGAAGAGAAAGAGGAGGAAGAAGATGAGAAAGAGAAGTAAATGGATGAGGAGGAAAAGGAGAAGGGAAAGAAGAAGAGGAAGTAGAAGAGGAGAAAAGGAAGAGGAAGAAGAGGAGAAGGAAGTCGAAGAGGAGAAGAGGAGGA
Organism: Psammomys obesus; assembly: GCF_907164565.1. Taxonomy (NCBI): domain Eukaryota; kingdom Metazoa; phylum Chordata; class Mammalia; order Rodentia; family Muridae; genus Psammomys; species Psammomys obesus. Next base: position 3,391,349 of record NW_026596225.1, read on the forward strand.
GAACAAGAGGAAGAAGAGAAGGAGATCTGTCCAATCCCAGGCTTTCACTCGGAAAAGCCTCAGGTGGGAGGCTGGTGTGCGGCCTTCTCCCCCAGGTGGCAGGTGCAGCCTCAGGTGGGAGGCTGGTGTGCGGCCTTCTCCCCCAGGTGGCAGGTGCAGGTGTGGACACAGCTGTCTGGGTAGCTTTCCTGGATGGTAGGGTGTTACTGCTGCCTCCCTTTTCAGGGCACTCCCTCCACCCCTTCTCACTCAGCAATGATATGGACAATTGATGTTTTCTTCAATCCCATTTCACCAAGATGGAATTTTCCAGAAGGGGAAAAGAGCCTCCTTTGCTGGGAGGAGCTCGTGGCCTGGGGCCTGAAGCAAAGCCTCCCCTCCCCTCAACACCTCCTCTCTGCTCACGCTCCTTGCTTCCTGTCTAGTGCTCAGTGGTGTCAGGAAAGCCTGGTCGTGTGTGATGACGCCTGCTTCCTCCCCCCCAGCCCCCTTGATGGAGCTCAGCTCAAGCACGGAGTCCTCCACGCCCTGGATTCCCATTCCCCACCTCAAAGACCAGTCCTGGAGAGGCGGACCCCAGTGACCTCCTCTCTGAGGGCTTCTGGGAGGGTGAAGATGCTCAGCTTACCTGGATCCTCACCAGGAAGAGGGACCACGGATGTCCCTCAGCTCTGCCAGCCACGTGGCTGAGTCTGCTGATGGGTCTGTGCCTGGGCAGGGGACAGGGTTTCACTAACTCCTAACGGCTGGCTTAATGGAGTCTGAAGTCAGGTGGGTCCCTCTCCGGCTGCAGTGCGGCAACTGGACTCTGCTCTTTCTATTTCTACTCTAAAAAAAAATTAATAATAATAACAGCACACACTTTACTCACAAAGAAAAAGAAACCAAAGCAAGATGCCAGCGAGACAATGAGGACGGGTGGAGCAGGTCTCAGGCTCAGCCCTGCCTGCTGCTGGCGCCAGCTGTGTGCTCCTGGGCAGCCACATCTTCATCGCAGCCCCTCCGCTTCCCCACCCACCCACAAGCACACCCACCAACTCCTCTCCCATGCCGACTCCCACCCATCTGTTCTCCACCTCCCTCATTCATTCACATCCTGCTTGACCAACCTAAACCTAAATTCTAAAATGCTCCAAAATGCAAGACTCTTCATGCATGAACGTGACCATACCATGAAAATTCCATGCCATGAAACTTTGTTTCATGCGCAAAACTGTTCAAAATATTGCATAAAATTACCTTCGGGCTCTGTGTATCAGGTGCATATGTAAATACAAATGAATTCCATATTTAGTCTTGAGTCTAACCCCAAGACAGCTCATTATATCTGTGCAAATAATCCAAACTCTGAGAAGAAATTCCAAAATCAGAAACCGTCGTGATCCCAAGTATTTCTGATAAGGGTGCTTAGCCAGCACCTATCACCTGGCCCTGATGCTAGGCCTGTGCTGGGCATAGGTCTGTTATCTTGGAGCAGGATGTTCCATGGGAGACAGAAACAAAGGGTGCACGGTAAGTTTAAACTAGTTCTAGACTGTAAAGAAATGGGCGAGACAGAGAGGCGCGTGGCAGAGGACCACTGTAGGGAGAGTGGCTGAGAAAGCACCCCTCTTTCAGCAGAGACGGGGGGCACCGCACTCGGGGGTGCAGCCAACGGCAGCAGTTCAGCTTCTGGGAATCCTGCTCCAGCCTCGACAGCAGCCAAGGCTGGGCTTTGGTGGAGCTGGTGGAAGGGGCCGGGGTGGACTCTGAGAGTGTCAGGGGGCAGGGTCCAGATCTCCAGAGTCCTGGGGTCGGAGAAGGGGATCTGGGCTCATTCCCTAAGAGCCATGTGGAGCCAGCCAAGGGGTGCAGTATGACCCCAACATTATCTGTTGAGCGGCTGCTTACTCACGATGCTAACGTGTAACTCAGATGGAGCGGATGCTGGCGGTCGCTGGCAGAGATGGCTGCAAGGACAAAGGGTCTGTGGGGGACCTCAGCGGAACCACAGGCTGCTGTGGCAGGAGACCGGGAGAGAGGGGCAGGGGCTCTTGAGGTTGGGAACTGGGAAGGCATAAGCCCGTGGGCCCACGAAGGCCACACTAGCACTTTCTCACAGGTGGCGGGGAAGCCACGGATGGGGCCGCAGATGCGGAGCTGCAGGTGGGGTCCATTCCTTAAGAACCCTCCGGTGGGTGTGGGAGGGTGTGAGCAGCTACCCCGGCCCGCCCGGCGCCCTGAGCTGGCTGCTCACCCGCAGGTCCCATGCGCAGCTTTGAGCGCCTAGAAAGGTGCACGTGGACAGGCTGTGTGGACACCGTTTCCCACGCCCTCCACAGGCTCCCGTGGACACCGTAGCTCCCCCCCTCCAGCTTCCACGTGCTGAGTCATCCCCGGGGATTAGCAACCTTCCGAGCCGCCCTCTCAGTGTCTCCACAGATGCGCGAGCTCCCCTCCCCAGGACTGCGCTCCAGGAAGAGCCTCTCTCCCAGCCCCGCCCTTCCCCATGGAGCGTGCGTGCACCCATGCACACCCCGCCAAAGCGAGTCAGGAGAGGAGGGCAGGCGGCTCGGGGAGGACCCCCGGAGGAGGCCCGCCCCAGCGCGGCAGGAGCCTGGCGGTTCCGGCCGTGTCTGTTCCCACGGGGAGAGCTGTGCTTGCTTGTCTGTCGTCCTGCCTTGCTCCATCTTCTCACGTGTCTCTCAGTCGTCACATGCGCCGGAGCCGGCGCCGGCAGTGCAGACTGCTCCGCCTGCTTCTCCCGAGGCCAGGCATGCACACGCGAGAACCCGGCAGAAGCAGCTCCCGGGCCTCAAGCACTTTACAGCTTGCATTTCTCCAGCCCACGCCCGTGTCTAATTCTATCCCCGCCTGTTCCCACAGGAGCCCAGTCGCCAGGCCTCCCTGCCTTCTTCACACTCATGCTGCGGGTTGAGCAGGCGTGGGCGGCAGCCGAGGAATCCACGTCCGGGGGCTCTGTCAGGGCCCTGAGGCGCGTGTCTGTGTGTGTGTGTGCACAGATGTACGCATGTGCGTGAGTGTGTGCAGGGGTATGTTCACAGAGGCGTGCCATGCGGTCGCGCGCACACACACACGTTTGCACTTGTGAGCATGCCTGTGTGTGCTCTGTATGTGTGCACGTTTCTGTGCAAGTACACATGTGAAAGCATTTTATGCACGTGTGAAGATGCTGTGTGTGGACGTGCGAAGATGCGTGTGTCCTCAAGTAGGAGGCACATACCTGCATGCCTGCATGCGTGTGTGTGTGTGAGTGTGCAGTCACACTTGCTCATGCTGTGTGTTCATGTGTGTGTACACATCTATGCCCGTGCATTCATGTGCGCGCGTGTAGGTTTGTCAGTGTGTGTGCATTTGAATGTGGAGGTGTGAGGTATGCGCTGTGTGGACATGCGCGCCTGAGCACACAGGTGCTTATGCATGCTTGCACAAGTGTGTTTGCATGTCGGGCGCCGTCAGGAGCTTATTGATGTGTGCGTATGGGCATGAGCATTGGTATGTTCTCACTGTGCACTGCACATGCATGTATTTGTGTGAGGACGTGCATGTGTTACGAATCTGTATGCACACATGTACAGACTTGTGGATGCCCTGTGTGTGTATTTGTACACACATGTGCGTGGATATTAGAGGCCTGTGTGTCTGTGCGTATATGAGCACATTTGCCTGGGTGTGGCCTATGTATGCACAGCCTTGGGTTTTCATTTGTGCATGTATATATGCGTTCATGCATGTAGGCTTTGTCACATGCACCCACTACATTTGGGGGACTGCGCATGGGTGTTCACACATGCGTGCATTTGGGCGTGAACACATCCATGTGTGCGTTCATGTGTGGGCGGATGGCCGTGTGCGCGCATTGACCTGTGTGTCTGTGCATACGCACACGCCCGTGTTATGTGTGCCTGCATGCATGTGCGCACGATGCCTTCATAGGATGGTGTGTGCTCGTGTGCACACAGTGCTTGCACGTGTTGCTGTGCATGTGCTGGCGTGGGGCGAGGGGGCGAGGCCCGGAGCGGGCAGGGCCGCCCAGCTGCGGTTGGCGGCGAGGCCGGCGCTGTGCAGGGGAGGGACGTCGCCCGCGCCGACTGCTCGGCTGCTCGGGTCTGAAGCAGAGCCACTCTGCTGGCTCGGGCGCAGCGAACAGGTGGCGGCGGCGACTGGCACAGCCAGGAAAACCATCTCGTGGAGGCCGGCGCGCCGCAGGGGGGGGGGGGCGGGGCGGGGGCCGCCTGGGACTCGCCCCCTGGGCGGTGGCTCCTCCTCCGGGGGTGCCCTCCCTCTGCTCCCCAAGGGCCTCCGGAGCCCTGCGCCGCAGGCCCACGGGGTGCCCGCCTCCCGCTTGGCCCCGAGGGCTGGCGCACGCGGAGCGCCCTTGGTGGAGGGAGCCCAGCCCGTCCTACGTAGCCCTTCAGGGCACGCTAGGTGACAGACACTCAGCCCGTGTTGTGATGATGGGGCCCGTGTGGGGGCAGGTCCAAGTCACCTCACATACTGACAGAGGGGCAGGGAAATAGCTAAACGTCGCCGGGAGTCGCTTGCGGGCGGCCTTCTGGAGGCCAGGGAGGACTCCCTGTGGGCTCTCCCCCGACCATGAGTCCTGGGGCCGCAAAGACACTGGCCAGACGGAAGAGCAGGGAGGTCGGGGCAGGCAGGGCCGATGGCCGCGGGGAAGGAGGTGAGGGGCCACGTGGGATCCAGAGGCCAGACAGGGGTGCCTGCTGCTGACCAAGCCGGAGGGGCCGGGCTGGAGGCAGGAAGATCAAACGGCGAGAAGCTAGGCTTCAGGTGTTCTCAGTTACCCGCCCTGGGCCGGCCACCCGGGGGAGAAAATGAAGTCAGGTTCGGATTTGAGCTAAGAGTGCGTATTTCCTGCCCTGAGGACTGGGCTCCTGGGAAGCCTGGGCAACACAGATCTGTACCCTGTTTTCCACAAACACAACCCTGCCTCTTAGGCCGGCAGAGCCCGGGGCCAGAGCCTGGGGCCTGAGCCCACGGCCTAGACCCAGAGCACACCCCGGCCCACGCGCACTCCCGGCTCTGCTCTCCCGGGCATTCCGGGGAAGTCGAGCGCCTTCTTTAAGAAGGACGACGCTTTCCAACCTCCATATGCTCAGCTTTCTTTTATTATTTTAATTTCTAAATACTTGGGAAACTCTCCAGCCCTGGCTTCTGCTGTGATTCCGGTGCCAGCAAGCACACTTGCTCCCTCGCCGCACCCCTTCCTCCGTCCCAGCCAGGAGGGCTTCTCCCAGCACAGGGCTGCGGGAGCCCGGGCGGTGGAGAGAGATCCAGCCGTTGAATCTGGTCACAGACACAGCCCTCTGCAGGCAGCGCAGCTGCAGAGGGTCAGCCTGGCCTGCCACGGGGCCCAGCCTGGCCCAAATCACCCCCTTCAAGACTACCAGACCCCTTCCTCCACGAGAGAGAGCTTCCTGCAGGGCGCTTTGGAAAGTTCTCCACCGCTGCCTACCCTCTGTGGAGTTCAGTCTTTCCCACCCCTCTGTCACCTCTTCCCCAGTCTCTGGATCCACAGTCTGACCCGGCTTTCCTGAGTCTCCTTCGGTCTTTGTCACTATCAGAGTGGCCCTGTCAACATGTCTGGACAAAGGCATCTCTTGAGCTGTGCGCAGTGGCGGGAGCCATGCCCGGCACAGAGTGGGGCAGGAAGGACCTGTTGGAATGAAGTGATGGTCTTCGGTGCTTCCTGTGCGTGTCCTGAGGGCTTTGAGGAAGGCAAGGTTAGGGGTAGAGAAGAACAAGGTGTCATTATTTCCTGACTGACCCGGTGTGCCAAGACAATGCTGTGACCTCATGCAACACGTCACCCCTTTCAGTGTCAACCAAGGCTCAGAGGAACAAAAGGGGGCTCAGGAGCTGACTTGGAGATTAAGGGCTGAGTAGCTTAAACCACCTAGAGCCGCAGCTGCCGAGGATCAGACACGCTTGTCACCTCACTGCTGACACTTGGATGGCTCAGACCGTGAGTTCAGAGCCAGCTGGTGCACCGCCATGGAGTCCTGACCTCCTGGCATGAGGTGGGACCTGCACAGCTTGGGGTGCACTTGGGACCCTGCTGCCACACCTCAGGCGGCCTTAAAAGGAGGCAGGTGCCTGCTGTGGGGGTCCCCACTGTGTGCAGCCTCCAGCAGGAGGGCCGCAGCACAGCTGGCCTCACGTCTGTCCTGTCCCTGCAGGGCTCCCGCTTGCTTCAGGCACCATGTCGGCCGCCTTACCCACCATTCCTACTTCCTGCTTCTTCAAACTGCCGACCATCATGGACCCACTGGGATGCTCTGAGTTGTCCCAGCTTCTCCGGGCGCCTGGCCTCTGCTGTGCTCTCAGCTCTGTCTGGTCAGGGGTTTGCTAACTCAGGACTCTGCACGGTGGCGGGGAACAGTGCCATGCCCCTACAGTGAACATTTCCTAAGCTCCCTTCCTTCACGTCCTGGCACCGAAGCCACGGTCCTAGCCACAACCGACTTGTGTTACTTAGGTATTTTTCTTCCCATCAGCCACCTTTAAAAAACTTAAAGAAATAAAATGTAGAAGGAAGCTTTTTTATCACTGCCGTAAGTGGAAAGCCAATATCACGAGCCATAAATAGAAGACAACTGTTAAAACAAATGCCACAAAACAAAACGATGCGGTGAAGCCTGAGCAGATGCCTGGCACTGCAGAAGGTGCCGGGCTGGGCTGAGGCCAATGCTTTCTGCCAAACAGTGGCAAAAAGAAAGGCTAGCCCCAGACCAAGAGTCCTCGGGCAGTCAAAGGTGTTAGCACTGAGCAGCAGTGAGCCTCCTGCTACATGATTGCATTCTGGGTATCTCCTAAACTCGGCCCTGCCTCTGTGGTCCTCATCCCGGGCATTGGAGAACACAGACCCTGAACAGCTCAGGAGAATTCCGAGGGACACGTGTAAGAAGCTCTGGGGAGACCTGAGTCTTGAGTGGACATGGGGTTATCTGAGCTCCAAACAGTCGCCATTCCCCTTGCCCAGAGAAATAGCCCCCAAACCCACCTGCCCCCTTAGCTCTGGTGCTCCCCGTAATGTTTGCCCTGCAGCAGGCCTTCCGTCACCCATGGCCTCCGGAAGAACTCTGTCCTCCTGATTCTTGACTCTCCCTTTTGATCTCAGGCTGAATTTGTAGGGTCCTGGGTGTCCATTGCTAGGCAACAGAATAACATAATGAAGTCTCAGAGGGATCGAGAGCCGAAAGGAAGTTTGCTAAGAGGGGCCACCGCTCGCTCAAGGCTGAGCGGAGGGCTGCTGGCGGAATCCAGAGGCTGCCTCGGGTCCCTCCTCCCACAGGGCAAGGGGTGGGCACAGCCCTCCTGCCCTTCTGGATGCTTAGCCTGTGCGGTTCAGGCTTCGTCACGAACAGTTTGCAGAGGAGAGAACTGAGCTTCTGAACTCTGCTCACCAGGTGCTCAGTGAACTTATGTCCAGCCCTGAGTCCCGCAGCTGCACCACTGATTTTCATCCCTGTCACCCCTCATTGCCTCCTGGTGACTTTAGCTCAGGTGGCACTTTCTCAAACTCTGCTGATGTCCAGCCTCCACAGGAGACTATGGCCTCCGAGGGGGACCCCAGTTGGCTGTGCCTGTGAGGGGGTTCACCTCAGGACTGATGGCTCCCAGCTTGGCTTGCACAAAGTGTGGCCATCTCAGCAGCTGCCTTGTTCCTTTAAGCTCTGGCCTTCACCTTAACGGGCAACTGGCAACCCTTTCCCACTCTGACAGACAGGCGACTGGCAACCCTTTCCCACTCTGGCAGACAGGCAACTGGCAACCCTTCCTTTGCAAGATGGTCTGGAGCTCCCCATCTTTGTTCTTTGTTTTCTGGGGTCTTTCAGAGGCCATTTGCTTTCATATCCAAGGAATCCCATTTCTCCAGTTTGGTGTGGTGTCCTCACTGTACACAGAAGAGGTGGGACAGTCATCAAGACCTAGGTGGCCTGTGAGCTGACGTAGGTGGCATCGCCCTTCCATGCCTCCAGGCAGCTGAAGCTGAATTCTCATTCTTTAGAAGTAAGGACCCAGGCACAAAGTCTCGTCTAGGTGACATGGTACTGGCAAGGCTAGCCTGAACCAAGCTCAGGACTGTCTGAATTCAAAGCTGGCCACCCCCACCCCCACCTTCCTTGTCTTGCCACCTGAGCCAAAGGCAAAGTCTGTGGCTGCTAACCAAGGCACTCAAGACAGCCCGGACTGGCCTGACCACCATTTAATTACATTCGTTCCTTGCAAGCCTGCCCAGGAAGAGCAGGAGGCTGGTAGAGAAGAGGCTGGCTGGGCCGGGAAGAGTTCACGGGATCACTGCTCATGGGAGGCTCCGGCCGCCCTAGGGTCCCAACCTGGGGGCTGAGGAGACTTCCCATTGCTGTGCATGAAGCTACTGCCACTGCCCGCTGCTCCAAATGGCTCCACAGCCATAAAGCAGCTGAGGAAAAATGATGGCAGGGAAGGAAAACGAGCCACCAAGGAAATTAACTCTCACCCGGGGAGATCTTGCCTTTCTGCTGACAGAGGCCTCTACCCTATAAAGCCAAGAGCTTAAACTCCACTCTTACAATAATTACCATGCCTTGGGCACCTCTGCCCTTGGCAGAGCCCAGGATCGGCTGAGAAGGACCCACAGCGTAGAGCCAGAATCTTCAGGGAACAGGGAATGGGAGGGAGGTTTGGCACCAGAACCAGGGCCCCCTTCCTGAGAGAATTATCCAGTGGATGCTGGAGCCAGTGAGGATGTGGGGACCATACTCCAACCTCCTCACAGGTGAAAAACTGAGAGGATCAGAGAGGCCACCCAGCTAAAGACCAGATCAGACCATACTACAACCTCCTCACAGGTGAAAAACCTAGAGGATCAGAGAGGTCACCCAGCTAAAGACCAGATCAGATTAAAAATTCCTCCCCTCCCTGTGGGCAGGTCCTGGCCCCATATGTGTATTTCTCTCAGACGGGATCCAAGTTAGGCCCAGTGAAAACGCAGAAAGTAGAGTGCTGGCCTCAGTTAAAGCATACATCAGGTGCCGACATTGCGTCTGTCCCCTTTACCTGGTGGCGCCATTTCCACAACAAAGCTAGATTCAGCGTGGGCTCTCTGGCAACAGCCACTCTTAGGGAGCCAGTTTGGAGTATGATTCAAACTCCCTGCACAAGGAGAATGACCTCCTGACAGCTGGTGGGGGGGCACCCTCCTGGGGAGGGTCTCTGCTGTCCTACTCCTGAGGCCAGACTTCCAGTTGGCCCAAGGCAAGCCAGCTCTCCATTCCCCTCCCCTAACCAGCCTTTCTCCTCCCAGCCTGGGACTGCACGCCCCCGCCTCACATCTCTCTCCAAGTGCGGACATCTGTTGTTTTTTCCTGCAAGTATGTTCTTCTCTGTGGACCACACCTTCCCCTTGCTAGTCCTTGAGGCTGAGGATTCTGGTCACTGGGGGAGGGGCACACCTTGGCTAGTGCTGACCTCATCACCCTGGCTACCACCAAAGTTCAAAAATGTACAGGGAGCTCAACAGCCAATGAAAGCAGATGCTGGGATCCCAGGAGGAGGGCTTGCTCTTCCCACTGGAATGGCTGGCTGGAGGGGATGCGTGGAAAGAGGCAGAGGAACTCAGGAGGTACTTCCAGCTTCCCGATGGCTGCTGAGCCCCTGGATCTAGCCAAACCTGAGCTCCAGAAATAAAGGCCACCACTTCACAATTAATCTGCAGCTTTACCCCAACTGGAATACTGTGCTTTCTGTCACTTGTAACTGGCATGACAAGCCTCCTCGCCCACAGGCACTGCCCCTCTCCAGGCTTTCCTAATGAGGACCCTGTGGATCTGCCTGCGCTGGAGTCTCTGGAGTCTGTATTTTATCTCTTGGTCTTTTTGCTGAGTTTGAAGTTCTGCTGTCTGTCACTGTGACAACTACGTTGAGCAGACCTCTGCAGGCCCCCGTTAGGACCTCAGGCTTCTGCTCTGCTGCATTTCTCCAGCATCTAGCTCAGGCTTGGTCAGTATGCTGTGTCTGACCCTGTGACAGGGTGAGGCTGTGATCCTGGAAAAGGAGTTCCTCGTTTCATCGGGGTTGCTGAGCCTGTGGGATACAAACCTGGAGTTGCCAGGGACCGCCAAGGAGGGATGGCTGTCACAGTCACTGTCGGAGTTGTCTCGCTTACTCTTTAAAAAGTCATTTTTTATTTACGAGCGTATGTATGCCCGCTTGTTTGTATGTGCACAGAGTGTGTGAGGTCTTCACGGAGGCCGTAGTGGACATCAGATCCCCTGGAGCTGGCGTTCTAGGCGGTTGTGAGCTGCCAGGCGTGAATGCTGGGAGCTAAAGTCCAGTGCCTGAGTCAGCAGCTCCAGGTCCCGTGTTTTCCTTCAGTCGCTCTAAGCTGAGTCTCTTTCTTTCTTTTGTTTTTATTTATCGTGTGTGCATGTGTATGTGCATATGTGGGGATCCATATGCGTGTTAGGGTGATAGGTGTGCATGTGGAGGCCAGGGCTACACACTGGCCACTGTTCCTCGGGGCTGTAGTGATCTGGGGTCTCTAGAGGAACAGAACTGATAGAGGCATACATACACACCAACATGCTTACACACATAGACATACAAACATACACCTATGCACATTTACATATGTGCATATAGACATGAATATTCACATAGACACTGCATATATACACATAGACATATACATGCTTATACAAAGTCACGAATACACATATGTACATATACATATTCACGCAAATACATGTGTGAATATACAACTATATATAACATCTAAAATAGAAAGAGATTTATTAGACTGGCTTCTAGGACATGGTCCAGGTAATCCAACAGTGGCCGCCTCACCTTGGAGAAGATGAGAATCTGGCAGTTTCTCAGTCCACAAGGCAGGCTGTTTCCGCAGCCCAATACCCCGCTGAAGGCCGGGGGCATCCCAAGGGGACTGTGCCTCTCCAGTGTTCTGCAATCACAAACAGTTCTAACGTCAGCAAAGAAAGTGGCAGCGACAGGCTATAGGGCTCGGCAGCACCACGGAGGGCAAGCCAACAATAAGCAAGTTTCTTTTTCAGGGACCTTTCTACCAAGCCAGCACAGGAGGCTCCAGCACGGTGAGGACAGGTCTTTCTGCTTCAGAGAAGCCAATCAAGAAAGTCCCTCATGGCATTGCCCAGCAGCTGGTCCTTTAGCTGTAACAGCTCCTGTCAAGGTGACAGGCAGCTGTCACAGGAGCTGTCACCTGTTAGTCGAGGCAGGGTCTCTCTCTGGCTTGGGCTTGGCAACTCGGCTCTGGCTGACCAGTGAGCACCAGGCTCTGCCACTTCTGCCTCTGCGGCAGTGGGATTACAAGCATGAGCCACAGTGCCTGGTTAATTTCACGTGAGTTCTGGGGATCAAACACAGGGCCTGATTTTTGCCTGGCATCACCTTGCAAGCTGTGCCATGTCCCAACCCCAAACTGGGTTTCTAATTCTTGTCAGTCAGAAAGTCCTGGCTAAAGTGGGAATTGTTTTAGAAAAATAATGATACCAGGGTGTGTGGGCCCATGCCTTTCATCTCAGCACTCAGGACACAGAGGCCATCAAAGCTGAGTTTGAGAGGAGCCTGGTCTATATAGCAAGTTCCAGATCAGCCAGGGATATGCAGTAAGTCATGGGGGGTGTGGGGGGGAGGCAGAGGGAGGGAAGCAAGGAGAGAGGGAGAGAGAAAGAGAGACAGAATGACAACAGACGTGACACACACCCTTAAGTCTAGCACTTTGAGACAGAAACAGTAGGATCAAGAATGCAGCCTGGAGCCAGGTGGTGGCTCACACCCGTAATCCATGCACTCAGGGAGGCAGAGGCAGGTGGATATCCATGAGTTCAAGGCCAGCCTGGTCTACAAAGTTAGTCTAGGACATCCAGAGCTACACAGAGAAACCCTGCCTTAAAAAAAAAAAAAAATCGGCCTGGTTACACACAAAGACCTTGTCTTAAACAAACAAACAAACAAAAATAGAAATTAATTATATTTAATAATATGCCAAAGTCATAAACGAATGTTTTATTAAACATCCTAACAAACAGAAGCACAACACTAGTCTCCTTGTGTGAGCAGGCTCTGTATCTGGAGTAAACAGATGGAACACTTTTATTTTGCTCCTTTGGTATACTCTGTAACTCTCAGCTGCCACATTAGGCTCTGCTCAGCTTGATGAAATGAATCATATTTTTTTAATGGCATTTATTTTTTTTTTAATGAATCATATTTTTTTCTGCCTTACATACAGAAAAAAACCAGAAGGTACCTTCAGCTACCACAGCCAAGAGCATGGATGATCATTCCGCCACCATGCTGAGGGCCACAGCGAACAGAGCATGTAGGGCAGAGCAGGCACCTTGACTAAGGGGACTCATATCTACCTCTCCTGCTCCCCATGCCTCTTCCTGAGTCCCACATAGCTCCAGATACTTCATCCCATAACCCACAGGGTGGTACCCTCACCCAAGCATCCAACATGGCAGCCCTGCTGGCTCTGAGCTTCTCCTGAACATGGCTGGCAGGGCATCCAGCTGGAGGCATCTTACTCAGGGAAAGAATAAGGGCCAAAGTCAACACCCGGACTGCTGAGCTCTGTTTATCTCTAGTCCTGCCTTGTGTGGAAGGGAAACAAGACAGAGTCGGCTTTGAAATGCCTCCAAAGGAAATTGCTGCAGCCTCTGTGTCTCTGTCTCTCCCGTACGCGCTGCCCAGGCTAGCTATCATTACCTCAACAGCCCTCAACAACTGCTGTTTTAGGCTGCTCTCTGTTGCTGTAATCAAAAACTCTGACCAAAAGCAACTTGGGGAGGAAAGGATTTATGTGGCTTACACCTCCAGGTCACAGCGGGTCACTGAGGGAAGTCAGGGCAGGAACTCAAGGGAGAATCTGGGGGCAGGGTCCTGGAGGAATGCTGCTCACTGACTCTCACTGGCTCAAGCTCTGCTAGCTTTTCTACACAGCCAGGACTCAACTGCCTAGGGCTGGTGCTGCCCACAGTAGCCTGTACCCTCCTGCATTAAGAAAATGTCCCATGGACAAGTCTGGGTGGGGCAATCTTCCAGCCGAGATTCCCTGTTCCCCAGTGACTTTAGGCAGTGTCCAGCTGGCCATAACAGCAAGCCAGGACGGCAAGCCACTTCCAATAGTACTGAGCCCATAATCTAAATATCTTGGGGGCTCTTCTGTGCTGCCTGTACCGTTCTCCAATTCTGAGAACTCTTGGAGTGTGGCGTGCGCTGGGCTCATCTGAAATCTGTTCTCTTGCTACTCTGTCCCGTGTAAAATGTTGGGGACATGTATGGGAAGTCACATTTGTGGCAGACCCTTCATTCCCCAGATCTACTTGGAAGCCACGCTCATCCACTGCTCCTAGAAAGGTAGGTAAACACATTGTCTAGAGAGCCAGGGAACTCACTCAAGGTCATTATGGAGTAGAAATGTCCCTGACTTCTACAGGTAGAAGTCAGATGGAATCTTCGGCAACTTTTTTTTTCTTTTTTCTTTTCTTTTCTTTGTTCTTTTTGAGACAGGGTTTCTCTGTGTAGCCCTGGCTGTCCTGGACTCTCTCTGTAGACCAGGCTCCTGGTCCTGAACTCACAGAGATCCACCTGCCTCTGTCTCCCCTCACTGGGACCACAGGCATACACCACCACGCCCGGTTAACTTTTTTTTTTTTTTAAACTATCATACCTGTGACAGGTTTCCTAAGTGAGACAGGATGCCACTGAGCTGAGGTTTCAGGGAGGCTAATGAAGGGCCCTTTCACAAAGATGTAGGCTGGATTACGGGCGAAGCCACAGGCATGTGGGGACACAGTGAACAAGCCACACAGGAGGCCACTGCCATCCTGTTTGGGAAGGAGAAGGAGCATTGTGACAGGGCTGGGAGAAAAAGCAGTGACAGCCATTTGGCAGGCTCTCGATTCAGAATTACCACAAGGCAAGGAGAACCAGGGAGGGGATGCCTGGTCCCTCTTTCTTTGCCAAGGATGCCAGCCCCAGGCTCGTTCTAAGTATGGCCCAGGGGACCTGGGTGTTTAAAGAAGTCGGGCTCTGAACCTCAGAGCCCAGGGCAGGGCAGCAAGCAACGCTGCTGGGTTTGCCTGTCGCTGCCGTAGCTCGAGGATTACAGCACCCACTTAGAGTAGTACTCCAAGTTAGCGGTGGTGGCTTCAGATGCTCACGGGAGCTGTGAGCCAGATACGTTCAGTGGGATGTTCCAGACACAAAGCATTTATTTGCAAGCTTGAAGTTGTGTGCTTCTGAGCTGTGTGATGAAATCCTGCACTGTTTCTTCCACCTCGGCCAGTGTGTCCACTCTGTGTGCCTGCCCGCCCGGCAGCCGTTCAGGTTAATCTTGTCACAGTCACAGAATCGCTGCACTTGAGTTCAAGTAACTGTGTTTTCAGCCATAACAAATTCAAATTTGTCTTAGTCAGGGTTTCTATTGCTGTGACAAAAACAACAGGACTAAAAAGCAAGTTGAGGAGGAAAGGGTTTATTCTGTTTAGACTTCCGGATCACAGTCCGTCATTGGAGGAAGTCAGGACAGGAACTCAAGCAGGGCAGGGACCTGGAGGCAGGAGCTGACACAGAGGCCACAGAAGGGTGCTGCTTACTGGCTTGCTCTCCATGGCCTGCTCTTATAGACCCCAGGACCACCAGCCCAGGAATGGCACCATCCACAATGGTCTGGGTCCTCCCCATTGATCACTAATTGAGAAAATGCCCTACAGCTGGATCTCCTGGAGGCATTTCCTCAGCTGAGGCTCCTTCTTCTCTCGATGACTCCAGCTTCTGTCAAGTTGACACAAAACCAGCCAGTACAAAAACATAAGACGGGTAATGCCCCCGGGGCCTGGAGCCTGAGGGCCAGGCTGGGTGGGGACCACACTGAAAGGCCTGACAGAATGTGGGAAGACATCTTACTCAGAGCTTGGTACGCTGTCTGCAGTTTCAAGCATGAGGGCGGTGTGTGGTTTGGGGGTGAATTCCCGATGAAGGGGGCACTATGACATCACCTGTTCAGGCAGCCATCTGTACGATCCAGGCTTCCCCCTCTGATATAAGGTGAGGCAGAGCTATGCCTGTTGAATGGTGTGGGTCTTAGCTGGGCTGCCGCAACACCTCAGCATACCATAGCCTGGGTGGCTCGGTTTCACCTTCCTGGGGCATTGGGCCAGTAGGGCGGGACCATCCCAGAAAAAGGCCATTCGTGAAAAAACAGAACAAACAGACAAAAAAAAAAAAAAAACCCACATGGTCCCTCATGAGGTTGGCTCCAGAGTTTTTACGCATCGGCTGTTTGCCGAAACAGGTCATATGGGCCAGGACGAAGCCAAGGGCTGGGGAAGCACACTCTGCCTCAGGCCGAAGCAAGGGAAAACAGGCAGAGCAAGACAAGGCATACTTCCCCTCCCAGGGCACAGCCTCATCTCATCTACTTCCTCTATCATCCCAGACACTGGGGTTTTTTTGTTTGTTTGTTTGTTTTTGTTTTTTTTGTTTGTTTGTTTTGTTTTGTTTTTGTTTTTTGTTTTTTATACAACTACCTACAGATTGGGAAAGGAAAAAAACTGTATAGTCCAGGCTGGCCTCAAACTCGTGATCTTCCTGCCTCCACCTCCTTCAGCAAATCCTACCGGTGTGCGCCACCACAACCAGCCCAGACACTGTTCTTTTGAGAGTTCTAGCGATAGATTATAAAAACCTTTCGTTCGCCTGAGGCAGTCATCATCTTGGAGGCCTATTGCCTCCATCTGCTAACATAGGCCTAGTCCTGGAAGCTTCTAGCCTCCATACAATCTAACCTAGGCTTGGAATGTTTTCAGCCGCTGAGCCTTGCTGCTGAATAAGCTCTTCCTAGCTCTTTCTGAAGTCTGGCTGGCTGGTTCAACTCAGCTGTTCTGACTTAAATTCCTCTCCAAGCTGACTGAATCAAGCTGGCTTCTCTCTCAGCCTCTGGCTGAATTGCTCTGGTTGGCCTCATACTAACTTTGGCAATATGTTCTAATCTTCTGGCTCCTTCTCATTCTCTGGCTTGTTCTGTCTTCACCCGTGTCTAGCTTGTTCTCTCTCTGAAACCTATCTCTGTAAAGCTGTCCTGGTAAAAACTGCCTCTGAATTCCACTAATGAGCTGCCATGAACTTAACTCCATTGCACTGCCTCTCAAACTCACTCTCAACTAAACTACCTGAACGTCGCTGATCAGAACTCAGAGATCTGCTTGCCGCTCTCTCCTGGGATTAAAGGTATTTGTGTTCCAGCCAGATCACATGGAAGTAGAAGGTCTTTGGATGTGATCTCTTGCCAGAGTGGCCACGTTCTGAATTAAAATTTGTCTACACTGGATGAACACCTGAGCCAGCTCCCAGTAGGAAGGGTGGGCTGGTGTGCTCTGCTGTAGCAGGGATGGCTCCATGCTTCACTCTGCCTGGGGATTGCAAATGGCGGGCACAACCACCAGACAGTGAGTGGGAAAGCTTGAGCCCCAGCAAGAGAGCATGTAAGGAGCCTGATTCCCTCCTCGGCCTCAGGGAGGCTGTGGGGTGCCCAGAAACGTTCAGGCAGCAGACTGCCACTGTGTCCCGGCGGCCTCAATTCTCTCCCACCCCTCCCTCTTTCAGTGGATTCTTGAGTTCAGCATCGGCCCATGGGGTGGCTTTTGCAAGTTTCAGGCTGAGCTTGAGCCTGGTGTGCCGTCTTGATGCTTGATTCCCCAGGGGTGCAGAGTCCAGCAGCAAGGGTGGGATGGGACATCGTCGTAAGGCCACACCAATGAGGAGACACTCGGAAGCTGGGGCCTGATGACCAAGACGGAGTTCACTGGGCAGGTGGGTGAGATGGCCCAGGGGTCAACCCAGATGGTGTTGCAGAAAACCCATGTCCCTGTGTGCACAGACCGACCTGAAAATGGAAGTGGTTTAGTGTGCTGGAGAAGAGCGTCTGTGAGCACTGCAAATGGATGTAGCAAGTAACAAGGTGGGGCAGTGGATGGAGGCACGGGCAGTTGGTGGGGAGGGTCCTTGTGACCAACGCCTCTTCCTGCCTGAGAGAGGGGTTAGATCCATCCATGAGCTAATTTTGCCAATCCTACCAAGGAAAAGGCAGTATGACATCTCGGTGCTGCCATTATGGACAAAACCGCTTCAGTCAGGACATGAGTAAGTGAGCATGGCTGTGTCTCAATAAAGCTTTATTATAATTATGGCCCCTAGCCAAATTTGGGCATTGGGCTGTCTGTGCTTTGTTAATCCCTGCCCTAAAGGTATCAGTCTAACAACCTTTGGGCTAATTCTGTCCCTCCAACTTTGTGTGTGTGTGTGTTTGCGTTTAAAAGATGAGGCATTGGGACTGGAGAGATGGATCAGCGGTTAAGAGCACTCTCTGCTCTTCGAGGGGTCCTGAGTTCAATTCCCAGAAACAACACGGTGCCTCACAACCATCTATACTGGCATCTAATGCCCTCTTCTGTCATGCAGATGTACATACAGATAGAGCACGCAAATATATCGAAACAAACAAACAAAAACCAGATGAGGCATTTAGGTGGCCAGATTCCCCAAAGAGTCAGAAGCCCTGGTTATACAAAGCTTGTACCCGTCCTGGTGGCAGCCGGCTGCTCCCTGGCCAGTCACGGGCTCTCTGGTTGCCTCTCAGGGGCCATTTCCTCATGTGGCGCTGGTGTTTGCTGTTTTATTATTGTTCCAGGGCTGCCTGGGAGCGCAGTGCTGAAGCTCAGCTTATTCAGCACTAGGCTGCTGAGCAGGTTACATGGCCCAGGTCAAATGGCAGCAGGGCTGGCCCCCTCTGGGGGCTGGGAGGGACGGGAGGGCCAGTGTCTTTACATTACTTGCCCTTTCCCTGTGTTCCCGTGTCCAGCCCTCTCGTTTGTACATGGACATCAATCCTACCAGGTTAGAGCCCGTTTTAATGACCTCATTTCAACTTGATGGCTCTGTCTAGGCCTTGTCTCCAAACAGGGTCCTGTGCGTTAGCATTCCAGTTTGCCTTTTGAGGGATCAGCTCATAGCACCCCGCCCCCCACAGCCTTTCAGTCCTTCCTTTTCTGTCTTGACTGGGAGAACACAGCACAGAAGTCTTGGCACAATTAGATCCACCTGTCAGGTAGGTGCCTTGCAGGGGTACAGGGCAGGGAGGGGAGGACAGGGCTAGTGAGCTTGGAAAGCAGCTGTAGACCCAGGAGGAGTGAAACAGAGCCAGCTGAGACCCAGAAGGGAGAGTGCCTGGTGTGAGCGCCGTGGGGTGGGGGAGCCAGCAGGCTTCTGAGCAGAGTTCACACGGGGCACAGTGTACACTGAGATGGAATGTGTACACAGCTTGGGGTAACCAGAAGGAGACCTGAGCGTTCTTCCTGGTTGGCAGGGAGGAGACCATTCAAGATGGAGGGACTTGGGCAAGCTACAGCCAAGGTGAGGGACTGGCTGATAGCCTCTGAGCCAGGTAGTCTGGGTAGGTTTCATCCTTCTCTGCAGCCACAGCCTTTGCAACGCCTGCCCACAAAGGCTCAGGGCTCCTCCTGGCTTTGAGTTCAGTCATGAGGCCTGACCCAGGCTGATGGCACAGCCAGCCAGCTGCTCACGGGGCCAGCACTGACCCTGCCAGGCCGAATGGGCCTGTGCTCCAGTCAGCTGACAGGGGAGCTACGGCAAACCCACATTCCTCTCTGCTCCGGGGCACCGGCTGCCAGCAGCTTCCAGTTCGTCCCTCAGTCATCAACGGCACCCCGGGGTGGCAGCAGTGAGGTTCGCTGCACAAACATGACACGTGTGCTGAACGACCCCGGACAGTGTGCTCCAGCACAAGACCACCCAGCCCAGCTGTGAAGTGAAGGCCAGCCTCCTGGAGGATGGCTAACTGTGCTCGCTCATGAAAAAGTGAGAAATTAGCCAGGCAAAGCTGAGGTGGGAAGAGGTTGGTATGAGCAGGGGCTGGTGGGGAAGCACCAGGGAGGAAGATGGGAGCTGCCACACAGGGCCCTCAAATCCGTGAAAGGCCTTCAGGTCCTTAGGGTGGGATGTGGCCCGGAGATGGAAGAAGGCTCACATCTCAGCCAAAGCAGGCTTGAGAGGCAGTAGGACAGCCACGGGGAGTCAGCGCCTTCCTGGAGCTCTGTCTGTCTGTCTGCCTGTCTGTCTCTGCACTTGTTGTTTTCATTATTTCGTGGATCGAGGAATGAATCAGCCTTGTGTACCATTAGGCCACACCCAGCCCCCTAACTTGTTCATCTCTAAAGGGCCTGAAAAAATTGACGCATAGGGACATTTCTAGGCTCAAAGCACTGTCACATCGGGGTGGGGGTGCAATTAGAAGTGGGCACACCAAACAGGAACCCAGGGTTCTGGCAGCCTGGCAGCCAGTTCAGGACTGAGAGGAAAGGAGCCCTTACCACAGGAAAGGAGTCAGTGGCACCTAGAAGGCTAGGGCCCTGCCCTAGACGAGAACAAAGAACACACTGAATGCCTCCCTCCCCCTTCCCACTGAGAGACTGGGCCAGAGGGAGGTGGGCAGCTGGGAGAGTCACTGACCTGGAGCAGACTCAGGACCCTTCCTTTCTCAGGACCGTCCAGGCTCAAAACTCTCTGTCCCTGAGCCCTGCCTCTGAGTCCCTGAGGCCACCTGGAGCAAAAACAGACACCGAGTGCAAGAACCCCCATTTAACAGAAGGGCAATCAGAGCAGGCTGGCAAGAAAATTTCAGGTAATTGATGCTATTTTCCCATTGACTATGTTCTGCTAGAAAAGATTTTGGTTACAAGGTGTAATCAAATCACACTTAAGAATTCCACTATAAGATTACTTTTATAATGAGGGGGAAAAAAATGTACTTTCTAAAAGGAATCTGCAGTATAAACTCAGAGGTCAACCTGTAGATGCCGTCAGCAGTGTGACGGGCGCATACCCTCTGTGGCGGCAGCGTCGTTGGGGGAGATCTGCCTCACAGGTGTGTGGGAGAAGACACTCTGTAGACTTGCTTGTGAGTGTGAAATATCGGGGACAGTCACCGATCGTGGATGGGATGTACATGTGAATGGAACCTACGTGGGACGGAATATGACGCAAGCATGAAAAAGACTGTGGGGCGGATGTCTGCGGAAAGGGTTTTCAACAGGACGCAAAGTGAGGAAGGGTTGAGGTGGCAGCACTCATCATGAACGCAGGCGCCTCAGGAAGGGGCGAGGGGTGGGCAGGAAGGGGCGTGGCTTCCCCCTCACTGCCACAGCTCACTCACTGCAAGGCTTAGAACGCTTATTCCTTCTCAGTCCTGGGAGCCAGAAGTCAGGAAAAATATCAGTGGTGGCAGCCTGCCTTCTGCAACCTCAAGGGCAAGATGATGGCTGATCATTTTTAAAGGTTTTTTTTTTTTTTTCAAGGGGTTTTTCTGTGTAGCCTTGGCTATTCTGGACTCACTTTGTAGACCAGGCTAGCCTCGAACTCACAGAGATCCACCTGCCTCTGCCTCCATAGTGCTGGGATTTCACGGGTGCACCACCTCCCCTGTGTGATGATGTTGGTTAGTTTTACCTGCCAACCTGACTGGGCTTCAGGGTCCCCAGATACTTGGTCATATACCGCCTGAGCTTTTCATGCTGTGTCAGCATGAGGTCAGCTTTTGGCTCAGTTAGGACTCAGTGCTCTCTAAAGTGGGGAAGGGGGGCTTCAAGGCTTGAAGGGAGCAGAAATGCTGAGTCTCCCTCAACCAAGAGGCAGCACTCCTGCCTGACGATTCGTGCTGGGCAGTGGCTGCCTTCAGGCTGGGCAGTGGCTGCCTTGTGCTGAGGCGGCGGCTGATGGAGGCTCCGGCTTCTGGTGCCCATTGGCGCCCGTTGAGTCTGAGGCTCCACCACTCCAGGCTCCACCTCTGCTCTCCTCACTGTAACCTGTGTCTGAGGTTATCCGTGTACTAAGACAGAAAGCTCCCCCTGCCTTACAGCCGAGGGGTTTCAGCCCAAGCCTGACTGATCTTGTCGGGGAGCTTACGGCGAGATGGGTCACCATGGCAAGAGCATGTGGCAGAGGCACCCCTACCTAACGGCCAGGAAGCAAAAGGGAAACAGAAGGGGGGCACATCCCTGGTGACCTAACCCTCTCAGTACCCACTTCTTACAGGCTCCACCCCCATCAGATGGAGCCACCCTGGGGACCACCTTCAGAGCACTGCCCTGCCTCCAGGCCTTTTCATAAAGGTGGGGCTGTGGTTTAGAACCGAGTGCTCCTCAAGACCCTGTGCTGGAGTCCCAGCCAGTAGCCTGGGATGCAAGGAAGGCAGGGCAGCCGTCAGGGATCAGGGGTCATGTCAGGCATACCCTTGCTCTATCGGCATCCACCTTCTCCACTCACACTCTCTCCCTGCTTCCTGGCTGTGCAGAGGTGAGCAGTCCCCTCTGCTGTGAGCTTCCACCACCAGGAGGGCCTGCCTCTCCGTCCCTAACAGTGAGGGACCCAGCGCAGACTGTAACCACTAAAGCTGCAAACCAGGGGAGACCTTTCCTCCCTTGAGGTTTTCAGTCGTGCTGTCACTACGGTCTTGACACACACAGTGTCACTGGATTCCAGGCCGTTCAGTCACTGTCATCTTCCCAGCCCAAGCCCCTAACTTACACCCTCAAAGGCTTTCCTGCCAGGTCTCCGGGCTAAGGACAGGGTGCTTCTACACCCCTTCTTCAGAGCATAGCTTCGTGAGACAGTGAAGGCTACTGGGAAAAGAAGTCAAGAGCACAGGGGTCTAGGCCAGCGAGGTCTTGTGGTGGAGGTGGTGGTGACCCTTTCTCTAATGTTAGGCTTCTCTCCCCTGGCCACATGTCAGCTGTTTCTCAAACCTCAAGCAAGAGCTGTGCAACTTTGTTTTGCATGTGAATCACCTCCCTGTTTCTACTTCCTGTCCTTCTTCGGGGACTCATCCAGAGTGTTTGCACACACACACACATGCAGAGGCACACACATATACAGAGAGAGAGAGAGAGAGATCCTGGTTGGGGTCTTCAAACGCAGGTACCCTTACCTGCACATCAAACGCTTTCTCTACTTTCTTAAATTAGAAAAAAAAAAGTTGTCTCTACTTTCTTAAATTAACTCCCTCCCATTATTTCATCCTTGATATTTGGTTTATTTATTTTTGAGAAAGAGGGACTTAGAGACATATATTCACTTTTTTTAAGACTCCATTAAAAATGTCAACTGCCCAGCCAGCATGATGCCACATACCTGTAAACCTGCCTTTGGAAGGTGGACGCAGGAGACTGAGAAGGTCAAGGTCATCCCAGCTGCTGTACTCACTGCTTTCTCTCTCTCTCTCTCTCTCTCTCTCTCTCTCTCTGTGTGTGTGTGTGTGTGTGTGTGTGATATACATACACCTTTAGGTGGATGGGCACATGTGCACAGGTCTGAGTGTGTGTGCAGGTCAGAGGTCAGCACAGATGTCCTCCCGGTTGCTCTCTACAGTTTTTGAACAGGGACGGGGTTTCCAGGCGAAACTGGAGCTCACTGATTTGGCTGAGCTGTCAGGCCAAGGCGCTTCAGAATCCACACGTTTCTTCCTTCCTGATTACGGAGTGTAGGCACAAGAGCGCAGCTCTAGCCCGGGTGTCAGGGCCCAGACTCAGGCCCTTAGCCTGTGCCGAACTTCACCCACTGAGCTGTCTCCACAGAGCCCTCTCTGAACTAGTGTTCAGGTCACCAAATCTGACAAGAGGGAGCTCAGGAGCTCTAGGGTTATTCTGGCTCACAGTTTGAGTTTATCATGGCAGAGAAGTTATGGCAACAGGGGTGTAAGGCAGATGGTCACATTGCGGCCACAGTCAGGAAGCAGGAAGAGAGATTCTGGTGCTCTGCTCTCTGCTCAGCCCAGGGTCCAACGGCTTCAGCGGTGCTCCCCAATGCCCTCAGAGGTGCTTCCCGACACCCTCGATGCTGCTCCCCCAACGCCCTCAGTGGTGCCCCCGGACATTCAGGGTGAATCTTCTCTCTTCAAGTTAAACCTTTCTGGAAACATTCTCACAGAGACGCACCCCCCCAGCTGTGTTTCCATGGTGATTCTAAACTGAATCAGATTGATAATGGAAATTAACAATGAATTCCTGGTCTCCGATCTGGAGAGCTTGGGGTGGGGTGGGGCCGGCCACGAAGAATGTGGGCCCAGGAAGCCAGGGCTTCTGCTTCTCAGGAGGAGCTGATGAAGCACAATTTTACATGAACAATTTAATGTAGGAAGCTGATTAAAATTTTTTAACTGCTGTGTAGGGCAAATAAAATATACTCAAGTCAGATTTAGCCTCCGGCCGGCTTTACAGAACCCCCATCCAATGTGTTAGCTTTCCAAGTTCCTGGCCAGCCTCCAGCGGTAGCCTCCCCTCCCGTCCCCTCCTCTCCCCTCCCCTCCCCTTCCTTCTTCTCCCTTCTTCCTCCCCTCCTCCCTTTCTCTCCTCTCCTCTCCCTTCCTTTTCTCCCCTCCCCTTCTCTCCCCTCCCTTTTCCTCTCCGCTCTCTTCCCCTTCTCTCCTCCCTTTCTCTCTTCTCTCCCCTCCCCCTCCTCCTCTCCCATGCCCTCCCCTCCCCTCCACCATCCTCTCCCCTTCACCTTCCCCCTCCTCCTCTTCCCTCCATCATCCTCTCCCTTTCCCTCTCCTCTTTTTCCCTCCCTTCCCTTCCCCTCCCCTCCCCTCCTACCTTTGCATTCTGTTTTGTTATTTTGCTTCATTCTTGAGCTCCAGTCCCTGTAGTAACTGCAGCAAGGAAGCAACTGAAAAGGAAATCTAGAACCTAGGGAGGCAGAGGCTGAACCTGGGCTGGGCTCGCTTGAGTGGGGGAGGGCAGGCCTGTGGGGGAGGGCCAGATAGAAGGGGGCAGTGGCTAGTTCCTGGCTAGGCGCCTGGTTGTTTTGGACACTTGTGTCTGCAGACTGTTCTGTTCTCAAATTAATGATGCCATTTTTAGTGACTCATTAGGATATTCATTAAGAGTTGTTAGCACATCAAAACAGTGTTGGTGAGGGCTGGCAGAGGGCAGCTTCCTGGACATTAGCAATTGTCTGAATTTCCTTGGCAGCAGGGAAGGGACAGAGCAACAGAGCAGATTCCCAAATGTTATCTGTTCAAGGGGTACTATCTCTGAAGGCTACACTTACTGAGCGCTACTGTGTGTATGTGTGAGCGTTCGGTGTCTTCTTCCGGTACAAGTATGAAGCATAAAGTCTCACTTTGGCACAGCTGCAGCCACACTGCTCTTCCTGCACCTCAGACATGGGATCTGGGCCCTGCCTCAGGACCTTTGCACTTGCTGTGCCCCCAAGTTGGGGTGCTCTTCCCAAACCTCGGCCCCTAAAATGTGTTCTTCCTGGGCATCTCCCTCCAGCTGCTGGCCAGCCTTGCCCATTCACAGTGCCTGGTCACGGGTCAGTCCCCACAGTAGGCTGCCTACCTTTGCTCGTTTTCCCGCTTCTCCTCCGACCAGTGTCAGCTTCCTAAGGGCAGAGGCCTGCTCTGCTGGATCTGCAGATCCCGGAGGCCCTGCTCCAGCGGAATCCCAGACATGGAGTAGGCACACAGCTATTTGCTGAATGCAAGGCGGTAAGAAAGCAGCAGCCCCCGCTCTCAGCCCAGTGACAAGTGGCCTGGTTCATCTCCCCCACGGCAAATCCCCAATATCGATATGGCTTTTCTCAAGAAGCCCGACACCGCTGGAGGAAGGCCACGTGAGATGGCACGTTCATCAGCTCTGGCTTCTTTTCCATAGAGGAGTCGGGTGAGGACTGGCAGGACCAGTGCTGCCTACCGCATCTCTGCTCACAGCCTGGAGTGTGCCTTGGGTGCCCTCGGCAGCCAGTGGGATCAGACTGGGCATCCTGGGGCCAGGTTCTGCCAATAGATTATTTCTCTGAGTAATTAAGATGGAATTAAAAATTAATTCTTTCCTTCAGCTTGATTGCATTTCAAGGGATAAGCCAGGTGTTAGGGCTTCTCTGCAGCTTTTCCATCTAAACTCCGCTGGATTGTGAAGTGAGAGCACAATGCTGCCTGGCCCCTAGAGAGGGAGCTGGGCTGCCCCGGGAGAGGCTGGGAGGGACGCTGGCCCTCACTGAGGACCAGGCAGCTGCCTGTTTGCTGAGATTGCTGCAGTTCTGTCTGCTGGGGCTGGGCTGCAAGGTGGCTCAGACCCTGGGTGCCGCAGGAGGAGGTGGGCCCCAGCAGCCGGAGAAACCCAGCTCCAGGGGCTCTGCCAGGATACGCCTGCCTCCACGGGCCCACAGTCTGTCCATGAAAGGGATGGGCCACCGGCCTCACAGGAGGCTGTGTGCATGAAAAGGAAGGTAGCCCAGTGGTTAGACACTGCACACATCTCCTGATCGATCCCCGAGTGCCAGCCTGGACAGGGGGTGTCTACGTTTCTTTAAGAGCGCGTTCCCTAGACCAGTCACCAGGCCATTCAGTCCTGCTACTCAAAATCAAAAGGTGAAGAAGTGTGTGTGGGCTGGAGATGGGGACTCACGCCTATAATCTTAGCACTTGGGAGGCTGAGGCAGGAGGATGGCAAGTAGGAGGCCAGCCTGAATGCTGTGTAATGAGTCTTTGCTCACTAAGCAGCACCACTAAGAAAGAGACAGAGGGAAAACCTTCCTCTGGCTACTGTCCCTAGGGCACCAGCACAGGCACTTGGCCTCATCTGTGTCCTGATTATCATTCCGGAAGCATTTTATGTGCCCATGAGAAAACACACCTCCCCCTCCTTGGTTTCCACAGAAGGTGGCATGCTAGGTGCCTCTCGTGGTAGTCTTGTTTTATTTGTTTTCCTCAGAACACGTTTTGTTTCTGTGCCAGCACAGCTCCCCAGCCGTTCCCACATCTGGGCAGCTCTCCCCTGCCTGGGTGTGTCTAGCCAGGCCTCTGCTGGCGCACAATTCATATTGTTTCCCGATATCTTCTTGCTGCAAACAGGTCTGCAATAAATAACCTTCAACATAAGTCATTTTGCTCACACTTGTCTGTTTCTCTAAGGTGAATTCCTAGAAGTGAAATTGTTGGTCAGAGAATAAACTACATTTGTTAAGAATAAAAAGTGGGCACAGGAGAGGGGATGGACACAGCAGGAGCAGAGGGACAGTTGCAGAAGCCGGAGCTGACTGCGTGTGGGGATTCAGCATATAATTCTTCCCACTCTTGGGAGCACTTAAGATGTTTATGATTTTTGAAATGTGAAGGGGTGCTAGCCCTTTTCCAGAGCTCTCAGGAAGGGCTGTGGAACTCCTCTCCACCCACACAGGAAAAACACAGAGCAAACTCACCTGAGACGCACAGAAGAGCCAGGCAAAGCTGGGAGGCAAGGGTGGAGCAGGCAACCACAGCCCCAGAGAGCAGTCCCCCCCCCCGGGGGGGGGGGCAAACAGTCCTCCACAGTGGACAAGTCCTCGGAGCCACCCTCCACACTGGACCAGTCCGGGAGTAAACTTCTGTAGGCCCAGCTTAGAGGAGGTCCCCGTGTTTGCGATTTTGACTCTATTAGCTTCTTACAGGGAGAGCAGAGACAAATACCCCATGGCTCCTGCTGGGGGAGGAAAAAGCAGCCGTTCTCAACACCAGAGCTGTGTTCCTAACTGCAGGAGCCCTCAGGAGAAGGGTCCTGTCAGAGCCTGGGTGAGAGAAGGGCCTCCCAGGAGGTTCCCTTTGCCTTCCTGACCTGCTGAAGAGGGAGGGAGGAGAGAAACGACTTGACACCATGGAGAAAAAAACAAACCGAGATGAGTTAAACAATAAACTTTACCTAAGCGAAAAGCAGATGAAACTGGGCAGCATTCCTGACTGAATCTGGCTTAAATGCCTGCCCACCATGTTTATGCCCCCCCCAAACACACACAACAAGGCCCTGACCTCTATTACAGCCATCAGAGCAGGAAAAAAGACCGACTTTTCCTGATCCCTACAGCTCAGCATTTGCTTTCCCCAGGTGTAAAGCTGTGGTCTGCAGCCTGGCCTGGCCTGCTCCCTGCTCTCCTGCCCCTGGGCTTAGTCCCATGGCTACCAGGGGTTGCTCCTGCTTAGGTTACAGCTTGTTTGCCACTGGTCTAGGTTAGAGTTGACTGTATGTGGAGGCCACTTTGGGTCCACTTTTATTGCTCAAATACGGAGACTGGCTTACAACAAGTTTGTTGAAGTTTAACAGAAGCAGTGTGGGGTCGCATCCTAGGTCTACAGAAACTGGACCACACTGCACCTTCCCACTCCCCAAACCTTTCAGTTAGATATAGATGCCACACTAAGAACAGAAAATAAAATGTGAAGAAATAGAAGCAGCTTCAGACAAGACTCAAAGGCAGTAGAGATATTGGTGTGATCAGACCAGGGATTTAAAATAACTCTGATTAGCATGCTAAGGGCGCTGACGGGGGCAAGTAGACAAACAAAAACACATGGACTACCTAAGCCAAGAGAGTCTAACCTGAGCCAAAAAAGAAACGTTAGGAACTGAAAACACTGGCTGTGAATCACATCCGAGCACGTGATACTTCTGTCCCAGCTACTTGGGAGACAAGCTGTGTGAACGCAAGAGTTTGCAACAGGCCTCTGCAACAAAGAGAGACCTGTCTGTTTAAAAAATCACATCAAAGTTCTCTTCAGAAACTACACAAGCAAGAAGAGAATGAAGTGAAATATTTAAAATGTTGAAAGGAAAAAAACCCCTAAAATTCCGTATTCAACAAGTTAATTGAAAGAAGTGGAGGGCAAGAAAGACTTTCAGATGGGCTGGTGAGGTGTCTAGTGGGTAAAAGTGCCAAAGAGAACAGACTCCTGACAGGAGCCCTTGACTTCCGTCCACGTGTGCATACAATGTCCATGCACACACATGCCTGAATGCACGCACACACACACAGAGACACATACACAAGCACAGAGAGAGACACACACACAAAGACACATAATAATAATAATAATAATAATAATAATAATAATAATAAAATAAAAGACTTTCTCAGGCAAACAAAAATTGGGAAAATTTGTCATCAGGAAACCTGCTCTTGCAAGAAATATTGACAGATGCTTCTTAGGGAGAAGAAAAATTGTATTGGTCTGAGGCTTAGATCAGTGTAAAGACAGGAATATCAGGAGGGAAATAAATGAAGGCTGAAACACATATTTTTTAATTAATTGATATTAAATAATGACAGCAATAATGCACTCGATGATTACAGCTCATACATATCATAACAGACAGTAGTGACAGAAAGAAGGGGGCTGTGGACATTTTATTAGCATGAGGCACCTGAAACACTACAGATCAGAGCAGGAGGCTGTACCTAGTTGTAGTGCATAATGAAAACAGAGGGCCGACATGCTACAGAAAGAGAGGAGATGAAATAGTATAAAATGCTTAGTTAAAACCACAAAGATATAAAAGCCAGAACACAGAAAACGGACAATGAACAGGAAACAGTAAAAGCACAGCTGATAGTAATCAGCTGTATCAATAACCATGGCAACACCAGCATGCAGCCGCTTCATCCATAACTGCCTTTCAGTAGAGGAATGGATAAATAGCCGTAGTACCTGCAAACAATGGACCATTATTTCTCACTGAAAGGAAATGAGCTATCAGGCCATGAAAAGACGCCACGGAAGCTCAGCTGCACGGTGCTAAGTGAAAGAAGCCAATCTCAGGGCACAGACTGTATGATTCCAGCTCTGGTCGTCTCTAAAAATCAAAGCTTTGAGACGGTGAATGGAGTAGCGGTTTCCAGCAGTTGGGGTGAGGATGGGAGGATGGTGAGCAGGCAGAAGGGATTTTTAAGGTCATGAGACTACTCCATTTGACAGCACAGTGGTGGGACGGGGTCATTACATGTTTGTACAACACAGGACGTGGTTCCTGGGCTGTTCGGACAACAATGCTCCTGCATCCCATTTCCCAGCCTGGGGGGAGATGCTGATAACAGGTAGGTCTTTTATGTGCTGGGGAAGGGCTACATGGGAGCTCTCTGTAACATTCCAATTTTGATGGGGACCTAAAGCTTCTTCTAAAATTTAAACTTAGAGTGGGGAATGGCTTGTTGGCAAAGCTGAGGAGAACAAGATCCCTTAGGCTGCTGGGGCTGAGGAAGATGTAGTTGCTGCTGAGCATTGTGGCAGAGCCCCAAAACTAAATATAGAATCATCCTGTCATAATTCTGCTTTGGGGGACTTACCTGAAAGGACATGAAGGCAAAGGCTCAGGAAGGGATCTGTGCATGCCCACTGGCGACAGCCCCTCGTGCCGTGGCTGCCCTTCTGGACAAGCAACAGCCATCTTGGGGAGGTAAGCCAGCCCCACTCCCACCTGCAATCGCCCCCGCTGGGCTTGCTGGCTGTAGAAGGGTCGTGAGACCCTCATCCGAAAATCTCCCTGCTCCTGACCGCCTGTTGTAAACAACTCTGCCACATTAATTGCATGTGGCCTGGGGAAGGGCAAGAGTATGGAGGCCGGGGTATGTTAGCCACTGGTCCCAGGTTTGAGGTGTAACAGGAGCACCAGGTGAAAAGGGTTCCATCTCTCTTGCTGTTGGAAAGCCATCATCCCTACATGGTTGCAGCCTTGGGAGAGGAAGAGCACTCACACCCCTGGAGCCCCTCACCTATGCTCTGTCAGGACACCCAGTGACCTCACTGATTCCCCAGAGACAATTTTGAAGGAATCCTTTCTCTGTTGTCAGGACCTTAGGGGAAGGGGTAGAACTGTTTACCTCTCCCCCGGGAAGGGATTTTAGCAACACAGTCAAAGACTGGAAAGGATTCAGGTTCCACGGACAGCCTCTGAAAGGTATAGACACATTCATCAAATATTACTCATCTTGGAAAGGAAGGAAATGCTGACACGTGCTACAGCCCAGATGAACACTTTATTAAAGTGGCCGGGCGCGCAGGTGCTGCAGGATTCCATTTATATAACTCACCTGGAACGGTCAAATTTATAGAGAGAGAAAATAGCCCCGTGGTTGCTGAGGCTGGTGGGAGGAGGCAGTTAGTTGCCGTGCGGCGCTTTGGAAGATGAAATGTGTTTTAGAGGAAAATGTTGGCCGTGGTTTCACATCCAAAGATTCGAGGGGTCCCAGGCGCACTCCCTGCTGCCTGGGGCCTTTGCCTTCCCTACCCGGACTTTTCCTCCCGAACTGTGAGCCAGCCAGGACAAACCCTTCCTCCCCTAAGTGCCGCATAGGACATTTGGTTGCAGCAACACAACGTGGCTATTCTGAACTCTAACGAAGTATCACTCTGAGGTGAGGCAGGGCAGCAGTGGGGGAGGCTGTGTGTGCAGGGAACGGAGTGGGAAACGCAAGCCCTCTTGACTTCCACTTCAATTTTGCTGTGGGTCTGAAACTTCCAGAAAATGAGGTTTATTAATCTAAAAGCAGACTGCCCCAAAGAAACAAAAACAAAAACAAGGTGCAGAAAAGGGGCTCGGTGGTTAAGAGCACCCATTGCGCTTGTGCAGAACAAGGTTCCGTTCCCAGCACCCGAATGATGGCTTACGGCTGTCAGTAACTGCGGTTTCCGAGGGTCCAGCGCCCTCTTCCAGCCGCCGAGGGTATTACATGCACAGCGCACAGACATGCAGGCAGGCGTAACACCACACACAAAATAAAAATAGATAAACCTCCAAGACAAGGAAGGAAAATCAAAAGTGAGCCGCTAGCGAAACCGTGGGCTCCGGCTGACGGTGAAACATCCAGGGTGACCCATGGGACACTGATGGGGGAGGGGCATGTGGGGACTTGCTGATTTTTGCTCCATTTTTCTGTGAACCTAAAATTTCTCTAGTGAAATAAAAATCTACCAACCTCCGCCCAAATATGTGTGTATTTGTAACTTCATCTATCATCAAATCTCTCTAGGGATGGCACGGACCTGTTCACCATCCAGCCCTGTGCTGTCCAGCTTTTGGATCTGTTTTATGTGGGTTCTGAGAACTGATCAGCTTGGCAGTCGCTGCCTCTACCCCCTGAGCCACCTCATCAGCCCTCGGCGTACTTTTTCATGAAGTGCCTTTTTGTATTTAAATCTGACATACATTCAATTCGATGTATTTTCACAAAGTAAGCACACATCATTAACAGCACCAAGATCAAGAGACGGACTATTATCAGTGAGCCCAAGAGCCTGTGTCTCCCCAGGGTGACATCTGATATTCCCAGGGCAACGTTTATCCTGACTTCATTACCATCGATTAGTTTCACTGGCTTGTGCCTTGTCTATAAACAGTCTCACAGAGCCAGGCGTTTCCTTCAGCATGTCCGAGGCTCCGTCTTGAGCATAGCTGC
Organism: Psammomys obesus; assembly: GCF_907164565.1. NCBI lineage: Eukaryota > Metazoa > Chordata > Mammalia > Rodentia > Muridae > Psammomys > Psammomys obesus. The sequence continues at coordinate 3,422,672 of NW_026596225.1, forward strand.
AGCTCTTTCGCCTCCACTGGAGGAGGATATTATGCTAAGTGACCCCATTGCAGTTCATCCATTCTATTCTTGATGCCCACGTGGTTGGAGCTATGACACACAGTGAGTCAGGAGCACGCCTCTGGGCATCATGTGATGCAGAGCCCTCATGACTGTTGTCAGAAGAATTCCAACAGACAGGCACCGTGACCTTGGGAGATGCCCCTCTTTTGAACGTTCGTAGGTGTCCTCACAGTGTGGCCTATCCTGGTAACTAAAGAAAAACCAAGTTAGCTGGGTGTGGTGGCACACACCTTTAATCCTAGCACTCCTGGAAGCAGAGGCAGAGGCAGACAGATTTCTGAGTTCAAGGCCAGCCTGGTCTACAGAGTGGGCACCAGAACACCTAAGGCTATACAGGGAAACCCTGTCTTGAAAAAACAAAAATAAATAAGAACACACACCATTTTGCTCACTTTATGTGTGTGAAATGCCTGCTCAAACATTTTCCCATTTTATTTCTTATCTTTCTGATTCGTTGGCTCTTTTTATATGTGATATGTAGAAGTTCTTTTTTATGTATAGAAAATATTTTCTTATTTCCCGGGGCATGATTTTTGCTGTCTCAGTGGTGTCTCTTTTGATGTTTTTAAGAATATTTTTAATTAAAATATAATTACACCAGTTCCCCCTTCTCTTTTCTCTCTCCAATCTCTCCCACGTTCTGAATCTAGCTCCCCCTTAAAACCATGGTCTCTTTCTTTAGTTGTGATAGATTTTTCACCTAAATATATAAATACAACCTGCTCAGTCTGTTTAGTGTACAAAGAAACCTCACCTCCGGAGCTCAACAATATGGTCAGTGTGGCAGCCTGACCAAGGCCTGAAGAAGTGCAAAACCACAGACATGCTGACATGGAAGGGGAAATGTCAAAGGTGTCTGCTGGCTAACTGGAGGACTTGATTTCAATGGAATCTGATTAATGTTTTCTTTGGTGTTCGTGCCTGGGTTCTGCCTGGCAGAAAGAGGTTTTCTAATAACGTATGGCCTCAGGTGAGCTAAGATTAACGTCTGTATGTGATCTACCACGCCTATCTCACTATGACACAATACTTGAGCAATTTATTCTGGCTCACTGTCTCGGAGGCTTTCAGTGTGCCATGCTGGAGAAGGCACAGCAGAGCACAGCAGCATGTCATGGCCATCTCAGACTGGAGAGCCAGAAAGCCAGCTGAAGGGATGCAGACGCCTCCCTCAGGAATTCTCTCTGAGAATGCTCTCCCCGGCACAGCCAAGGTGCACCTCCCGCTACCTAAGTTATTCGAAGTCCAACTGTGGTTTGAATGAGAATATGGCTCCCGTAGACACATGTATGTGAACACTTGGTCCTCAGCTGACAGAACTGTTGGGAAAAGAAAAGAAGGTATGCCCTTGTTGGAGGAGTCATGTCATGGGGTGTGTGGGCTTTGAGGTTTCAGGAGCCCACACCTTCCCCAGTTAGCTCTCTCTCTGCCTCATGCTGTGGGGCTGATGAACGCTCTCAGCTTCTACTCCAACACATGTCTGTCTGCTGCTGCCATGTTCTCCGCCATGATGGTCATGGACTCTAACCTCTGAAACTTTGAGATCCAAATTAAATGCTAAGTTGTCATGCTCATGGTGGTTTTTATTTTGTTCTTTATGACAATAGAAACATATCTAAGACACCAGTCACATTGGCAATAAAGATTTAAGCATCCTAATGTGGACTTCCAATTTGTTCTCTACAATTGATCAAAAAGACCACCTTCCCCTTCCCCCCAGCCTGTCTGGGGAGCAGCTCCATAAAATTCAGACTCTCATACTAATATGTGAAGCAGTTTCTGGGCTTTTGTCTTGATTTGCCTGAGTTTTTTTCTCATGTAGCTCAGGCTGGCTTCAAACTCACATGTAACTGAGAAAGACTTTAAATGCCCCTCCACCTCCAGCTCCAAGGGCTGGAACTACAGAAATGTGGTACCATGCCTGACTGTATAGCACATCTTACTTCCCTTGAGATTTCCTTATTTAGCATATGTGAACATTTGCTGGGTAAAATCCAAGGCGCCTTGTGTGTGCAGATGCTACTGGAGCCAGAAAAGGGTGTCGGATCCCTTAGAGCTGGAGTTACGGGTGGTTGGGAGCTGCTTGCTGTGGGTTCTGGAAACCCAACCCAGGTCCTCTGCAAGAGCATCAGGTGTTCCTAACTGCTGCCGATGCAGCATCCTTCATAGTAGGTTGTGGTATCTGATAACTCGGGCCCTAATACCTCATTTTCTTCTTCACACTTGCTTTGGCCATTTCCCATGCTTGTGTTTCTATTCCAAGGTTAGAATTAGCATGTCACTTTCCACAAAACAAAACAAGAATCTGAGATTTTGGTTAAATTTTGATTGGTTCCATAGCTCAACTCTGGCAAACTCATGATTTGAAATATTGACTCTTTCACGCCACAGATACCATGTGTCTGTCTAAGTTTGGGTTATATTGCTATGAAGAGACACCATGACCAAGGCAACTGTTACAAAGACATTCATTGGGGCTGGCTTACAGTTTCAGTGGGTTAGCACATTATCATCATGGCAGGAAGCATGGCGGCGTGCAGGTAGACACGGTGCTGGAGGGGGAGCTGAGAGTTCTACATTGTGATCTGAAGGCAACCAGGAGGAGACTGGACACATTTCACACTGGGCGTAGCTTGAGCGTTTAAGACCTCAGAGCTCCGCCTCCACAGTGACACACTTCCTCTAACACGGCCACACCTCCTCCAATAAGGCCACGCCTCCTAATAGAGCCACTCCCTATGGCCAAGCACTCAACACGAATCTTGTGGGGGCTGTGCCCATTTGAACCACCACACCATGCTTTTCCATTACATTGATTCCTTTCTAATTACTCTCAACAAGGTTTAGTAGAATTCTATATAGCTGCTTTATTTATTTTCTATTAAATTTATCCCTAGACATTTAATTGTTAATGCCCTTATGAATGTCACCATTTTCTACACTTTGGTTTTTGTTTCCGTATGGAGCAGCCTTGCTAAATTTAGCTGTTTCCCCACACATTGCTGCGGGCTTCACACCAGCAGCCAGGCTATCCATGAATGATGACACCCTGCTTCTGCCCTTTAAATCCTTCCAGTCTGTTTTCTTCTCTTGCCTTACTGCTTTGGCCACAATCTCCAGTAGTGATTGACAAACAAGGGACAAATGGTCTCTCTTGTCTCACCTATGACCTTAGGCAGGAAGCTAACATCTGTCACTGAGTGTCCTGTTGTGTGTCCTGCTCAGACACAGTCTCTTGTCCTATTGATGCCTTAACTTGCCAAGAGTTTTGCTTAATTATAAGTGGATGTTGATTTTTATTATATGAAATAATTATATCATATAATTATATCATATAATACATATAGTGCTTCTGTTTCATTACATCAAAAGCTAGCTTTGCATTTCTTGAATAAATCCAATTTTGTTATGACATACTATTCTCTGTTTCTGGATTCAGCTTGCTAATACTTTATTTAGGAAACTATGTCTATGAAAGAGATTGGTATGCTCACAACAGAGATTTTCTTAGACTTTCCTAATCAGGTTTTGCTATGAAAGTTTTACTGCCTTATATAAAATAATTGAGACTGTATTCTTTTCTTCTTCAATATTTCAGTGAATAATTTAATCCTCTGGTGGACTTTGTAGAAGATTGGTGATATTTCTTCTTTACATTTGGAGAATTATTCAGTGAAGACTATGGGCCAGGTGTTTTCCTTGCAGGAGAGGTTTTGGTCCTGAATACAATTTATTTAATAGACATAGAAATTTTCATATTTTCTATTTCTTCTGTCGATCCTGGTAAATTCTACTTATCAAGCAATTCTTCTACTTCTCCTGCAAATATAAATTTAGTGGCCTGCAGTCATTCATGATTCTCTTAGCATAACTGGAGTTTGTGGTTCTGCCCTTGTTTCTGCAATAGCTGCCGACACCCATCTTGCTGTCCTTTGAAACGTTGCTAGGCATTACTGCCATTATTAGCCCTTGCTTAAAAAAAAAAAAAGGGCTTTTCCTGGTCTTTTCTATTGCAGATTTGCTTTCTACTTCACTAACATTGACTTACTGTTTGTTTTACTTTAAATTTCTTTGAAGAATAAGCTCCTTTTTTGTTTGTTTGTTTGTTTTTTGAGACATGGTTTCTCTGTGGTTGTCCTAGAGCTCACTCTGTAAACCAGGCTGGCCTCAAACTCACCTGCCTCTGGCTCACCTGCCTCTGCTTCCTGAGTGCTGGGATTAAAAGTGTGCGCCACCATGGCTGAACTCCCATTTTTCAGTCTTATGGTGTCTCCCAGAGGTCTGGGTATTGCAGGCTTGCTTCCCAGCTTGTGCTCTCTTTGGAGGGGACAGAACCTTTAAGAGGCAGAGCCTCATGGGGGATGTTCTGGTCATTGGGAACATGGCCTTGAAGGGGGTATTGGGACCCCCCCATCTTTGATTTTCACATCCCAGCCACAAAGCAAACATCTTCGGCATGTGCTGCCATGATCCCCTGCCATCTTACCACAGCCCAAGCACGGCAGGGGTAACAGCGAACGAGGGCGGCCTCTGCAGGCTCACAGTTTCAACGTTTGCTTCCCAGCTGGTGGGTTATCCAGGGAGGGTTAGGGTACATGGCCCTGTTGGAGGAGGTGCTTCCCTGGGGGTGGACTTTGTGGTTTCAAAAGCCCGTGCCAGGCCCAGACTCACTCTGTCTGTCTTGTGCTTGTCAATCAGAGTCCACCACTGTTCTAGCACCATACCTACCTCCCCGCTGCGTGCTTCCCGCTGCGACGCTCACGGACTCACCCTCTGAAACTATGAGCGAGCGCCCAGTTAAATGGTGGTTGTTTTGCCTTAGACGTGGTGTCCTGTCACAGCACTGGAACAGCAGGTAACCAGGGAAAACAGAGAAATGGCTGGCATGCCAGTGTCGGCTCCCCGCCAGTGTCTTACCTCCCTCTAAACATGGCTGCAGCTCTTCAGCCCAGTCGCAGCGTTTGTGTTTTCTTTTTCGTCTGTTCTAACATGTCTTAGCTGTTTTTGTATGACTTATTTTAAGCTAAAATTAATTAGGAGAATGCTTTAGAGTTTCCAAGTATTTGGAATCTCTTAGTTCTTTTTTTTTTAAACTTAAAAATATATATTTATAGCCGGGGGATGGTGACACACGCCTTTAATTCCAGACCTCAGGAGTCAGAGGCAGGTGAATCTCTGTGAGTTCAAAGCCAGCCTGGTCTACAGAGTTTCAGGACAGCCAGAGAGAGCATATTATACAGAGAAACCCTATCCCAAAAAACCATATATATATATATATATATATATATATATATATATAT
>NW_026596225.1:3428134-3457629 GCF_907164565.1 Psammomys obesus
TATATATATATATATATATATATATATATATATATTCATATGTATATGGTCTTATATATATTTATGGATATACACATATATGTGGTTCATCACTTAAGAGCACGGGCTGCCCTCAAAGAGGATGGGGGTTCAGTTCCCAGCACCCACATGTGGGCCACAATTGTCTCTAACTCCAGTTCCAAGGGATCTGATGCCACCTTCTAAACTCTGCGGATAACTGAGTTATACACATACATGTGTAGATACATGCAAGCAAAATACTCCGTCGTGTAAAATAACTAAAGCTTTTATCCTTATTTTGCACGCTCCTTTGGGATCAGATGACAGCGTTGCCAGAACCTCCTTGCACAACAACCCTCCGGGGATTGAACCTGAGCTCATCAGGTTTGGCAGCAACTGCCCTCACCCTGTGGGTGTAGTGTCCCGTCCCTGTCCCTTGGGTCAAATGACCCGATCATAACTTCAACTACTTTATATCCTCACTGAGTTTCTCCATTCCTCTGTCCGTCTGTCTGTTTTAAACACTAGTGAGACAGCCATGCTATTGTTGTCACTGGATGTAAGTCTGTTCCATGGACACTCTGAAATTTGTGCACCCTCTGCCCATTGCATTGGTCTCCACTTGTTGACGTTACAATAGAGTTATCCGCACAAGACCTTGTCAGAGAGTTCCAGTGGGAACTGGCAATGGATCCAGCTCCCACGGGGTTCCCTCGATCACTCCTGTGTGGCCAGCGCGTTTCACGCCAGGCGTGGGTACGGTTGGTGCTCGCTGCTGTTACCCGTTGGCTCGTACTCTTAGCTGATGGTCAGATGTCGTCCCTGGTGAAATGTCACTACAAGGCTCTTCCCCATGTTAAAAGTGGGGTACTGGGGAGGCCCGCCCACCCCCACATGGCAAGGGCAGGTTGGCACTGCTATGATGAGCAAGTGTGTGGTGGAGAGATGGGAGAGAAAGGAAAGTCCAATGGTTTGTGCACTAAGAACGGAGGCAGAACTGGAGACATGAGGGTGGGGAGGAACAGCCTGGCGTCAACAGCCTGTGCTGAGGCCTGTGCTGCACTGAGGACCATGGCTGGGTCCACAGTCCTGCAGCAGCCGGGTCTGAATCAACGTCCACGGCCCATGTCACCACTGAGGCCATGCCACCGTCCCTGGTCTGGGCTGCAGCCTGGAGCTCGCCCCTCACTGGATGTGGCACCGGGGAGAGCCTGAGAGTGAGCGAGCGGGCTGCTCCTCCCCTGGGCCTCACAGTGGAACTAGCCCTGGTGGCAGAGGGCAGGGGAGGGCTCAGGCAAGCCTGCCCCTGAGGGTGAGGGCGTGAGTGGAGGATTGCTGGTCCCACCCCTCTGCTGCACTCACTGTGGGAAGCAGAGCTGGCGGGCTGACCAACTCCGTTACCATCCAGGCCCAGATCCAACATCTGCCGCATCTATAAATGGCTGAACTGAAGCTGCAGGATGGCCATGCCACAGGGCAATGGCACGGTATCTGAGAGGAACCCCAGTGAGGACCAGGGTTGGTAGAACAGCAGAAGCCAGAGGCCTGGAGCTAGACCACAACTCAGTGCAAAACACATTTGCAAGTGAAGCTGTTTCGGCAAAAGGGTACACGGTCTGACACACTGTTACACACCACAGCTTCGGGGTAGAAGGTAGGAGTGGAGGGGCAGATGAGAGAGGCCGGGTGCACGATCTGAGGTTCACAAAGAATCAATAAGAAGTTTTTAACGGCGTACTTGCCTTCTTATCCTGCTGTGCTGTTTCTCAAGGGTTCCAGATGCCAGTCAGATGGGTTTCGCAAATGCTCCTCAGCTTGCACTGTGACCCGCCCTCCTCACTTCCAAGTGTTTGGCTTGGAGCTGAGGCATACCGTCGTTTGATGTTGACTGTGAGAGGGAGTTTGCTTTTTTTTTTTTTTTAATTATTACATGTACAGTATTCTGTCTGCATCGTGGTTGCTGGGAATTGAACTCAGGACCTCTGGAAGATCAAACAGTGCTCTTAACCTCTGAGCCACCTCTCCAGCCCCAGGGTGTTTGCTTTTTTAATGACATGACCCGGAAGGTCAACTGCACTCCAGGACCAACCTTGCTCCCAAGACTGTTTGGGCAACACAAACTGGACTTGACAGAGGTGGGAGGAAACTCAGAGTTGGGTGGGCAGGAAGGTGAAGGGGTATGGGAGGACTTGGGGTATGTGAAAATAATTGAAATACATTGTACAAGAGTCCAAAGAATTAATACAAATATTATTAAAAGGAAAAAAATGTGAAACAAAATGTTTGCCCATTCTAGATTCTTTGTGTGGCCACATTAAGTTTTAGAATGAGGTTCAGTTCTAGCACTAAAATCTGGCACTTAAATGATACTCTTTTGGAAAGAATTGACTGAAAAAACACTGTCTCCAGGCTCAGAAGCTCAGTGTATTTCTCCACTTACTCACAACCTTTATTTTCCTTCAAGAATGTGTTGAATTCTACAGGTACAGATCTTGCAAATCTTCTGTCAAATTTATCAACTCTTCTTGTTTATTTCAGAGTTTCCATTTGATTCCCCTTCTTATAATTCTAGTTCTTGGCTGAAACTTTTGTTTCCTAACTTCTTAGATGTATCAATTGCTTAGCTCTTAAAGTTCAGCCTCAAGCTCCCAGCCACCTGCACTCCCCGGGGAAAATGCTTACAATACATTGTTTTACTCTTGATTTCTTTTTTTCTTTTCTTTTCTTTTTTTTTTTTTTTTTGTTCTTCTTATATTTCTGCATTTCCACTGACTGTCAGAGGAAATGACTCTGAAAGATTATTAAGGCCCTGGCTACTATCTTCTTCCAGGGATGAGTTTTTCCCTCTTCGGCTCAGGGAGGCATGATCGCCGTCTCAGGCTCAGGTCTGGTGGGGAATTAAGATGGTCCGTGCTGATGTGGCAGCTCTTGGCAAGGCTCACTCAGTTCCAAAGTCCTTAGTCCTTCTCTGTTTTTCTGTGAAGACTTGTTTGGTTATTATTTTATTTTATTTAGTTATTTAGTTAGTAATTTTTTAGTGTTTTTGTTTTGCTTTGTTTTTGTGTTTTTGAGACAGGATCTCACTATGTAGCTCTGGCTGACCTGGCTGGCTTGAACTCACAGACATCCCATTGCTTCCAAGTGATGCGATTAAAGGCGTACAAGGCCAGGAGATGGTGTTCAATTCCCTGGAACTGGACTTAAGATGGTTCCGAGCCATCATGCAGGTGCTGGTACTGACTGAACTCAATCCTCTGCCTGAGAAATCTCTGCAGCCCTTGACTTCCTGTTCTGTACATGAGAATTCTGAAAATGTCATTCTGACTGAGACCAAGAAGGAAGGAAGGCAGGAAGGAAGAGAGGCAAAACAACACCAAAGCCCCCATTATCTCTGCCTCCCACCTCCACACTGAACAGTTATTACCCTCTGTGTGGTCTTCAGAAAGCCTGATCTCTGTGACGGAAGGCCATGTCAGGGAGCTTAGAGAAAGCGTGAGCACTTCCAACCACGGCCACAGCAACAAACACGGAGCCAAAGTCCCTGGACCTCAGCGCGCACCCTCACAGCCTCTGTTGTCTGTGCCACAGAACATGTGTCAGCAAATCGACCCAACTTGTTCTAATTCAAACACGTGTTTTTTCTGCAACCTGAATGATAATAGCGTGAGTGAAATCACAGGCCCGCTGTGCTAGAATAGATTTCTGACCTGGGTGAACACAAATGCCTGTAGCGATTTGCAACGGTCCCTGCATGCTCTGCATCCCTCATGAATGGCCCTCTGACAAGGACCCGGTGCCAGGTGGCAGGAGCAAGGCTCTGCCCGTGAGCAGAAGCTGGGCTCGAGCACTATTCTCGTGTTACCTGTGATTGTTGGGGAGTTGCCAACAGAGCCACGGGCCCGGAGCCCTTCTGCTTTGTAGTTGTGGAAACGCTCTGTTGGCAGGTGGCCGCGCCAGTCCCCAGATACAAGGCAGCTTGCTGCAGCTCCTCCCTGGAGTCTCAGGAATGCTTCCCTTTCAGAAGGGCACTCAGTGACACGAAGCCTTTCTTCTTCTGAGGCTAATATTGCTTTTAGACCAGAGCCGCCATCGGACTCAGAGAGCAGGGAACCTCCGGTAAATGGCTAAGTCCAAAATGGGACACACTCAAAGGGGACTCCGAGTAAAAGGAACACTTTAATGCTGTTTCCGTGAAGGAAGCCGGCACACCACCGCATCCTAGCTGTGGCGAGCGAATAGATCTCATCGTGGTATCTGACAGGGTCGTGGTGCCTCACATATGCAAGCAGCCCGGCCGTCACTTCCTCACCCACATCTGTCTGTGGGGCCAGGCTTAAGTCCTGAGCAAACATGAACAAATACCTTAGGAACACCAGGTCTCCACAGGGCGAGGCCTCAGTGATGAGCCCGCATCCCCGGGGAGCGTGGGGGCTGGTACATGCTGGCCTCGGCCGGGGAAATGTGACGTGGCCTTAGGACGTTTTGAAGGCAGCTGCACAGAGCCTAGTCTGAAGGTTTCTAGAAGGAACTCATGTGTCCATGTGTTCCATGCTGACACTAAAAGGGCTGTGTCCTCTAGGATGCCCTGACCCTGCACTCAATACCATTACACCCATCCAGAGGGAGCCTGCGACAATGTGAATATGAATGTGAACTCACCACGTGTGTGTGTGTGTGTGTGTGTATGTGCGATTTTACTTCTGAAAAAGGTATTTTTAGTTTGTGTATGTGAGTGCCTTGCCTGAATGCATGTATGTAGGCCATATGCAGGCCTAGTGCTCACGGAGCCACGGGCATCAGATCCCCCAGAACTAAGTGACAAGTGACGGCAAGCAAGCATGTGGGAGTTTCGAACCCAACCTAACCACCAGCCCTCGCAGTGGCTTTCTCAGTGCTGGGGTCATCGCAAACACGTGGGGACGTGTTACCGCAGCCTTCGCCGGCTACGGTGTCGTCGTGACAGTCTCATGCCCACGGCTGACCGCTGTGGTCCTCGTTTGGTCCATGCTTGTGGTTCTTACCTGGGCAGTCCACACAAGGCTTTCCTTCTTGCGGCTCTCCCTACAGTACAGCTGGGTGGCCCCGTTTATGTGATTCCTGCTTGGCCAGCGTCACTGCTGTCCTGAGCACGGATGAAGGGGTGGACCAGTGGCCATCTGTGACCTTAAGACACTTGGGAGATCACTGCGTTCCACATGGAGATTCTGCTCTTGGAGGGGGAAAAAAGGTAGAGGGGGACGGGGTGGGCCAGAGCCAGAGCAGACCCTCCTGGGCCCCGCCCTGCCCCTGAGCTTCTGTTCCCCAGGTGGGTGCTTAGCTCCAAACACAGCTCCCATCCCCATCCCCAGCATCTCCTTCTGAGGGCTTTGGAACCAGGTTCTGCAGCTTGGCTGCTGAATTGTCAGCAAGTGACTCATGTTTAACTACGGAGGCTGGGGCAGGAAAGACACCCACAGGACAAGGGGAGCAAAGCAGGAGCGGGCGGTGGCACATGGACCTGCTGATTAAAACTTCACCCTGAGTGAGCTCATTCGCTTAGCAGTGAGGCGAGGAGGAGCTCAGCCTAGACAGGACCTCTGGCCCAAAGGCCAGCAAGGGGAAGCCAGAGAAGACGCCCTCTGACCTTGCGTGACACTGTCTGACAGCTGTCCCTCCCTTGGGGACCTGGCTGAGGCCTGGCAATGAAGAGGCTGGCGAAGTGTTCTCCGTGGGCGGGGTTCAGCCAGGGTGGATGGTGTCGGAGCTGGTTCTGGATAGAGGGCCAGGAGTTCTCGGGTGGCTGTCAGAAAGAGCATCTGAAGGTCAGGGCAGGACCAGGAAACATGGGAAGTGGGTGAAGCCGGCTCATGAACACAGAGCGCCCAGCCCACGCCACCACCCCCAGCCACAGACAGACAACGCCAGAGCTGGAGAAAGGAACAGGCTCCTGCTGTGTGCTCGGTCCCTGAGCCACCATGAGGAGCTGGGGTGGTGGAGGTGACCATGGGAAGCAGGTCTCAGGCCTGGCTCCTGGCTGCGGCAAGTGCTGGGAGGGGTGTCTGGAGTGTTCCCTGCTCCTGGGGGATCTGGCAACCTGAGTGACTTTGACACACAGGGACTTGGGGTTGGCTCTCATGGCAACTGTGAAGAGGATGGAAAATGAGTAATGATAAGAAAAAAAGGAGCGCGGGAGCGAGGGAGGAGAGGAGAGGAGGGGGAGGAGACAAGAGGGCCCAGCTGTCCTCAGGATGGCCTTCCTGCCCCACACATCTTCTTGCAGATGCCCTGCCTCAGCCCAGGCTCACGTAGGTTGGACCAAGCCAGCCTGGCTCCCAGCAAGAGGTCCCTGCTAGACTTACTGGAAAGGCCAAGAAAGAGCAGGGGACAAAGAGGGTAACTCCCTGACGGGTGGCCTGAGGTGTGGCTGTCTGCTGCAGGCCAGCCTTCTCACACTCCCTCAGCTCCGACAGGCTGGGCAGGGACCCCAGGCGGAGTGACTGGTGTGCAGAGGGCTGCCTGTGGAATCCTAGCCATAATGCTGCCTCCCACTTCCAGCTCTTCCTTCTGAAGACAACCCCAAAGGGACAGGATCCTGTACAGGAACCTAGGGTGCTGCCCACAGCCTCGGAGAAAGCCCCTTGAGTTCAAGACTAAAGCCAGCCATGCAGGAGCTGATGAGAAAGAGAGAGAGACAGAGAGACAGAGACATACACACGGAGAGAGGGACAGACAGACAGACATACACACACACACACACACACAAGGGGGGGGGTCCTTGGTTCTTGGTTCACTGCTTTCCTTGTTGCTATATCAAAACACTCAACAAAAAGCTGCTTAGCAAGGAAGGGTTTATTTGGTTCAAGGTTTGAAAGCATCCAGTCTATTGTGGCCAGAAAGACATCGCTGAGTCCTCAGCAAAAGCATCAGGTGGAGACTCCTTGTATCTGGAAAGACCAGATAGCGGAGATGAGGGATGCGGGCACCAGCAGGGTGAGAGCTACCACCCACCTTCAGGATGAGCATCCCTTCCCCGGTACACCACTGTGAAGGGACCGTCAACAGACACGCCAGGAGATATGCCTCCTGGCAAACCCCAAGTCCTTCCAACTCGACAATGGCTTAACTGGGCCTGCCCTAAGGAACCCCTCTGAGGCCCCACGGAGGCTATTTTGAAGGTCACCATGAGGTCCTCCATCACGGATAACGTATGTGCTTCCTTTCAGCTAGTTTGGGTTGGGTTTTCTTTCACTCACAACAAAACTAGTGGGCTGACTACAAAGTACCAGGGCTGTAGAATAAACCATAGAATGATGTTCTTAGTTCTCCCAAAGGCTTAAATGACAGGCAGGGGCAGCTGAGTGCACACACCTGCACACGAGTGCGCACTCACGCGCGCGCGCGCGCGCACACACACACACACACACACACACACACACACACACCCTCAAAACATGTTTTTAACCTCATTCCTACTCAGCTGCACTAAAGGATTCCAAGGAGAATTTTTTAAGTTTGCTTGTTTGTTTGTTTGTTTGTTTGTTTGTTTGTTTGTTTGTTATCTTGTATGTGTTCATGGCCGGGCACCGCATGAATGGCTGATGCCCACGGAGGTCAGAAGAGGTCACTGAATCCCCTGCAGCTGGGATACAGATGGTTGTGAGCTGTAACGTAGGTGCTGGGAACCAGACCCGGGTCCTCTTCGAGAGCAGCCAGTGCTCTTAACCGCTGAGCCGTCTCTCCAGCGCCCCACACACACCCCAGAAGAAAGATTTTTAAGCTGCTTGAATCAGAATTGTAGAACGGAAAGCCAGGATCTGAAGGCTGGACAGACGTGACGCCAGGGCTGGCTGTCCTCCATGCTGTTTTCTGTCAGTAAGGGGCCTGGATCCAGCAGTGTAATCATGTGTTTCCAGTGCGGCTTGACCCAGCAGCCCGCAGATAACACCACAAACGCCCAGTCTGGCGTGCTGCGGCAGCCTTCCCACCCCACAGGGCCGTCCCCCTCTGCAGGTCCGAGTTGCTTTGTCCACGGTGCTCCTCCTTTGAAAGGCCGGGTCCCCGTGCCTGGCGTGGCCCAGCCCGAGACCCTGCTCACAGAAGCCTAAGTCGGGCGGTCCTTCGGTGCCCAGAGCCCACACTAGTATACACACACACCCTAGGACACCCTATCATGGCCTTCCACATCTCATCTCTTGGAGTCCTCGGTCCTATACAATTTTATTATTTTATATACGCATATGTAGTAATATGTATATGAGTGTTTTTGTCTGCAGGTAAATCGATTATCACATGACTGTAGTGCCCACAGTGGCCAGAGAAGGGCGTTGGACCCACTGGAACTGGAGTCACGGTGGTCGTGAGCCACCATGTGGGTCCTGGGACTTGAACCCAGGGTGGGGAACCCCGTGTTCCGGTGAGTTTTGGGGTGTTGTACGAGTGTTCTTTTTATGTTAGGAAAGAGCAGATCATTGTTTATTCTCTACCATTGAGTATATGTTCTGATCTGATTGGGCAAGTTTATATACATTAATGTTGTGTGTGTGTGTGTGTGTGTGTGTGTGTGTGTGTGTGTGTCTTGATTTTCCAACCCAAGGCTCCACAGATGCCCGGCAAGTGCTCGATCGCTGCCCCCAGCCCACAGATGGCTGCTCAATTGTTAGGGAACGTCCTCATGGGGTCTGGCACAGGCTGCCCCGCTTTTCAGCCTCACTCTTCACACTGCCGTGGAGGGCTTTGTCATCAGCGCCCAGCCCATGCTACAGAGGAGAACCTGAGGGTCCAGCCCCCCAAGGTCACATGACAAGATGACAGCCCAGCAGCCTCCATGCAGGGTTGCTGGATCAAGCTCTCAACAACCAATATGCAATTAAGGAATTCCCATTCCGAAGGAAAAAATAATGCTGATTTCTTGCGCCGAAGAGGAAAAAAAATCTTAAGGTGGCTACAAAAGTAACCCAGCTGTTCTTCGACAGAACCTGGTCATCCCCGTCCCGTTGCTGCCCCCTTGGTGAGCATGAGGGCTGTGACTCCCACGTCCACAGTAAGCAAGAAGCAGGTCTCCTGCACTCTGCAGAACTGCGCTCACTACGGCTGGTGCCCGTCAGAGGGAAATCAAAGAGGCTCGTTGCTGTTGCTTTATTTTCGGCTCTAGCCTGTTCTTAATGCCCTCTTATGTAAGGGAACGGTGACCACAAGTGAGCGAGGCACAGAAGCCAGATGGCCTTGCTGATCTTAACAGCTCTTCAAGCTGCCCCTGCCAACCTGAAGTTTGGTTGTGGTTAGGAAGGGCAAGGGTCGAATGTGCAGGGCAAGCTGGTGAGCCCTCTCCCTGCCCCTCCCAAGGGCTGCTTCTCACGGCTGTGTCCTGCATGCGTGCCCTCCGCCGGGGAAGCTACCCCTGAACAGCTGGCAGTCGGGCACGGAGGGGAAGGTGCTGGCTTTGGACAGTTTCCCTCGATACCATGGAGCTAGCTCTCACTGAGCAGCACCAGCTGCGCACGAGGGTTGTGCAAGGCTCCAGCTTGGTGTTCGGTCCACCGCAGACCCCAGAGAAACAGTTAGCCCAACGACCTCCCGTGTGAAGGCCTGCCCGAGGAGCCTGGGTCCCTTCCCCTCTTCTCAGGCTCGCTAAGCCCACCCTGGCAACCTTGCCTCATCCCCACATCCAATCTGCTCCTAACCTGGCCCTTGTCCACCCTGGACTTGTGAGATACAGGCCAGACAATAGAAAACAGAATTCAGTCACACACACGAGGACAAAAAATTATGAAAATGAAACATAAATAAGTACGGATGCTGAAGACCTAATTCTGATAAGCGGATTTTCAAAATTAGCCATTTGAGGGAGTAGATTAAATGCATTTAATGTGGTGGGTGGAAGGCAGTCCATTACGGTGGCCTACAAACCCCGCTTTCAGCAGATTCGGGGGGAAGGCACAACAGGCCCCCTTCTCAGCGAGTGCGCGTCCGCTGGAGAAACCTGAATGCCTTTTAAGAGCACTAATTTGCTGCTGTCCTGCTGGCAAACAGGCCTCCTGGAAAGGGGCCGTTCCCACCGTCTATACAAAAGGCAGACCAACAGGACAGGAAAGGGAAAGCTAAGGGGGGCATAAATGGGGTTGGGGTGCCCAGGCCTGGTGCAGAGGGGCCAGTTCCCACTCGTGGGGGTGGGGCGCACTGTCTTCTGGGGTATAGGGAAAGCAGTAAGGACAGAAGAATGACCCTGGCTCCCAACACCTTCCCCGCCCGACCCTCCGAAGAGCGAACGGTGATCCCAGAATGCCTTGCAGCTCCCTCCATGGCAACAGCATCCTTCCCTCCCGCACTGCCTCTGCGTCCCTTCTTCCCTCGCCTTCTCTCTGCAGCCCACGCCTGTCCCCAGAGCCAAGCCTCTGGAGAGGGCTGGTGGACACTTCAGGCAAACGGCTGGTCAATCTATCCCTGGAGGCGGGAGCAGGCACCCCCCAAAGGGGTTCTAAGCCTCCCTCCCCCAGGAAGAAGCTCCCAAATGGCTGGGCTCTGACCTTCTCTGGGGTACCTCATTCAAAGACCTTTGGGGCCTTGACAATCCAAGCTCATCTTCTAGGTTCGAGGAAACAAACAAGACAAAACAATATACATATTTTAAAGGACAGTATGTTGCACGGTCACGCCGCAGCATGCACAGAAGGCCCAGAGATCTCACACACATCCTGACATTGGGGTGGCCTGGTCCCTGTGGGACCCCAAGTCTCCATGTGACTGAAGTGTTTCACTCAGCATCCTGGAGCCATCACAGGGTGAAGACAAAGATAGTGCTCTCTGGCATCAACCTGGGCCCCGTGGTCGCCTTAAGCCACCCACTAATTCTCCCAGCTAAGATGAATTTCCCAAAATAACCCCCAGAGTTCCTGCAGTGTCTGCCTGCCGCTGGCCTCTCTCCCTCCCTCTCTCCTCACCCTTCCTCCAGTGTTTCTGTCCCACCAGCTATCTCTTGCTCCACCTGGACCCTCTCTGCCTAGGCTGTCCTGCCTCTCTTGACACCACATCAGAATGTGCCATTCGGGTCACAGCTCAAACACCAGCCAGAGAGCCAGCCATGGTCGCCGCCACAGCCGCAGTGCTTTCTGCCTTTACAGAAGCTGCTCGCTCCGCTCATGTGTTTGTGACTTTACTGTCTGTGTCCTGCCCCTGGAAAACGGGGGTCTCCCCAG
Source organism: Psammomys obesus (assembly GCF_907164565.1). Taxonomy (NCBI): domain Eukaryota; kingdom Metazoa; phylum Chordata; class Mammalia; order Rodentia; family Muridae; genus Psammomys; species Psammomys obesus. Next base: position 3,439,306 of record NW_026596225.1, read on the forward strand.
CAGGCAGAGGGCGTTGTCCCAGCACTGAGAACGGTTCAGTGCAGGGTCCCGTCTGTGCAGGGTGGTCAAGCCCAGCTTGGAGCCATTATGTGCTGGCTGTGGGGCCTTTTCCACCCACTTCTGTCCAGTTCTTGGTGGCAGCTGGCTAGGCAGGGCAGGCAGCTGCATCAAGCGTCTCTGTGGGAGGGGCTGAAGCAAGATGTCACTGCCCACTCCCTGGGTAGCAGGGTTCAGAGGGGATTGACAGGAAATCGCTTGGCTCCTCTCTCTGGTGAGGTAGGGGACACCAGCCTGGGGGCTGAGTAGTCTGCATGGGAGAGCTGACAGAGCTTCTATCCTCAGAAGCGTGGCGTGCCAGGGTAAGGTTCTGTCCCAAGGGAACATAGCTGCTGGAGTCCCTCTTTCCCAGGGCCAGACTCTTGTAACTCTAACTGGGCAGGAAGAAAGCCAGGCTCAGAGTTTGCATGTCTAAAAGCTCCCATGAAGATTCCGAAAGGTGTTCTGGCCCAGGCCAGACAGCCCCATAATTATGTTCCATCCCCACCACCCAGCAGCCACCCTAGTTCCTTTCCTGTCCCCCAGCTTTGAAGTGCGGACTAATGGCTGCCACCCTCCAGGGGCATCTGAAAACCCCCTGGGCCACCCCTGGGTGGACAGGAAATGGAAGGGTACATGATCCACGTCCTTCCTGCTGCCCCTGCACCTGGGCACCTGCTTTGGAAGTCAGAAGCCCAGTGAGCATCTCTCTCATGCCCAGCTACAGGCCACGGCTAGGGCGAGGGTTGCCTTGCATGGCTCCAGGAGCTAGCATTGTCTTCCACACAAGGTAAGGATTCTGAGCAGGGACGCTGGCCCGTGGAAGACTCCCAAGCGCAATGGCGTCTCTTCTTGAGGCCCCTGGTCTGTGTGCATGATGTGGAAGGTGCAGAACAGGAAGGCTCAGCTCTGTGCCAGGTGTCCGAGGCCCAGGCTGCTTCCTGAGACTTTAAACACCTTCTGTCTCAGGTGGCCACCGGCTGGCCGTTGAGCTCCATGATTTCCAGCTCAGAGTCTCAGGCCTGGCTACTCTGGGTCCCTCAGCTCCCCAGGTTCACCCAGACCCACTCAAACCCTGTGGCTGCCATCGCCTGATGGTGCATGACGGTTACGGATTGAGGCTGCACCCCAAGTCTTTGGTGCAGATCTGTCCTGACAGTTTCCTTGAGTGACAGACACCCCTGGCCTTCAGAAACCACCCACCCCTGGATCAGCAGAGAAATGTGCTTTGAACCCAGATCTGCTCACACCACACTTGAAGCTTCAGCCTCCTTCTCTGTTCCACAGGACAGGCTGCTGCCTGCCTCTGGGGACTGGGCTCTGGGGCCTTTGGGCCACCAGGCTGGCCACCAGCTCTGCCCGTGAGAACCCTCCGAGCCCCCACCCAGCTGCCAAGAACTGTCTTTTAGAGGCACCAAAGCCCCTCCTTCCCAGTGACCAATATTTTTAAATCAGTCTTCTGTTCTGAACGAGAGCGAAAGTCATTAAACTTTCCATCAGGGACGAGCTTTCATCTGTATTTGTCGATCATCAGTCTGGGGTCTCTGCAGTTTATTGCTGGAGGGGTGTGTGTGTGTGTATGTGTGTGTGTGTGTGTGTGTGTGTGTTTTCCTCCTTGTCACTGAATCTGGTGGCCCATGCTGGGGGAAGCCTGGACCTCCCACATGGTGCTCAGACTGGCCTTCCCTGCTCACACCTGCTCACACGTGGGGGAGAAAAGAATTCTGGGCCCAATTCCAGATGGCTTAGCGAACCACATGGGACCAAGGAGGGGGTGGGGGAATGAGAGGGAGAGGCATCGTCGGATGCCTAGGGAAACAAATCTGAGGCCAATTACCAGTGGTAACCTTGTCCTCCCTCGCCTCCCAAGGAGGGGATATAGCTGGGAAAAATAAGAAAATAATATCAAAGCTGCCCCTTGCCGTGAGATTGGAGCCAGCTGGCTGAGAATGTGCTGCTGGGAGGTGGAGGGAGGGTGAAGGCAGGCCCGGACAGGGAGGTGGGCAGAGGGTCTGTGGCATTAAACAGACACAAAGGCGGGAGGGCACTGCAGTAGGAAAAGGGGAGGGAGCTTCTGGCCACCCCTCACAGGCCACCCGGCAGCCCAGCCTGCACGGCCTGCTGGGTAATGAGGCCCTGGTCTGCTCTTTCCTGCGAGAACATCTTTTTGTCCTTGAGCAGGTGGTGGCAGAGAGAAACAGGCTCTGAGGAGAAAGGAAAGTAGCCCAGGGTCACTGGGAGAATTAATATCATAATTGAGAATACCAACTAGACCTCCTATTTACCAGATAAAGTACCACCAGGGGATTATTAAGAGAGATGGGAAAACAGAATCTGAAATCGTTTTTCACTTCTCTGCAAATGTCGCTGGTGTGAAATTTGCCCCCTCTCCCCTGGAGATGTCCTGGCTGCGCTATCTTTCACCTGTCCATGCAGATTGCCAAGACCCTGGCAATCAGTCCATGCGTGCCAGGCGGCATCACGGAGCAGAACACGGGACGGGCTCTGCAGAACCGGCAAGGCTGTCAGCTCCCCGGGGTCGGCTGCAGGACAGGTGTGCAGCTGACACATGCGAACACTCCACACTGTGAGTCGCAGCTGTCAGCTCACTGGCAGCTGGAGCTGAAGGCTCATGCCCCAGGCGTGTCTATCCCAGACCCTTTGGCACACCACTCTGCTCTCTGAGTCCAGGTTTCTCCCTCCACGCTGAGGCTGCCCTCCTGGGGCTGTCCTGCATGGAGCTTCTCAAGGTGAAGGGTGGGGATGAGGAGCTTGCCGTGGGAGACAGTGATCACACTCAGCAGTTACACTGGGAGGGTTTTAGGGCAACTTGTGGGAGAACTTTCGAGAGCTATGAAATTAATTGGAGGGTGTTAACTGCAGAAACGAGGGAACAGAAGAAAATTACCTCCAAAGAATTACAACAAAGCAATTAGCACGGGAAGAAAATGATGCCTAGGATGGAGACAGATGCAAATGGCCAAGGCACAAAGCTGGGAGAGGAGAAACACAGGCATCAGAAGGAGGGGGCTGGGACAGACCTAGCTAAGGGGTGTCCTAGCTGCATGATGTCAGCAGGGATGTGGTTCTAAAAGTGTGGTCACCCAGGGATGGAGTCTGGTGAGGTATGCAGTCGAGAGCCTCAGTGACGATGAGGCTGTCACCGGGCGTGGTGGTGCCTGGGAGTCAGAAGCAGGAGGATATCTATAAGTCTGAGTGTGGTCAACAAAGTGAGTTCTAGAATGGCCAAGGCTACCCAGACAAACCCTGTCTTGAAAAACCAAAAATTAAAAAAATTAAAAAAAAAGAGGTTGTCCATCACGGGGGGCGGGGAGGGGTGTAAGCGGCTCCCGGTTTCAGTGATCTGCATCCTGGATTCATTAATTTTCACTGATTTCATGACCTGGGCTGTGTCTGAATAGAGGCTAGTGCCAAGTGCCAAGATCTTTTCCGGGCCTCATGTTCAGGGTTCAGAGTGCTCTGGACTGTCAGTGACAAGGGTAGGCGGGAGGAGAGATCAGCAGCAGCTATCCCGTGAGGGTGAGACAGAATTCAGAACCCAGTGTGAGGTAGCTGGGGCCCATGGTGGGCCACAGGCAGCTCAGTCTCCCTTGGCGTTCTCGGACGGGTCCCTGTGTAGATATGTGTATGTGCAGGCCCCTATTGAGCCCGGAACAAGGTGACAGAGTCCCCGGAGCTGGAGTTACGTGGGTTGTGGGACACCTGCCGTGGGTGTCAGGAACTGAGCTCAGGTTCTTCTCAAGAGCATCCACACTCTTAACTGCTAAGCCACCTCTTCAGCCTGAAGCAGTCACTCTAACAGGCCTGACTCAGGCCCCTCCTCACCTCTGCAGGGTGGGTATTCATGGGGTATAACCTTTCCAAACATCAGCCAGGTTTTATACCCACCCTCCTCCCCCCAACACACAGTATACGTGGTCACTGCGCAGCACGCTGCCTGGGCTTTCCCATCTTGAGATAAGCTTTTGGTTGGAATAGAGGGAGGAGAAGAGGCTCTGGCAAGCAGGAGCAGCTGGTGTTGGGGCACAGCCTCCTGCTTAGCTGAAGCCGGAACCCGACCAAGGCACTTGGACCATCTTATCAATGGTTTTTCTCAGAGCATGTGTTGTCCTCCTGGTCACAGTGTCTGTGGTTTAGGAAATGCGCACTGGCCCAAGCCAGCCATTCAGAAAGAATCTGGAGACTTTTGTCAGGAATTTCCAGCCACATCCAGGCTTTCTCCACACTAATAGGAAGTGTGATCCAGGAAGAGGGATCGTGGGTCCAGCCACACCTGAAGCCTGAAGCTACATAAGCCAGCATATTCTTTACCTGCTGTAACCAGCCTGGCTAGTCAAACCCCAACCTTGTCATCAGATCTTGAGCACAATAGTGGCTTGCTGTGTCACACATCTGGCTCTGAAAAAGAAATAGAGTCAGGGAGAGGGTGATGTTTTGTTAGGGTGGACTGGGAAACAGAGTTTGTTGTTTCTGTTGTTGGGTTTTTTTGTTTGTTTGGTTTGGTTTTTTTGAGACAGGGTTTCTCTGTGTAGCCTTGGTTGTCCTGGACTCACTTTGCAGACCAGGCTGGCCTCTAACTCACAGCGATCCACCTGTCTCTGCCTTCTTGAGTGCTGGGATTAAAGGTGTGTGCCACCATGACCAACTAAGAAACATAGAGTTTTACACATCCCAAAACCCAGAGAGACACAAAAGGCATCTGGGGATAGAGACTTCTCCAACACCCCAAAACACCCAAGGAGCCCCTCCTTTGTCCAGTATCTCTCCCTGAATAGAGGTTTTTTCTTCCTACAGGTTGGGCCCCTGAGCATATCCTGTGAGGGGACCAGTCCAGGCTTTGTCTGTTCTTCCAGGAGGACCTGCTGAGCAGGAGCCTCGGCTCTATGCCTCTGATCAGAGCTTCTGGCCAAGGTGGGCTCCTTGGAAGAGCTCCCTGGAGAGGCCGATACTACAGACTGCCCTGCCCTGCCCTGCCAGCCACCCTGTCTCTACCATGGAGCCAAACTCACTCCCTTTGCCAGATCTCAGGGATTGCAGGGCAGTTCCTGTCCCACCAAGTCCCCAGAACTTCCTGTGGGCAAGACATTCCACCGTCCCTGCTGAACAGACGAGGAAAGCAAGGGCCAGACATGTTCAGTGTCCTGCCCAGGGTCACCCAGCCAGGAAGGCTGACTCAGAGTCCCCACTTTGCTCACTTTGCTCTCCCAGTTGACTTACCAACTGCCTCTGCCAGCTGCTGCTGGCTGCCAATGAGTAAGAGAGGCACTGAGTAAGAGGGGTTCCCAGCGCTAGGTCCTTCTCCATCCCTTACACCTACGGGAAGGTGGATGAGCCCACCTCCAAGGCATGGCCAGTGGCAGCCAGATAGGAGAACAGTCTCATATCTCAGCTGGTGACCGGCAGTGCTGGGCTTCAAGCACTGTGGGTTAAAAGGCCCCTGTTCCCACCTAGAAACCATTTTATCAATAACTTGATCTGGTAAGTTGGGAAGTTGGGGAGATAGTAAGAGAGGTGCCATAGCCTCTTGGATGGGCTTTTTCTGGGTTACGTCATGAGTTCTGTACTTCCCAGGCCATGGGCATACCATCAGCATGGCGTGTGCCTCTGATTCTGTCATGTGGAGAGCCGTGAAACCATCACAGCAGTCAAGTCCCTGGTCTACGCTATCTCGAGGGCTGCAGCCACCAATCCTCTTGCCCTCCCCAGCTCTGCACACTGAGAATGTTACATAAATGCACTTGTAGAGTGTGTTATTTCTTGGCATTGTTTTTTTCCCACAAAGGCTTTCTTTTAAAGCAAGCATTTATTGAGCGCCCATTGACCATCAGACGTGTGAGTCCCCTAAGGAATATTCACATGAACTCCCTCAGTTGCAAGTGACAGAAGCCAGCTCAGAAGAAGTGAAAAGGTGTCAGATTGGCATTGGTAACGGAAGGTCTGGAGGTGCGGCTGGCTCCAGGCCGGTCTGGACCTAGAGTCTTGTCAGGGCTGTTTTCCCGTCCCATGTCTTGGCATGCTTGCCTCATGCCTGTTTTTCCTCACCATTTGGCAGCCACCAATAGCTCTGGCCTCACAACAGCTTGCTGACAGGCCCGGGAGAAAGAGCACCCCTTTCGTTGGCGAAATCCTCTGTGTAGTCCTGGCCCTTACTGGCTCAGCTTGGGGCTAGCCTGGCCCGGGAACAATCACCCCTCGGGAAGCAGTGTATAGCATTCTGATTACCCAGGCCTCGGTCGTGAATCCTTCCTAAATCGTGGGAGGCTAGGAGGCTAACTGAGGGCTTGAGAAAAAATGGGGTGCTTCGGCCGGAGGGAGGGGAACCGATTCCGGGCCTGCAGCACATAGACCGTGCAGCCAGCCTGGCTTATTCTTGAAAATGAATGGAGACAGTCAGACTTAGAGAGGCTGGGTGGAGGTTGTGGGTGCTTAGAGCCTGGATCCTAAGCAGCCAGGGACACAAACCTCACTTGTGACTCTTGTGTTTTCCTCTCTTCCAAGCTGACTGCATCCCTACCATCTTCTAGAAATCCCCTCCCACAGTCAGGAACAAAATGGAAACCTGTGGCATAAAGCGAAGTCCAACTTCTGGTTTCTGCCTCTGCCTGGCTGTGGCCTCCGGGGGTCTCTGAAACCCAGCAGAGGGACTTCTGGGTCCTCTGGAGCTATGGATAGGGGTAGGTGTGAGCTGTGGACTGGGGGTGGGGGTGAACTAGGGTGAGGTGGGGGTGGGGTAGGGGTGGGCTGAGGACTAGGGGTAGGTATGTGTGAAGTTGAGTTGAGTCTTCCCCACCCCCAGCAGAGCTGTCTGTGTGCAGTCTCATCCCTGGGAGTGTGTAGACCCTGGCACCAGCTCCTAGCGTGGGCCGCCACGTGGCTCCACCAGAGCCAGGGAAGAAACGGCCGCCATCCAACTGTGAGAATTGACAAATGGAATGAGTGACTCAGCTGGGACCAGATGTGGCCAGATGAGAAGAGTAAACACAAAGGCCAGAGGCCTAACCTGCCTCAGTGCCCCCAAGCTGGGCAGGGACGGTGGGACCAGGTGGTGACAGGCAGGCAGGGAGGCAAGGAGTGGGAGATGGATGGCTCCGGCAGGCTCAACCAAGTGCGGAGGCGGACAGATGGTCATGTTGAAGAAGCCAGCCCCACGAGGAGCAGGCCTCACTACCAGAGCAGGGCAGGATGGCTCCACAGTGGCTGGGGCGACCTTAGGCCTGGGGTGCTCGGCCTGAACAGCCTCCTACCTCCATACTGCCCAAGGCAGCCACCAGGTGTGAGCAGGCTTTCTCTCGGGCTTCCCTAGTGTGTTCACTGGGACCACTGCAAGGCAAGAGCAGCTCTTTGGGGCTATCCCCCCGGCCCTGCTGTGGACATACTGTGATGTCTTGAGGCAGTGGAGGACATATTGCTGAGCCTGCTGGGTGTGGTGGCCCACTCCTTTAATCTCAATTTTTGGGAAGCAGAAACAGGCAGATCTCTATGAATTTGAACCACCCTGAACTACATAGCAAGTTTCAGGCTAGCCAGAACTACACAGAGAGACCCTGCCTCAAAATAAATAAATAGACAGACGGATAGATAGATAGATAGATAGATAGATAGATAGATAGATAGATAAGTAGATAAAAAAATAAATGCAAAGAATGTATATATTTAGCTCTACTGATATGGACACCTTAAATGATTAGGATGGAGAATTTTATGTTTGGAAAGTTTCTTTTGACACTTCTAGTTTGATTTTGAGATGGGATCTTGTTCTGACTGGCCTGGAACTTGCTATGTAGCCCAGGCTGGCCTGAGATTTTTCAGTGATCCTTGTGGTTAACTCTCCCAAGCTGAGCGAGACACTATACCTAGCTCAAAACTTTAAAACCTTTTTTTTTTTCTTTTTGCATTTATTTATTTGTGTGGTTTGGGAAACCATGTGGGGATCCAAGGACAACTTGTGGGGTTGGTTCTTTCCTTCCACCAAATAAGTTCTTCAATCAGGCTTGGACACAAGTGCCATTACCCACTGAGCCATCTTGATGGCTCCCGTAACGTTTTTAATGAGGATAAAGAGTCATGAAATATTCTTTGGTTTGTGATAGCAGCCATAAAAAAACAAATACAGAGCCGGGCACAGTGGCACATGCCTGTGATCCCAGAACTCAAAGAGGCAGAGGCAGGCAGATCTCTGTGAGTCTGAGCCCAGCCTGGTCTACAGAGTGAGTCCAGGACAGCCAAGGCTACAAAGAAACTCTGTCTCGAAAAACAACAACAAAAGGAACAAATACAGCCAGCCTGTCACTAACAAATGTGAGGATGTGGAGCCTACCTCTGTTTGGACCCTGTATGGGGAGACACCATGGAGGGCCAGCTCTGTGTGCCCAGACAGAATGTGACCCGAGGGCCTCGCTCTCTCCATGGCCATCCCTGTGATAGGCCCCACGTTCCCTCAGGGAACCTGGAATCTCGGAGAGGCAAGGTGACCTGTCCAAGGCCACGCAAGGAGACAGCAAAGCTGGGGCGGAAGCTCTTAGTCATGCTGCGGCTCTGGATGGATCTGGCTGCTGTCTCGCAGCCCTGGGCCCGCAGCTTCAGACGTCCGAGTAGTGCCTTTCAGCCACTTACACAGGAGTCTAGATTGCCTGCCTTCTCTCTGTTTGTAACCAGGCAATCTCTTCCAGTTAATCATAGATCAGCGTGTCTCATTCTGTCCTGATAACGCCCACAAGTATATCTGAGATTGCCTGGAAAAGTACAGAGAGCTGAGCTAGCTCACGTTCCCTATGCAAAAGCCCCAGAGCAAAGCCAGAGATGGTGGGTGAGTTGCAAACCAGTGCTGGGGCCCTGATGGCCTGGTGCCATACTTGCTATCATTTTTAATTGGCACCAACATCTAGCAGCAGATTACTCATCCAAATTAGAAGCCAGGAGCTCACTCCACCCAGTGTAGGTCAGGGTTAAGGCTCCACTGACATGACACACGCCTGCAAGTCTCAGGCCTATCCCACTGATACTTAGGTCTGTGACCACGTGACTGCAGGGATGTCTAGTCTACCCTCTCTTAGGATGCCAGCTGTATACAGTGGCACCTTAGACAGTGGACAGTCAGCCACAGTCAGAGAAAGGCCGAAAGCCAGAGTGTGCGGACGCTGCAGACGTCACACACCCACTGGCCCCTGCTCATGTTTCTTGGAGCTGACGGTAAGGCCCACTCGCTCTGAGAGTGAGTACAGACCTGGGTAACCAGTAGCCCATGACCTTGGTACTGGGGAGTCCTCACTCATCGAACCTCCCTGTAGGGGACAGGGTGAGCCTGCCCCACTCAGGTCTGCTGTGGGTAAGTGCCCACTGCAAGCACCGTCCTGGTTCCAGGAGCCCTGGTTCGTATACAACTGGTGCTCAGCACTGTGGCACAGCTCAGAACCTGAGGCTGCCCGGGGTCCTCACTGGGCCTGAGTGCTTTGGCCCCACTGGTGCACCTCAGAGTCACTGAGTGGATCCAACTTGAATCTGAATTCCTCATCCACACAGGCCTCCTGAAGGATGAAGTCCAAACTCCTTAGCACAGCGTTCAGAAGGTTTACAAGTGGACCCCAGATTCCTTTGTCTGTAGCTCCCCCCTCCACACACATCCTAAAACTCTGTGCCTGAGGAATAAGCTCCCATCAACTCCCATCAGTGATCACCTCAGCGAGCAGATGCTCCTTGGAGTCTAGGCTCTGTTGGCTGTGAGTGCTCTGTCCAAGGTGCTGATAGAGCCAGGCGATGGAAGCCCCTTTACCTTGTTTAATCCAGTGCTTCCTTTTCCAGTATAGACCCATGATCTCCGGATAGAGAGAGTTTGCTCTCTCAACATCCACTCATGTGTCTGAACCCCCATACTCACCGTCTCCTCTTCACCCTTGACCTTGGAATCAACATGACAGCTCCTCCTCATTCTTCAAATGCCCCCTGCCCTCATACTGGAGAGTTACTCTTGTGTCACATTCTTTGATTGGGACTTCCACAAGCTGTCACAGACCTTGGCAACTCCTCTGTGCGACTCAAAGCAGGCTCCATGACCTTGTCCCTAAAATAGGGACAGTTGTGGCCCTGGGCAGACATCACAACCGCTCTGCCCCCTCTTTCTTCAAAGTTGGCATGACCTTGGAGCCTCTCCGAAGGCCTGAGGATGTAATTCAGAGTTACAGCATTTCCTTATCCAAGGCCCTGCTTTGATTCCCAGTAGCACACACACACACTTACACCCAGAACTTCATCTCTTCACTCATTTAACACAAGCTTCTAGGGTTGGCACTTGTACCAAGTATGGGGGAGATTTCAGGGAACAAACCTCTTTTCTCAGAGAGTAAGAAATTTCTCTGGTGAGCATCTTCAGTCCCAACATTCAGGAGGCAGAGGATCTCTGAGCTTGAGGCAAGTCTGGTCTACAGCCTGGTCAGAGCCACACAGAGAAATCCTATCAAAACAAAACAAAACAAAAACAGACTGAGTAAGCAGGAGGAAGGAAGTGGATCCGGATGTCCCAGGACCTCATTGCAAGGTGACATTGATCAAGGACAGAGGACAGAGGCAGATGGGTATCTGGGAGACCCTTCTCTAACCTCATAAGCAGAGGGTTAAGCAAAAACTCTCATGGTCCTTTGTGGTCACGGCCAGCAGAGGGGAGAGGGCAGAGTCTTACGGCAGCTGGGATTTGAAAATGGTGAATCCCTTATAGGTTCCTTCATGTGACTGGTCCTGGGACCTTTAAAGAGTAAGCTCTAGTGGAAAGCTCTTAGGCCAATGAGGGTACACTCTCAGGAGTTGGGTGGTAACTGCCAACATTGTGGCACCACGAGGGCCTCACAGAGTCAAGCTGTTGCTGGAGCTGCACCCTTGAACCATCCCTGTGGGCTAAACCTCTTTTCTTCACTAAGGAGCTGCCACCTATATTTAAGTACATCTAAACTCATTTGTCAAAAGGTGGCAAGAGCCTTGCTGTGTGGGGCCCTGGGTTTCAGCACAGTGTGGCTCCATCTTGGCCTCCTGGCAGACATGCAGGATTATGGCAGACACATGGCTGGATCCCACAGGACGTGAGGAGAGGACCATGCCCCACCTCTGGCAGTGACAGGTTCCTCAGAACCTGCATGAACATGATTTCCTCTCAGCCCAGGCGACAGCTCCCAGCTCCTCTCATCCCGCTTGTAGTCTTCAGAGTACCATCCCTCTCCAGCCACAGAAAACCCAAGAAAACCTGGATCCTTGGAACACAGGCCGAACCCTCAGGATGGACCAGGGGCCCTTTCAGCTGGCTGTTCAGGCTAGGGGTGCCAGAGAGGGTGAGTACCTGAAGTCCTTACAGGCCCCAGGGGCACTCAGCTGCTGCCCAGAGCTGACACAAAACAATCTTTCTCCCTCAGGCCCCAGAACCAGCTGCGCTCACATCCCTGCAGGCTAAGACCAGGCTGTCCCTGCAGGCAGGTGGCATGAATGCAGTGCCCATCCTCCACCCGCCACAAGCACAGAGGTGGGTGGAGCAGGTGACAGCTTCCACACACAGTGCTTGGGGCATGCTTGGCACATTTAGTGGGAACGACAAACGTCTCCCGTGGCTGTGGCCACAATGCTGTCACCCTGTCCAATGAGGAAAGTAGCATGCCACCAACAAGGGCTCTCAAAGAGCTACTACACTCCCTGGCAAGAGCATGGCAGAGTTTGGCCACCTGTGCCTTTCTCTGCCTCACACCTGGCCTGCACCCTGCACAGCTGTTCTAGGCTCCCGAGGCACCTTTGGGGTCATCTCTTGTCCTAGAAATGGTAGGTTGCCCCAGTGTCACAGCACCCACAACACATCTTCCCCTGGTCCACTGCTTCAGTTCATGGGTGTAAGGTGCTTTAGGCCAGGCGGACCTCAATTGTACCTCCATGAATGCAGGAGGGTACGGGCTAGCACAGAGCCATGGCCCCTGGAAGGAGTCCAGTGCAGAAGAAAACAGTAGATACCTTCCTTAGCTGCAGCCCTGGAGCCCGAATTCTGGGGCCCCTCCCAGCAAGTTGCACACTGGCTCCCTCGTGGTGTCTGCCGGGGACAATACCAATGGCCACGGTCTGGGCTTTGCACCTTGAGCAGCTCAGAATTTCTCCAGCACGTGATTTTAAAGGGCGATTTTTGGAGAAGATTTTACTGCTGCTGAGGAACAGGATGGAATGGAGGAATGGCGGGGTCCTTGCCGCACCCGCCTGCTGGCCGGCTTGTGAGCAGGCGCCGCTGGCAAAGGCAGGAGCAGGGACAGATAGATGACCCGCAATTACAGCTCGGATCCCCGCCCCAGCCTCGCCCAGCCTCCCGCCTGCCGCCAGTCTCCAAGCAATTTCAGACTTTTTGTACATCTAAAGCAGAGATTGTACGCGATTCCTCTTGCCAGCAGAAGCGGCTTTCAGGTGGTGGGGAGGAGGCCGGAGAGTGTTTATTCACGAACAAAGGCAGCTGGAGACAAGAAGGAGCGCAGCCCTCCCCACTCCCTGCTCCTCGCTCTCAGAGCTCAGCGCTCCTGCAGAGGGGAGGTTTGATTGCCCGTGCCCAGCTTCCACAGGTGCCCGGCCCGACAGTGGGGTGGGCTCTCACACCCCCAGGCAGCGCCTGCGGGAACAGGTCCCGAGTGGGCTGGCAGGTGACTGCGTGGGTACAGAAACAGGGAGATGGCCTGCCACCAGTGGCTCCCCAGCTGGGCCCTGGAGGGAGGCAGGATCCAGGGCGTCAGTGTCCCCCCAGTCCCCACACACAGGGCTCTGTGAATGGGAAGAGGACAAGGGTGGACTGAGAGGCCCAGGAAGAGTGGTAATCAAAGCCAAACTCCCCACTGCTCCACATTGTTGTCTCCTGTGGGGGATGGGGTGGCGGGAGAGGAATTCTCTCTGCACAAGAGACGTCCTGGGACCACAGGGAGTGAGGGAGTGAGGGAGGCGGCCAGAAGCCGCCATTTTCAGGATTTTGGTCACATCTGTGTACAGCTCCACATTCATTTACTTTTGTTGGTTCCATTGTGTGCGCGTGTGGATCCCCACCTCCGCTAGGCGATGCGATCACACCCCTCCAAGGGCAGGAGATTAAAAGGTAAATGGAGAAATGCTCTTTGCCACCCTGCCTGGAGTCATCCGCATCCCAGCACAGAAGGCAGGCTTGTTTATAAGCTTCTGTCTGCTTTTGTGAAGTATCTGTACTCAGGTACACGCGTGTGAGCCTCCGCTCCGGTGTGACACAGTGAGTGCGACGCTGCCTTCAGGGAAACTGTGGAGGCCCGCAGGCCCCTCCAAGCTGCATCCGAAGACGAGGATGGGGCCTCAGCGGGCTCCTCTCTTCCTCCCCACAGGGTTGTAGGCCTGTCCCCCCCCTCACCCGCTGACTTCAGGGAAACTGTGGAGACCCGCATGCCCCTCCAAGCTGCATCCGAAGACGAGGATGGGGCCTCAGCGGGGCTCCTCTCTTCCTCCCCACAGGGTTGTAGGCCTGTCCCCCCCCCCCCCGCCCCCGCTGCAGGTGCTCTCAGGAGTGCACATGGGGTGGCTGGGGTTGAAGGCTTTTGGCAGGTAGGTGCTTCCTGGGGTGGGACTTTTTGGTGACACAGTTCTTTGGGCCTCCTCCTTCTCCTGTAATTCTCCTCACTCAAGAACGGAGGAGCTCAGCCCGCTCACCATTGCACCAAGCTGGACCTGGGTGGAGCAATTCTTTTGGTCTTTGGTTCTCTACTTGTCAGTCTCCCCAGAACAAGAGACAACAGCACGTGTGAGGACTGATTCTTGCCGTCCTTCCTTCCTACATGAGACCTGGCGAGACCCAGAGCCCTGAGACTTGTTTCCTCTCTCATCTCGGGTACATACCACGTGCACTAAGTGAGGACAGAAACAGGAGGTGTTTAGTGACACTTAAACTGTGCTGTGACCTCTTTGTTAGATCAACAAAGCTGTCCCCCAAAATGACAGCTCTTCCAGAGTGTCCCAAAAGGACCACCTGGGCCCAAACCAGGAGGTTTCCTTCTTCTCTCCTTACTGTCCTTTTGGTCAAACATTTGTGTGGCTCTGGGCACACAGATATGAAACTGGTATGTAGCTCAAACATGTACTGGAAATAAACAAAAAATAAGTTTATTTGAAGAAAGTTACTTGGTATGGACACAATTTTTGTCATTTATTCAGGATAAAAGCAAATTTGTCTACTAATGATAGGACGTGCTCGTTTATTCTTACATAAAGAATTAAATCTTGGCTGACTGATGGTGCAGGACAGAGAGCTCCTTCAGTATCTTTCAGAGTTCATCGGTGGTTTGCTTTCCCAGTCAATTCTGAGGATGTGGATTCATGTGAATATGTAAAATAGCAGACATGTTTAGAGTCATTGCTGGAAGGGGTGCAGGTGGCCAGGCAGAAGGATGAGAGTCCACTCCCAGGAGAAAGAGCAATGTTCTCAGAGTACGCAGAGAGGACAGGTCTGGGGCTGGGAATCCAACAGCGGGCCAGAGTGGCCAGAAGAATGAGGAACGGGGACAGTAGGAGCTCCAAGAGAGGGGAATGGAGGAAGGAATGTGGGCTATGGAAGGGGAGGCTGAGGGAACGGAGGAGGTCAAGAATGGCCTGAGAGTAGGACAAATATCCCTAGAGAAGGCTGAGCCGGGTCGGGAGGGGCCACTGAGGGAAGACAGGCTGAGGTCCTCCTCGGAGTGGAGAGCTGCCGTGTGCGTCTGCCAATGCCAGCTGCACAGAAGATGTTTGTTTGGCCTTGTGCCCAAACCATGCCAGAGGAGCGCCTTTCCGAGCCTGGTAAGGTGTGTGTGTGCCCACTCGTGCCCAGCAGGAGAGATGGCCGTGCCCTCATTGTTGTCTCTAAGTCCCCAGCAACATCTGGCCCCACTCTGGTGAGCTGGTGATGACCCTGAGCGTCCAGAGCTCACACATGTGGCCGCCGCCGCAGCATAGCACACGGAGCCCCAGAGTTTCGGCCTCTATCCTTGCTGCTCATTTCACTCCTGCCTGTACCCGGCCAGTCTTCTTGGTAAAGTGATGTTTTCATCAGGGCGGGAGGAGGTGGCATCTCTGCCCTCAACAATCACACACTCTGGGCTGCGTGTCCTCCATTATTCATGGCTCTCAGGTCTCAGCAAAGGCGCGGGACCCATTGCTGTTTCCATCCTTAACTTAGCCTCCTCCTCCCGATTCCTGTGCATTTGATCTTCCACAAATTCGCCTCTTTGTTCTTGAGACAGAATCATATTGCCAGGGGCTCCCAGCGGCCTCCCTGCCGCCACTGTCACAGAATTCTCTTTAAATGTGAAAATAAGAGTGTCCCTAGGGCCATCAGCAGGACACTCCAGGAAGAACCATCACACCTCCCACAGCTCAGAGCAAAGAAAAGAAGGGCCAGTTGTACAGGGATGGGTGCCTAGAGCCCACAGGCAGAGGGGCAGAGCCAGACTTCAGCTCTTTCTCTCCCTAGGTTTCACATTTTGGGCATCAGTGACTATGGACTTATGAGTCCATAGAGACACAGCAACTGAGGCATGGCTCCAGGTGGCCTCTAGACACATGAGGTGCCCAATTAAAGCTGAGGCGCTCTCAAGTGCCTGGAATGGAAGTACCATAAGATTTTGCAGGATCTTTTGTTTTAGAATACTTGCATAGCCTTAACCACATGGTCATCCCTAACCTGAGAAACTGGGCTCTGGAAGATTCTGAACCATTTCAACTGTCTGCACCATTTTCAATGGTGCCACATTTAACAATATTGGCTGGCTTGGGCCTCAAGGAGTCAGTGGGGTAGTTCTAGCCATCCAGGGTAACTAAGGTTCCTGTCACATATGGTGTGTGTGTGGGGGGGGGGTAAGCGACTTCAGTCACTGCTAGATACAGGGTTCAAATGCATCTTCAAACCTTGAGTGTTGACAGCTCAGTCACAGGGCACAAGCATGGGGATCTGGTTTTAACCCTAACACCAAGAAGGCAAAACGAGCATTCACAGAACTCAGGCACAAGCCAGCGGTCCAGATGGGCCGTGCTGTGACCCGGACTGTCTCACAAATGTGGTGAAGGTTTGGTTCCCAGCCCAGCTGTTCTTGGGTGGCACCATTAGGAGGTGAGGTCTAGTGGGTCATTAGGATGTGTCCTCGAAAGAGACATTGGCCCTTTCTTCCTCTCTTTCTCTCTGGGCTGCCGGAGGTGACCAGCTTCCTCTGCCAAGCATTGTCACCATGACATACTGCCACATGCCAGACCAAGGGACCACTCGTGGAAATAGCTGAAACCATAAACCAAAGACACGCCTCTTCCGGAGCTTCTGTCCAACAACAGCAACTTGACTGACTCATTTGTTCCTCAGGTCTCATTGGTAGTTTTTAATGCCTCATCCTACCTTGGGCAGGTCTCTGGTGGCTATTTCCATCAGAAACACAAGCCCTTCCTGTCTAAGTCCCTGCTCAAGGGTTTACTCTTCAGAGAGGTGTCCAGGAGGGCTGGTCTGGAGAAAGCCCATCCTTCAGCCACGAGCTCTTGCTCCGTGACTGGAATACCCGCTGCTCCCTGGGATGGTCCTGTTAGTCACCTAGAGTGCTTATTTGTTGTCTGGCCACCTGTCCCTGCTAGAATAGCAGCTCTATGAAAAAGATGACTTTGTTTTGCTTGTGCTGCTTCCCCAGTGGCAGGGAAAGCTTAATGAATGAAGCAGGAATCGACCCAGGCTCTCCTGAGTGTCTCTGGGCTTTGTGTGTCTATGTTTTGGATGCATAGGTGTGCTAGGGCAGCAACAAGTTTCTGTGACCAGCAGTGTCATGGCAGTCGATACGACAACAGTGAAGGCACGGTAACTTCATCATCCTCACAGGCCATTGGGAAGAAAGGGTGTCTCCAGGGCATCTCAAGGTTGCCAATCATAGGTGCTGGCTGGGTCATGTGACTCTCACCAAGTCTGTCCCTGTGAGCAGGGATGCATGCCCTCTGGTTGGCCAGGACTGAGGCCTGGATCCAACACAGTAGTCATAAGTCACCACACAGTGCCACAGTGTATGGAGAAAAATCAATGATCTGGTCCCTGAGAAAGGGACATAGATGAGGGCAAAGGCCAGAAGTGCCTCAGATGTGGCAGGCTTTGTAAGAGGCTATTACGGCTGAATGATGCTGCCTCTTACCCCACTCTCACAAACCAGATCTGGATGCCCTATCTCCCAACATGACATTAGGAGGTGGGACATGGGGACAGAGGAGGCTCATGAGGATGAAAGCCTCAGCAAAGAGCTAAATGTAGACGGAGGGAGGCTGGCGAGTTGGCCAGCTGCCTTCAGGACACAGTGGGAAGCAGCAAGCTGAAGGTAAAGGAGGCCCTCCCCAAAACTCTACGACGGCCCCCTGGACTCTGACTTCAGCCTCCAGAGGGTGAGATAAATTTCTGTTGTTTATAAGCCATCCCGTCTGTGGTACTTTGTTATAACAGCCAGAACAGAATAAGGCAAGGCTTTAGAGAGTCCAAGATAAATAACACTTTAATAAACATTTGATGAATGAAGACAACAGTCCCTGACCACTCGGAGAGCAGGGAGACAGATTCATGTTGTCACAGGATGTGTGTTTTTGCTGAGGGAAAGGAGGCGGGCATGGGAGCACCTGTGTCGGAGCCCCACCCCTCACCCCCATGACTGGGAACCAGGAAAACTGTTTATTACACCCTGAAATGGGCGCAAAGCCAGGGGCCTGTCCTGACCTACTCACTCCATGAATTTTCTAGAAAGGAGAAATAAACTATCCTGTGTGGGAATGGGTTGTTGTGGCATTATTTGTAATAGGGATAAAAGAAAAAACTGGAAACAGCCCAAATGGTCCCCAGTAGGGGACTGGTTAACTACATTATGGATCATCCACTTGATGAAATATTCTGGAGTCGTTAAAAATGATCGTTAAGGAAACTGCAGAGCAACCAGGGAAAAGGCATCTGTCCTAGCGCATGGCGACAGCTCAGAATACAAAGCTGTGACTGAACTACAGGCTCAGCCGTGTGCTCAGGACACGGAGGCTCCTGGGACCCAGGCCCTGCTCCAGAAAGCTCCTAACCCTGCAAAGGCAGGAGGGACAGCAAACCCAGCAATGACACCCGGGGGCGGGAGACAGCAGAGGCCACAGGGAGCAGACTGTAAGCTGTGGACACTGGGCTCAGTGTTTAAATGCGAGCGAGAGGAGCAGGAGGAGGAGCAGGAGGAGGAGGAGGAGGAGGAGGAGCAGGAGGAGGAGCAGGAGGAGGAGCAGGAGGAGGAGCAGGAG
>NW_026596225.1:3457639-3465942 GCF_907164565.1 Psammomys obesus
AGGAGCAGGAGGAGGAGCAGGAGGAGGAGCAGGAGGAGGAGCAGGAGCAGGAGGAAGAGCCATCCATGTAGAATCATGAGCAATTTCCCTCCTTTCATGTTGTATTGTTTTTAACATAATAAAAGCCAGCTGAAAATTAAGCTCAGCTAGGGGTGAACAATTTTCATCACTAATATTTATATCTGTAAATCATATATAAATTCATAAGCACTTTATTTCCTTGGCGATGGAGAAATACTTCTTGAACGTTTTATGAAACAAACAACAAGCATAAATAAATAAATAAATAAGTAAATACATAAATAAAACAACCGTTTTGCATGTTTCCTGGTCCTGTACTCTGCAGTAATGTGGGAGGCGCTTACATGTCTGTGAGAACCGGTACAAACATAAGAAATGGGAAGTTGTCATTAAAGCCCTTAAACCGACTGGTCAGAGACAGGTGTGGTGGTCAAGGGCATTCCATAGGAATCTGAGAGAGTCTCCCAGGGCTGAAACAGAGGGGCAGAGATGGCCACAGCACAGGCTGCGATGAGCCGGAGGTGTGCAGTCGACCAGAGCACTTTGCTGGGCTGACGTGTTTCTCCTCCCTCATTCACACCACCCAGTGCCCACTGCGGTGACACTAAACAGTGGCGTCTTTGGGAGGCGATTGAGTTACAGCACTGTGCCCACAAATGGATCGGTGTCCTTATGCACAGGCCTTCCTTCCTCTCTCTCCTGTCCCGTGAGGACTCGTGATTCTGAAGCAATGTGACTGCAGAGACCAGGCCCACCCTTACCCGGGACCTGCCAGCCCCCCACCTTGGCCCTTCCAGCCTCTGAAAATGTGAAGAACACATTTCTGCTCCCCAGCCTGCCGTGTCTTGTTAAAGCAGCACAGCCGGTGAAAGGCAGGCTCGCCTTGGGATAAGGGACAGCAGAGGGGGTCAAGAGTTCAGGGTTGAAAAGGGCAAAAATGGCCCAAAGAAGCACAAGAAGACAAAGTTGTGGGCAGTTTATGGGAACAGCTCCCTTGGGGGAGGTTCCAGGTAAAGCTTCAAAAAACCTGTTCAGGGGCCTGTGAGGAGTGGAGTGGTGGAGTGTGTGTGTGTGTGTGTGTGTGTGTGTGTGTGTGTGTGTGTAAAGAGTTGCCATGCATGTCTGATAACGTGAATTTTATCCCTGGGATCCATGGTATAAAGAGAGAACTGACTGCTAAAAGCTGTCCTCTGATCTCTACACAAGCTCCATAGCAAGCACGCACACACACACACATACACACACACAACAACAACAACAACAATAGTATTAGTAAATGAAAAGGGCCAGACATACTGGTACACACCTTTAATTCAAACACTCAGAGGCAGGTGGATGTCTGTGTGTTTAAGGCTAGCCTAGTCTATATAGCTAGTTCCAGGCCAGCCAGGACTATATAGTGAGATGAGAGAGACAGAGACAGAGAGATAGAGACAGAGAGAGACAGAGTGATAGAGATGGAGAGAGACACACACAAGAGAGACAGAGAGAGAGGAGAGACAGAGACACAGACAGAAAACAGAGAGACAGAAAGTAGATCCACTCCCTCTTTCAGCTCTTAAGCCATCACCTCCCTTCACATTTTAGCTCCTGACTGTCAAGACAAGGTGCAGCTAAGAGCCATCTTTCAGACTATGAGCAGGGCCTAGGAAAGAAAGCCGGGACAGTTTGTCATCACTGGAAGTTGTTAGGTCAGAGCATTCCCCAGGAAGGAGCCTGAGTCCTCCCTAGGAATCTGACCAGCTCCAACTGCAAGAGCTCGGTGCTTGGAGTCTCCAGACCTCAGCCCAGTGAGATGCTGGTGTCTCCATCACGCTAGTTTGGTCATGAGCTGAGGAGCCACAGATCGGGACAGCTGGAGAACACCCTGGGTGAGTCAGCAGCAGACGCCTGGAGAGACAAGCCATGTGGCAAGGAAAAGTTTGTTCCTTTCAGTGTCTTCTGGGTCACTTGGCCTGGTTGCGCTGGAGCCTTTTGCAAGCTGGTGCACCATGGTGGGGAGAGGAGAGTGGAAAGAGGAACAGGAAGTGGCTGGGGACTCACCATCTCCCTCAAGGACACTTCCGCTAGGTCCCACGTTTTAAAGTCTCTGCCACTTTGCTAAACTACAGGTGAAGCATAAAACCTTCGCCCGCAGCTGTCAGACATGGTTCTAGATTTAAACCATAGCGCTCCTCTTTTGTAGGATCGTGAGAACAAAGCAGACGAGTGGGAAAGTGTAATGGAAAGAAAGCCATACCACATCAGGTGACAAAACCTTTACAGCAGATCGTTAGTAACCTCAGGGAGACAAGAGGCAGCACCACAGCCATGAGCACAGAGACAGGAGAAGTTCGTCTGAGGGTGCAGAATTAGAGGACGCCATTTGGGGCACACAGTACATGCGCGCACACACACACACACACACACACACACACGTGCACCCACGCACACACAAGAAAAAAATGTGATTTAAAAAGATACATTAGAAGGCAAATGTGAGGAAATCCCACAGAAAACAGAGCAACCCCCCAAAAAAATGACAAATAGGAAGTACGGGCATTAGGTCAGTGGGGAAAACCTAACATCTGGGTAGCAGGAAGTCGAGAAAGAAATAATGAATGAAATCATTTAATTAAGTCTCAGGAATGAGGGGTGCGAGTTTGGAATCCAAAGATTCAGAATTCATTATAACAGATGAAATATTCACAGCAAATGTTTTTTTGCAATTTCCCAAAGTTGGGGACAGAGGAAGTCTCCACAGGTTTCCAGAGAAACTGCAAGACTGGAGGAAGTGTTCCAGATTCTGAAGAAAAGCGATTCCAAACTGGATTCTGTGTCCAGGTGAACTATTGAAGAGAACACAGTACAAGGTCCCCGGGTGCTCAGTTCTCTTCTGCGCTGCTTAGAAGCACAGACCTGGGGAGTCGACCAAAGGTGCTAAAACAGGAGCCGGACTGAGCAAAGGCCAAATGGTGGCGTGACCAGGGGTCCTGGGGACCCAGTGAGCTGCTGTGTGAACTGAAGGCACTAGGACATCTAGAGCCCAATACCAATGCCAAGGTTCCTGTCTGCCTCTTCTAATGGACGGACATGGAGGTAGTCAAAGAAACCAGCCTTCTCTGGAGACGCTGGCACGTGCCTAAGACCAGTGAGGAGGCACCAATGCACAGCCGCGTGTCGCTGACAGCAGGGCACACCCAAGGAACGAATCCTTGGGCTTGATTACACCAACTGTGCAGAATGCACGTCTGGGCGTTCGAGGCTACTGTCTCCACCCAGACTGCAGCGAACACATAAATTACGCTGCCGCCAGCATCCCCCGACGCACTGCTTTACAGCGCAGGCTGGGTGAGAAGGGCTGCGGAGCATGGTGGCGTGGGGACAGGTGGCAGGAGGCAGGGGAGCTTTAAGCAGGTGTCTGCCTTGAGCTATTTCTTCGCCATCCCTGATAACGTCCTGGGCCAGATGCGGCTACCTGCTCTCCACACCCTTGTGCCTCGCCAGAGCCATAGACAAAGGGTTCGGCTGAAAACTACACTTCCCAGCCCCCTTTGCAACTAAGTGTGGTCAATGCAGTAAATTTTGGCCAATGAGATGTAAGTGAATGCCTGCTGCCCTTCCAGGCAGCTGCCTTTAAAAGAAGGAGCTGGAGCCTCCTCTGAGCTGTTTTTCTCCTCCTAGTCTCGTGTGGTGACTGGAAGCCTGGGCTACGAGAAGACGCTGGGATGGAGGCCGCCTGCTAAGAAAGGGCAACCGAGACACAGTGGTCTTTGGAGCACTAGGGCAAGAGAAAAGCAGCCTGTGAGGGCCAGCCACCGCCATCTTGACTCCCAAAAACACTCCCATTGGTCTCCTCGCAGCAGAGCATGGGAGTCACAGATGTTCTGGGGCGTCAGCTCGTCCGTTCTTTTTCTCTCTTGCTGGGCGATCGCCAGCTTGGAGTCCTGCTTTCTGGATTTCAGAGGGTGGGAAAGAATGATTGAAAGGGTCTGCTCTCTCTCCTGGCCTGGCTACATGGAGAATAACAGAGTAAGTTTTTCCGGGCTTAAACTTCAGAGCTCCAGCTTGGCACCCAGTACTCCCAGGCTGTTTTTCATATACACAGAAACTCTGGGAACTGTTCTCAGAGCTGCTGAGGGGGCCAGTGTGCTGAAGACAAGGGAAGAAGACCCCAGGCCAGCGTGGTGGCTTACACTGTAGTCTCTACAGTAGGGCAGCTGAGGCAGAAAGGAGTTAAGAGGCCACCCTCGGAGATGTGAATCCCATGCCAGCCTGGGCAGCAATATGAGACCATATCTTAAAAAACTGAAAGGATCACCCAAGCACGGTGGCTCGTGCCTTTGATCCCAGCACTCCGGGGGCAAAAGTAGGCAGATCTCTGTCAGTTTAAGGCCACGCTGGTCTGCAAAGTGAGTTCCGGGGTTTTGTTTATCTGTTTGCTTCTGTTTTTTAAAGGACAAGTGGGCACCTTCTCTTGTAGCTCAGGGCCAGCCAAGCTCCCAGCTCTGCCTCCTCCACAGGGATCCTTTCCCTTCAGGACATGGCAACCCATCTTTGCCCACAGGTCTCCCTAGCCAAGAAGGCCAGTCTCAGCAGAGGCTGCCTACCACCAGAACCCCGTCCCAGCTCCACCAGCTCCACCAGCTCCACCCCGCTCGCCACCTCCACCCCTTCTCAGTTCACTGCACTCAGGATTTTCTGTCACTTCTTACCCGTTTTCTCCACCCAAAAGAGCATCCTGGTGATTTTTTTTTTTTCCTAATGTAAATTAGAACACAAACCAGAGTTCCATTTTGGAGCCTTCCAGGTCAATTCAGAATGAAACCCAGACTCCTCCAGGGGCCCTCTCCTTCCCTTGTTCCCTTGCTCTTCCTGTTCTACCTTCCCCAGCCCCACCTCACAATACTCCATCATGGCTTCCACCTCAGACCCTTGTGTAGACATGCCTTTTAAAACTTATGTTTCTTTAATTTTTTTTCTCCCTACTCCCCCTCAGTCCCTTCAAACACCACAACAACAGGTAGGAAAGAGAAAGGGTTAATGGGAGAGGGGGCATAGTTCTCTTAGTTGCTTCCTGCTGGTCAGGATCATCGGGTTCCTTGGAGACAGTCCAATCCTTGTTTCAGGAGTTCTCCAACTTCTTGTATCACAACAGCAACCAGGAGCAACAAGGGGGAAGCAGGAGCAGCCTTGTTCTTTCTCCGAGCTCCTCACTTTCTGGGCTCTGGCATTTACTCTCTCCAGATTCGTGAGATTCAAACTATCTGCAGCTGGCAAAGAGTTCCTCTCAGAGCCCACATGAGGCAAATAGTCTGCTGCTGTGGACCGTCTGAATCAGCCCCATGTCCCACACCTGGGACCAAAACAAAACCAGGTTTACATCCGCAGCAGCCTTGTCCTCCATGTTCCCTCTGGTTGGCACGCCCTCCCCTGCCTGAAGCACACCTTCTCCCCTGACGTCACCAATCTCTGGCGCCTCTGTTCCTTCCTGCTTCTCAGTCTGCGCTTGGTAGGCACCTGATGTTATCTTGCTCACTTATCTGCCCACATGTCCGTTCTCCTCTTCCCACCCTCACTGGACCCCTGAGCAGATTCCCTGTCTATTTAGCCATGAGGGCAATGATTCCTGACACATGACGGGTTCTTCATCAATGAATGCAGTGGATGCCATTCGCGCTGTCCATCCAATCTCTGAAGCCAGGGAGGCCAGCACCTGAGTGTTCAGCTGGGCCAGGTGCTTGGCAGTGGTCTACCCTGGGCTCTTCCTGACCCTGCCTCAAGTCGTTGCTGGGGGCCTGGAACCCGAGTGGGGCAGCTTCCGTCCCTGCCTGCCCACCTTCTTTTGCAAGGAGGCAGCCACTGCTGTTCTCCCTCAGTGTAGGCTGATCCTAAAGTCCAAGTACTGAACCAGTTCTCCAAGCTGGAGCCTGGTGGGGGTGGGTCAGGCTTTTCTATTTAGAAGACAGTTTCCCAGGCTCCTCCTGGTGTTAAATCATTCCTCCAAATTAGCGGGAATACTCATTACCACGCCAGCCACCTCCCATTAGGCAGGAAATGTGCCTTCCTTGTGGAAGCCCCCTCCTGACCCTGGGCCATCTCCTGTCACTCCCTGGAAGTGGATGGTAGCTGGCTGGTGCGGCAGTCTTCTGGGTGCGTGGGGCTGGGTAGAGGAGAGGAATTGGTGGGTGAGACTCTCTGACAGGAGGGTCATAGCTCTCTTCCCTTACCTCTCAATCCCGTCTGTCCTTCCCTCCTCACTCACTGATACATCCTTACTTCCGGGATGGCTCTGCAGCCTTGCCGCCCTGCTTGTGGGACAATGTCTCAGGCAATTAGAGCAGCCACTTGTACAGCACTGAGAGGCCAGAAGTCTTAGGGAAATTCCCTGAGGGGTTCAGTTCTCCCATGGCCCACAGTGTGGTTGGCCAAGGGAAACTCCCCCTGCCCGGCCCAATGGCCCCCAAAGCCTGGCTGCAGGTGTGTGCCCCTTTGCGGCTCCGTGCTGCTTTCGATGTCGGTCTGCCTTCAGGGAACCAAGACTGATCAGAAGTGGGCGTAAGATGGCTCGTCCCATGTGGAGTGTATAATAAATATTAGCAAACAACAACAGTAATAATAATTTTGCCGACATCTCCCAGGTTGCCAGAGCGGAGTGTCAGAAGCACAATTACAGACTAACTGGTTAAAAGGGAGCAATGCTTGGCTGTGCTCACACAGCCTCCTCTGACTCTCTAGCGGGGTGTGTGCCCCAGGGAAGGGGATTTTACCATATGGGGGATGCCCGTTTAATCTGGGGAAGGTCATCCCTCCTACTGATTTATCCAGAAAATGCTCCCTGACCTCCTACTGTACGTGGACCTGTTGTCTGAGCTGCAGGGGCCCAGAAGGAAAACGCAATGAGCCTTGATAAGAGTCTGCTCTGATGCCGTGGGGACCGCCACAGCAAACAAGACCCACAGGGTGACAGGAAGATACAGTGGGGGACTTGGTGAGGTAAGCAGAGTCTGCAGTCTGAGAAATGCATCTTCCCAGCTCCACATGGACCTGTCTGAATCCTGACCTTCCTGGCCTCTCCAGCCATCTTGTTTGACCCTTCTGGAAAATCTGGACATGTACTTCAACAATGTCTTAGCTGGGATCTAAATGACAAGACGTGTGGCCTGGACAGAGAGGTGGCTCAGGAGGACCCAGGGCCAGCAAGCAGAACAGTGAGGCCAGGGGCTTGCAGTCCAGGGTACAGAAGCTGATGGAGCCAGTTGACTGGGCTTGGGAGGCCTTCATAACAGCTGCATCGCTCTCGTCCAGCCTGCCCCTTGGAGGAACTGGCTATGGTATGACGCTCCAGCTCTACCCGGCCTCCCTTCAGGGAAGGAGTGGGGACTGATGGGCAACTCCCATCCCACCCCTCAACATTTTCAGCTTAGTGTCCATCAGGGTGTCTCTTCCCTGGGACGATAGAAGATGCATAAGGGAGAATGTACTAGGGATGTAGCTGTGGAAACCACCCACATGGCAGGATGCAAAAGGAAGACTGGGAGGATACAGGAAAGAGCAGCCACGATGCTCGGGGTGGGTCCTGGGCAAAGGACACCTCCACCAGGCAGCAGCTAAAGAACTGGGCCCTAAGGACTTTGGAAACATCTGCTTTACCCTCTCCCAACATCTGGGGAAACGTGAGATGCCCAGCTCCCGCCATCCCTAGTCCACCCACCCTGCTGGGCAGTGCCCAGGCACAGAGTTCTACAGTGTGCCTGCACTTCACAGACCCCAGTGGCAATGCAGAGCCCAGCGGAAAGGAAGTGGGCTCTGGGGAGCCCGTGGGACATTTCTCTTCAAGGTCTGGGCAAGGCCCTCTCTGCGCGACAGCAGCAGGTCAGTGCCCACAGCAAAAGCGCCTCAAGCCTTGGTTATGTCTACACAAAAGCAGCCCTTATCTGGAAGAGAGTAAGAACTGGCTTGTTCTAGATCCAAACATAGATGAACATGGCTACGAGCACAGACTCGAGATGCCCTGACTACTGTGGCTGGATGTTCGACCAGTTGTGTGAAGTTTTTATAAGTATAAAACAAAAGAAAGTCACAGGTCAAGATATTTCAAGCACGCTGGTGGTGGCAGCAGGCAGGTGGTCTCTGAACAGCTGGGGAACCTCTGCTCTAGGCCTCAGACGCTGTGTGGTGACATCCTTAGCTTTGGGGCTGGTAGAAGCTAGGAATCTGCTACATTAATATGCTCCAAAGATCTCAGTTGGCGGTTGGTCAGGGGCTGTAAGAACGGCTATCAAGGAGGCTGAAGAGATTCT
>NW_026596225.1:3465952-3473421 GCF_907164565.1 Psammomys obesus
GGTCAGGGGCTGTAAGAACGGCTATCAAGGAGGCTGAAGAGATTCTGAGATCATTTGACTCAGGATCAATATTCCAACGCGTCATGATTTCAGCAGTTAACCCGCCAGCCTTAGGGAATCGTTAAGATAGGTGTGGCTGTGCCCAGGACACACAGCTCATAAACTAGCTTGTAGCAACAAGCTAGTTCAGTCCCAGCAAGCAGGACACACAAGGGAAGCTGGGAGCAACGTTGGAAGTCTACAAGGAGGTTTCAGGCTTTCATGCTCTGAGTGTTTCCTGAGTGATCCATGGTGGCACTCATTCTGGGCTCCCTGCTTCCCTGGGACTGGGCACTGATGGATGGAGTTGTCAGCAGTTTCGGGGGGGGGAGCTCTAGGACCCGAGATGATGTTAGGGTTAGCGGCTCTTTCAGGGAAGCCTTCTTTATTCCTGTTCCTCGTGTATTTATTGTTTCTTCCTTATAATCTAATTAAAATACAGTTGTATAATTTCTCCCCTTCCCCCTCCCCCCTCCCACTCCTCCCAGGTCCAACCTCCTTTCTCCCACAGTCCTCTTCTTTAGCCACTGTTGTTACATATACATATATACTAGTCAACATATAAGATCACCTGCTGAGTCCGTTCAGTGCCTGCTTACACTGTGCGTGCGTGCATGCGTGTTTGTTTCTAGGATAAAGAAGCCAGCTTTGGGCTATGATGTGAATGGCCACCTGAGCCAAGACAGACTGCCAAGGAGGATGTTCTAGGAAGAAAGGACAGCCAGTGAGAGAACCGAGAGCGGCTAGTTCCCTATTAAGCTGAAAAGGAGCCAGGCCCTGCTCCTCGGAGGCGGGTGGCTCAGCCACTGTCTCTCTTCTCTGAGAAAAAGTCCCAAGTGGTGACCCAGGTGAGGTTTCTCCCTCCCAGCCCATGTGGCTCTGGCTGGCCTGAATCTATGTAGGCCTTTGAACCTGCGGCAATTCTCCTGCCTCAGCCTTCAGAGGGATGACATTAAAGGCATGAGTCAGAACACGTGGTGTAAACACAGACTCTTGCCTTGTTTCGTTGTTTTCCTGGGGTTTGAACCCAGGGCCCACAGATGCTCTGCAGTCGCTCTGCCGCTCAACAACAGCCTCAGCCTATATGTGGAATTTTTCATAAACCAAAGCCCAGTTAGAAAAGAGAGCCAGCCAGAGAGAGTCAGCGTGAGGCAGTGGTGTGCAGCCTGCTCCACTCCAGCCTCTTCCACTGGCAACGGGCCACACTCAGTAGCAATCCCATAAGATCACGTGGCCTTCTGACAGCGCAGAGCCTTAGTCTATGTAATGGACTCTGACGTTCACCCCATGGCAAAACATTCTCGGAATGGATCCCCACTCGGGATGTGTTGCTGTTTCCCTGGAGTTCACTTTGGGAGATGATGTCCTGTCGGGAAAGGGATACAGGGAAAGATGCAAAGCTGGGGTTTCTGGAGCCAGACAGAGGGATATGTGTGCCAAAACCCATCACTCACCAGCTGAGCAACCTGGGCAATCAGCTCCACAGTTCTGGGCCTCTGTCTCCCACCCCTTGTTTGTGTGAGTGTAATTCCTGAACAGGCCTGAACACGGCATCTGGAGCGGTTCCACCGCACTCTGTGTTTGTTTTGCAGGGTTCATCAGGCACGTATCAGCACTGAGCAAAGAAAAATGGTGCAAGTTCTGCGCCTGCAGGAACAGGGATTTGTGGAGAATAACGCAGATCAACGCAGTGCTGGAATTCATGGGGGTCAGGGCACTGCAGGCTGGCGCCTCTGCCTTAACTCCAGGGCATTTTTCTTCCCATCAAGGTTCCTTCTGCCCTCTTATCTCTCAGTGGCGAGAACACACTGAGGACCTAGGTCTGGCCAACTTGTGCCAACCCATCTCTCCCTCAGTGGACTGTTCAGATGTGAACCAATAAACCTAAAGCAAGATCAGAGAGACACACACGGTCTGGTGATGGCATTCGAGGCCCTAGCACTGCTCGCCCCAACACCAGCAGCAGGAGAAGTGGCCTTTACTATCCTGAGACAGCTGCCTTTGACTTTTGCCAATTCTAATTGAGTTTCTGTCGCCTGCAGCCAGAGACCTGACAGCTACAGGGTTCCGAAGGCGGCAGCAGAACTCACACGTCCTTGGTGTCTGCGATCAGTGGTGAGGGAGAGATGGGTGATGGCAAGAGAAGATAAGGCAAACATTCATTGCCCCTCCTCCCCGTTCCCTGGAGGACTCCGAGCCTCCCGCCATACAGTTGGGTAGGTTGCAATTTCAGAGTTAGCCAGCCAGGATTTCCCGTCTTCTCTTGCACAGCGACAGGATAATTAACACAGGAACACAGGACCCAGTGAGATTCCATGCTGCCGTTTTAATGCAGTTTGGGGACTTTTTCCCAGTAGACATAAACAGGTGGCCTTTGAAGGACTGGGAAGCAGATCCTCTGTCCTGCAGAGGACAGAGACTACTTCAGCGTATGTCCAACCACAGAAAGACTGGATTAATCCTTGAAGTGTGGATCAAGCCACCCCCAGGGGCTCAGCTTCCTGAGCCAGGGCTCAGCTTTCTGGTTGTGCTTTCTGTGAAGAAGAGCCCTGTGTGCCTCCCCCCCCAACATCAGAGCCCTGCGTGCTCCGCTCTCCTGTGATTCACCTCGAAGCCTGGAGGAAAGTATTTGCTTTCTCCTGAGCTCCTCGGGCACTGGAATGCAGGGGCTGCTCTGAAGCCTCAGCTCTGACATCCTTGAAGGGCTGGGGTTGATGGAAGCCTGTTCAGCACTGGGGCTAGAAAACCTGAAGCTCTAGACATCCCAAAGAAGGCAATAACTCAGCCGGGGCCCACCTCTGCCCTTCCCTCTGCCCATCTTGAGCAAGGACAGCCATCAATCCCACTTATCGGAACTCTTATTTCATCCTTTATCCTGCTGTCACAGGTGTCACTCAGCACCCTTAACAGCGTTATGAGAGATTAAGTGCCCGGGCCTGGGCTGCCTGAAGGATTCATGGGCACAAGTCTCTCCATTCATCAGGGAGAGCTTTAGTTAGTTTTGGGGTTGTGGAGGGGGGGTAAGGGGGGGTTGGAGGAGTAGGAGGCTTCTCTGCCAACAACTGGAATGTCAAAGTCAGGCAGAGGAGAAGGTGACAATGGTGGAGACTCCTGGGTAGCAATGAGGGTCGCTGCTGGACCACAAGGTAGGCAGGGGACCAATTCTGGAAGCTGTGGGTACACTCGTAAGTCAGACAAGTTGATTCAATACTTGTGTCACAAGGCCAGGGAAATCAGCTTGTCCTCCAAGCACGTAAAATAATTTGTTTTCGAGACAGGGTTTCCCTGTGTAGCCCTGGCTGTCCTAGAACTCACTCTGTAGACCAAGCTAGCCTCAAACTCAGAGATCCCCTTGCCTCTGCCTCCCCAGTGCTGGGATTACACATGTGTGCCACCAACCAGCCTGCTCAAAAGGATTTTTAAACTGTATGTCACACACATCTCTACCTGCTCCTTACAGTTACCCTGAAGCCCCCACTCCTTAGCCATCTTACAGAGCCCTCTCCCCATGCCTGCGACACCCTGCTGTCCTTCCATCCACCCCCCAGCTCAAGCCTCTAACAAATCCTCACACACTCAAGATCACACCTGTCTCAGCACCTTCACACTCTGTTCCCACCACCTATGCACACATCCCCCAGGGATTTGCACGGCTGCCTTTCCGTCCACACTTAAGGCTCAGCTCCAAAGGCAGAGGGCTCCCCTTCCCCTCATTGCTATTGTCTGCCCACGTGGCTCTATTTCATTTCCTTCACAGCTATTAACCTCGGCCAAAGATGTCTACTCTTCTTCCCTTGACTTGAAAAGAACCTGCCAACAATTCCGCTGCCTGAAGGC
Source organism: Psammomys obesus (assembly GCF_907164565.1). Lineage (NCBI taxonomy): Eukaryota > Metazoa > Chordata > Mammalia > Rodentia > Muridae > Psammomys > Psammomys obesus. The sequence continues at coordinate 3,469,829 of NW_026596225.1, forward strand.
AGGGTTCTGTTTGTCCTCAAAACTCAGGAGGTCCCAGCCACACCAGGCGTACTGCTAGGTACCAGAGACACATAGAAATACAGGTTACCCACACAAACTGCTGCCCACAGAAACAGTGGGGACTTCACAGCCTGGCAGCCAGCCTGAGCATTGGGAAGCAAAGCCTGCCTGGACTCTGGGCTTTTGTCCAGAGCCCCGAGGCTTAGAGTGCCCCAGGTCCCACCCCAAAGCCTCCCTAACAGACAGCGAGGGAAGGCGTTGGTTCTGGCAGGAATGGCTGTTTTGTGAAACTGGGAGGTTGCCATGGTAACACTTCCTTATGCAACAAAGACCCCCCTTGAAGTTAGAGAAGAGAGGGTGCAAGTCAATGGATATTGACCAATAGCTGGGGCCTTCGGCTGTGCTGTGCGCAAGGAAGGACTTTCAAGTCACCCCCCGCCTGTCCTCCGGCTTGATCCAGCCACTATGCTCTGTCCCCTCACTAGCAGCTTCCGTTGTCCTCAAGCTGGGCCATGAAGGAGAGGGGCGGGAGAAGGTCCAGGGTCACCCCAGGCAGTGAGCCACGCAGGGTGGATGAGGTATGGCAGGCGCACAGAGCACCACCCTGCTGCAGCCTTGCTGGGATGGGTTTGTACAGTCAGCGCTCACCCAGATGTCAGAGCTGCCGTCTGCTGCGTTTGCAGTGGGTCAGCCATGTCGTCTCCTGAACACCTTTGCTGTCTCCCACGGAAAAGTACGATTCCAGGGGTAAAGGCCAAGCAGCAGAGTTGGGATCTGCGCACCAGCCCAGAGCCCAAGTTCACATCCTAACCGTCACTGGAAGCTGGGCATGCACAGCCCAGACAGCCTTTCACCTGGGCTCTGGCCAGTCGTGGGGCTGAGGGAACAGAAACCTCATCCTTGAGACCTGGTGAATCGCTAAGGCTGCCTGACAAAACAACCAACCACCGTCCTCGGGTGGGCTGGAGGACACCAGGGCCCACAGCCCACAGACCCTGCCCAGAGCCAGGAGGCCAAACAGGGCCACACACTGTTGTCACCGCAGTGCTGCGTCAGAATGGAAACGAACTCCTCCCAACTCTAGGGGACTCAGGAGCAAGTGCCACCTAACTGGCTGCACCAAGAAAGGCTTTTCCAAGGTCAAGAAGCCCCTTCTCAGGAACGGGCAGTGGGGGAACAGCCAAGCTCCTAGCCTGGCACTTCCTGCTGCAGTGTCTTCCTCCCTCTAACTGGCATCTCTTAGATCCCCATTTTCTATTGGGGATTCAAGTGTGAAATTTGAAACCTTCGGGAATATGCTGACTATATAAGGTGGCACAGAGCTGAGCGTCCATGCCAAGGCCACAGTTCCCAGTGGCTTACTGTGACAATACAGGACCTCTGGAAGAACAGCCAGTGCTCTTAGCACCTGAGCCACGCCTCCAGCACCAAGAAGCTGTTTGAACTAAAACAAGCATAAACCCTTCTCTGGTAACTTCTCTGCCAGCACTGGGCAAAGCGAATCACGTAGCCAAGCACAGTGTCCATGGTACAGGAACGTGTCTTTACTCCCAACATTTAGGGGCAGGGGCAGATCTCTGTGAGTTCCGGGCAAGCATGGTATCGAGTTCTAGGACTATGTTAGAGAAACCCTGTCAAGAGGAAGAGGAGGAGGAGGAGGAAGAGGAAGAAAAAGAGGAAGGGAAAGAGGAGCCAAGGGAGCTCCTTTCGGAACCAGCCTGTGATCTGAGGACAGCTCCCATGACAAAGCTAAGGAATCAATGCAGCCAGAAAGAAAGCAACCGCTGGGTGATGTGGTGTGCCTGAAAGCCAGGCACACGTGACTCCTGCCTGTGGAACACATGCATGCCCTTACTTGCCAACGGCTTCCATTCTGTCCCACACCATTCTCATCCAAGTCTTCTCTGGTGATGAGGACGACATCAGAAAGATGAGAGGACAACACATTACCACTGACAGGCACACCAGGCCTAGGAGCGTCGCCAGGGTCGGAGTCTTCAGAACCAGGCGGTGCCGACATCTTCTCCTTCGCTGTGTTTCAGAGCCCAGGCACCTTCTCCATCCATACCTCCTCCCTTCGACGCTCTGCCTGGCCCTGAAGCCCCGGGAGACTGGACTTGCCCCCGATGTGGAGGGGAGGCAGCAGGTCATGTTTCACTTGGGGCACTGGGGCTCCCTAAACTGAGACTTATCTTTGGTGTCTCTGTCTGCTGAATGTCTCCGCTCAGTGAGGTGTAGGGCCAGGAAGGGGCCTGTGCTGGGTCCCCACACCCACACAATAAATGCAGACAGGCTTCTGCCCTCCGAGCCTCAATGCACGCCTGAGTCCCTTGGACTAACAGAACCCCTGCTGCTGCCGATGATCCAAAGCGGCTGATGCTTTTGCATTTACTTACTTCCTTGGAGGGGTGGGGAGTAGAACGGGGGTCACATGGTGGAGGTGGGGAATAGAATGGGGGCCACATGGTGGTCAGAGGACAACTTGCAAGAGTCTGTGCTCTCTTTGCACTCTGGTTTCCAGAGCCACCTTTACCCACTGAGCCATCTCACAGGCCTATGTTTTTAAGCTTTACATGGCGTTGAGTTAAGCAGTAAATCTGGACTGGAAGAAGCATCAAGAAACTTGGTGCTTGAGCATGAGAAAGGGAGAGGCATGAGAAAGGGACAGATAGCATCACACTCCTCCCTCTTCCTCCTCCCTCCTTCTTCCTTCCTTCTTCTGCCTTCCTCCCTCCTTTCTCCTTTCTCCTCCCTCCTTTCTCCTCCCTCCTCCTTCCTCCCTCCTTCCTCCTTTCTCCTCCCTCCTTCCTCCCTGACTGTTTCAGGCTGCCCATGGCCTTTCTCCCAGTCATTGTCCCCTTTCATTCTGGCTGGCCGGCTCCTCCGTGGCTCCAGGCCCCATCCTCACTCTGCACAGCAGCCCCACCCAGCAGATTCTTCAGCAACTCAGGCTCACTGAAAGCCAAAGGCTGCCATTCCACAGCCTGGACGGACAGTGCCCCCCTCAGGCCAAACTCAGCCCTGGGCTGTGGCTATTGGTGTGACAAAGAAAAACACCCATGGGAGAGATTAGAAGGACTTGGGCAAACCTCCACTGGCGACCCCAATTTCAGATTCGAACTCAGGTCTCCAGAGGTGAATGGGAAGAAAATGGCTAAATTAAAATGCTAATTACCGTCTCCAGCAACTTACTACCAGACAGTCGCTTGTATCTATTATTAACAGCTTCTGCCACAGCCCTGGCTTTGCCCAGAGACACCGATGACTTAAGATTCAGGTGTAAGAGAAAATAGCATAAGGCTGTGTCTGCTGTGCACACAGCAACGCCAGCAGCGCGTGGCTCTGTAACCTCCAGAGAGACGAGGAGGAAGGCTGCTGAGGAACTTAGGGCGCCTCCAAGCTGTGCCTCAGAGGGCCCTCCAAAGGTCCTCTCCAACCTGGAGTGGCTAAGTCAGAGCAGAGAGTCTAAATGCAGCTGTAGGGTGCTGTTCCCAGCCCCTCCCAGCCACAGCCCTTTCTTTGTCTTGGGTTTGGGTGTTTGTTTGGTGTGTGTGTGTGCTTGTGTGTGCCAGGAATTGAAGGCAGGGCTGCCA
>NW_026596225.1:3473431-3492434 GCF_907164565.1 Psammomys obesus
ACTTGTCTCTAGGGGAAAAAGATGGCTCCGGTATGGACTGTGTGTGTCACTTAGGAGGACCGCAACCCGCCTGTCCTTGGGACGCCCCTCCACACTGACCTTCAATGATGACAGAACTAATCTCCAGGAATGTCTCCGGTGACAGTGAAGGACATTCTCAGGCCCAGGGCATAGGTGGCTGGAAGACACAGGGGACAGAGATGAGAATTCCGGGACAGTGAACAGATGCAGGGGACCGAAAGGAGACCAGCTCTGAGTGATGACAGGTGGACACCGGCAGGTAGCCTACACGGGTCTTCTGCCCATGTCACCCGGCAAACTGCCATCCCAGAAACAGGGCATTCCCTGGACCTTCTGGGAAGCTGGGCTGGGCTCTTCCCGGAGTCCCTGGAGCCTGGGTGCACATGCGGAGGTGGCTCTGTGGTTTGTTACAGAGTCGACAGAATGGCGTTCACGACCTGCCAACGTCATGCACAGGGTGGTTCTCACTGCCCCTGGGCACCAGCCCTTACCGGTTTGTGAGCCCGGGCATTTTAAGGTGGCCAGTAGGAGCGAGTACACAAACTCCCAAACGGCTTGTCACCTGTCCCACCCGAACGGCAGCCCAGCTCCTCAGCCACCCTTTAGCCGAGGTGGTCTTTTCTCCTTTGAAAAAGACTTATTTTGGGCTGGACATGGTGGCACACACACTGTTAGTCCCAGCACTTGGGAGGCAGAGGCAGGTGGATCTCCGAGTTCGAGGCCAGCCTGGTCTACAGAGCAAGTTCCAGGACAGCCAGGGCTACACAGAGAAACCCTGTCTGGAAAAACAAACAAACATTTTTATTTTATGTGTAGGATTGTTTACCTAAAGTGCACCATCTACGTGCCGAGGGCCTACAAGGCCGGAAGAGGATGTCAGGTCCCCCTCCCCGCCCCGGCACTGTAGTTGATTACAGTGGAAACTGTTGTGCAGATGCTGGGAACTGAAGCCAGCCCCCTGCAAAAGCAGCCCGTGATCTGAATTGTGGTGCCACCTCTCCAGCCCATGAAGTGATGCTTTCACTTTCCAAATATTTTGTATTTTTAAAAGTTTTACATTTAGATTGTGTGTGTGTGTGTGTGTGTGTGTGTGTGTGTGTGTCCTTGTGCACGGTGCACATATGGAAGAGAATAGCCTGTGGGAATTGGTTCTCCCCTCCCATTATTTGGGTTCTGGAGATCAAACTCGTCAGGCTTGGTGGCAAGTGCCTTCACCTGCTGAGCCACCTCAGCCAGCCCTAAATATTTCAATACAGGGAAACATGGCTGGGAGTGCGGCTCCGTTTAGCTGTGTGCATGGACCGACCGGACACGGCTTTATACACCTTTAATCCTAGCCCTTCGGGGACAGAGGCAGGAGGGCTAGAGAACAGAGGTCATCCTTCTACAAAGGCTCATAGCTACAAGGCTAGCTTGGGCTACCTGAGACCCCCCCATCTCAAGACAAAACAGAGAGTGTTGCTTCTCTATGTACTCCCTCACCTTCTTTCCTCTGGATACTTCCAGCACCTCTCCTCTGTCTCCCAAGACCAGAATCTGTTCAGAAACAGTACCAGAGGGGTTAACTCCCATCACCTCTCCTTCCCCTGGCCCTCAGCGTACCACCTGTTCTGCCAGGGTCCTGGACCAAGGTAAGGCATCAATATCCACAGTGATAAACAGCCCCACAAGTGGCCCCTCACCGTGGGGGCCCTGTGCTCGCTCCACCGCCTGTTCCAGCTCAGCTAGAGAAAGGGGAGTGGTGAGGGCTTCCACCCCAGTCAAATTCATCCATCCTATGTGATTAGCTGCCACAGACAACGCACACCTGCCAATGGGAGCCAGGCTCCCCCGCCCACCAGCCTTGCAATCTCCCCTGTCCCGGGGCCTGCCTCCTGGGCTGCCGGGGGATTCGGGGAGGCTGGGAAGCCATCTGCCAGGGCACAGGGGTGCTTCACAGATCAAAAGCCACGTCAGTGCTTTCAACCCTGGCGCCACCATGCCAGTGCGCATCTTCCTGCCGAGCGGCTGTTCCAGGCCCCTTGGCAACCCTCCTCATTGCAGGGGAGGGCAAACACGCTTCACAGACACTGCTGGTCACCTGCCTCATATCCTTCTAACCGGAAACCGCTCGTGTTGACACTTGGTGGCTCACCGAGGTAGTCACATGAGGGGAAATCAGATGTTTCTTTGTTCTTAGACTCCCAAAGAGAGAGGCTGCCGCCTCTGGGTGCTGTGGTGTCTGGGTGTTAGGAAGTCATGGCGACCACAGAGGAGAGCCAGGCTGAGGGCAGAGCTGATATACCAAGTACAGAGAAGAGGCAGGAAAGAGCTGAGGAGAGAGCTTCGTTAGGGTCCACGCTGTGAGGAGACGCCATGACCACGGCAGCTCTTACACAGGAAAACGCTTAACTGGGGCTGGCTTACAGTTCAAGAGCTTAGTCCGTTACCATCGTGGCGGGCAGCATGACGGCAGGCAGACACGGTGCTGGAGAAGGAGCTGAGAGTTCTACATCTGGATCCACAGGGAGCAGGACATAAACTGAGACACACTGAGGCCTCAAAGCCCCCATCCCCCACAACAGTCCCCCAACCAGCCACTCCTAACAGTGTCACTCCTGGTGACGGAGCATTCAGACACATGACCGTTCCTCTTCGAACTTCCACATCGGACCTCTGCTTTCCCAGCCCTGCAGGCTTTCTCCCAGGGTCCCCCACACAACATAAGACAGAGCACTATCTACTTTGAGCTGCGAAAGCAAAGGCTGCCGGTCCTCACGCAGTGAAATCCAGCCCCTGGGTGACACCCTGGCTGGGGCTGCCCCTGAGCTCCAGACCACTCTTTCTCCACCCGAGCTAACACAGGCGTCACAAACGCCCACACGACTCCCAGCGCCCCTGCACACCTTCTCTTGAAGCCCCTCTCTAGCACCTGCAGGCCACACCCCATGTCACCACAGAAGTGATAGAAATCAGATTGCTGTGAGTTCAAGACCAGCTTGTCTACAAAGTGAGTCCAGGACAGCCAGGGTTACACAGAGAAACCCTGTCTTGAAAACAAACAAGCAAATGTGCTTAGCATACAAAGTATTTTATTTTATTATGACTTTTTTGTTTTGTGCACACACAGCACTGTGCTTTACTCACAATGCAGCCCCATCATGTCCCCTTGCCTCATGACTTCTCTTTCCTTCCAGTGGTACTGTAACACACACACACACACACACACACACACACACACGGCCCTCCCAGCCCACGAGCACTCAAATGGCGTTCTATGCAGCAGCTTTTTCCAAGTTTCTCAAAGCGCACACTTCCCACGTCCCTTTTCACTCAGTATATGTCAAGAAACCCTTGAGAGCTGCAGGGCGCAGCTTGGCCCTGCTCTCAGGAGGGCTGTGCAAACAGCAGAGTTGCGCACTATTTTTCAGGTGCACTGAGTAGGTAAGGCCAGGTTTGGGGAGCCCTAGACCACATCAATAACAACAGAGCCACCCAAGGAGGACTCATGAGCCTCCTGTGGAGACAAGGCTTTAGCCTCCATGCCCCCACCCTGGCCAGGCCCCATGGGCTCATAGGATTGCCTGCTGGGGACAAAGGGAACGCTTTCTCACCTCCCAGGTTGCTCCTGACCCCTCCTCCTGGAGGGGAGAAAGAGACCGTCAGAATTTAGAGTAAAGGGGGCTGGAGAGGTGGCTCAGTGGTCAGGAGCACCTGCCAATTTTGCAGAGGACCCTGGTTCAGTTCCTAAAATCCACATGGTTTACAACCATCCTTAACTCTGGCTTCAAGGGACCTGATTCTTCTGACTTCCGTGGGCACAAGCACACACACGGTGCACACACACATACATGTTCAGGCAAAACCCTCCTGTACATAAAGAAATAAAACCATCTGAAGCAAAATGAAAGAACTTAGGAGATGGGCACTGGAGAAGATGGGAAAGGAGAGCTGCGGGTTTGGAACCAGCCTGGACCACATAACAAAACAAAAAATGACTGATTCCAGGAGCCAGGATGCTGGTCGGACGTTTCCATCTTCAGTCCCTCACCCTTTCTAGGGCAGCTACGCACACACTCAGGGGAGCTGAAGTAGGCTGCCGTGGTCCCCTCCCCCCAGTGCTATTTCCTCCCCCTCTGAATCACTAGCTGGCCCACAGCTGTTCCAAAGCACCTTTCTTGCTCTTTCCAACACCCCCCCACACATACACACTTTGGGCCACAGGGCTTTGTTATAAAGCTGAGCTGGGCCTTCTTCTGGGATTCCCTCCAGCCCCCACCCCCGCCCCTCACGCCTCCTCACTGTAGCAGCCTGCATCTTGTGCTCCTGGTGGAGAAGAATTCCCATCAGGGCACAGGTAGAGCGGGTAGTAGCCTAAGTTTATTTTTAGTAGGAGAGAAAGCACAAATGGAAAGTAAGCCTGCAGAGTGGAGAGCAGACTGAGCGGAGGGCCCCATGGGCAGCTGCCTCCGGAGTCTGGGCTTCTGTGCCTTGCTCTACCATGTCTCCTTTTGCCCACACCAGACATGGGCTCTCTTTCCCGGGCTAGAAAAGGCCTTCTTTCTTTCTTTCTTTCTTTCTTTCTTTCTTTCTTTCTTTCTTTCTTTCTTTCTTTCTTTCTTCCTATTTTTCCATTTTTGTTTTATGTGGATAGTATTTTAAATTTTATTATTGTTATCATCATCACCATCATCAACTTTATGTGTCTGGTGTTGTGGCATCTGCTTGCATGTCTATGTATCACATGAATGCCTGATGCTTATGCTGGTTGGAAGAGAATACTGGATTCCCTGCAGATGGAGTTACAGACATGTGGGTGCTGGGAACGGGACCTGGGTCCTCTGGAAGACCAGCCAGTGCTCTGAACTGCTGAGCCATCTCTCCGGCCCCTAAGGGGGAGGTGTCCTTAAAAGCAGCCCTTCCCCACAACTCAGTCTGTTATGACCAGATGAATGTGATGCAAGAATGTGTAAAGTATGTTCGACGCAGAATTTTTGTAAATTCAGAATTTTACTAGGAGAAAGGTCGGTGGTGCGTGCTCCTCGGGGGAGGCTCTGAATGCAGGGTTTTGCCTGGGCCCTCTTAGTTGTTTTTCCCAGGGTCTGGTCTTTCACTGTCTAGATAGCTCGGTCCTTCCACACTCAGCAGCAAACTTTCTCGTGTACACTCTGCAGCTTTCTTGACATCTATATTTTAACCCTGACATTTGTTTTATGCTGTTCTCAATTCTGGGAGGTGACCTAGAAGGGAGGGTGGACCTTCCTTTGTCTCTTGCCGCACAGCAGCTGGACCTATGCCACTTCTGTCTGTTAGTTTCTACAAAGAAACAGAACTGATAGAGTGAATGTGTATATATACATATATATATATACACACATATATAGATACATTTTATATATATTTGACTGTATATATTTGTATATATATGACTGTATATATTTGTGCCTCGTGTGCTAGTCACCAGCCTAGCCAGGTTGGAGTGAGTGTATATATTAAAAGGCCTTCATCCCACTGGCTCACAGGATAGGGTTTGGGAAGTCCGGCAGAGACTGTCTCACCCAGTTGTTCAGCAGCTTCAGTCTGGTGCTGAAGGCCGGGAAGACTGATGGAGAACCGCCGTCTTAGTCATTGCTCTATTGCTGTGTCAGGAAACCGTGACCATCTTAACTCTTACAAAGGAGAGCACTTAACTGGGGCTGGCTTACAGTTTCAGAAGTTCAGTCCATTGTCAGCACTCTGGAAGCATGGTGGCGTTCAGCCAGACATGGTGCTAGAGAAGGATCTACGTCTGGATCTGGATCCAAAGGCAGCAAGAAGAGAGAGACACTGGGCCTGGCTAGGGCTTCCAAGAAGTCAAAGCCCACCCCCAGTGTCACACCTCCAACAAGGCCTTCTCTTCTCTATATAATCCCGCCAGCTCAGCCACTGCTCTCTTGGTCCTTTGTTCTTGGCTCCTTCTCTTCCTTTCTCCCCCTTCCCTTCTCTCTCCTCCCAGGCCTGGTTCAGTCTGCTGGTAATGTTTAGTGTATTTCTTTCTCTCCCTGCCCTGGAGACTTTCAGATGCCTCAGGCTGTTCTCTCCCTCACCTCTACAATAAAACCCTTCCCCTCAGCCACACCTAGAGATCACGTCCACATTTTCATTCACGAACGACCACAGCTGCTGATCTTCAGTCTGTGTTGGAAGCCTGAAGAAATGGGTCCTAACACTACTGAGGGAATGCCTTGGCAGTGGGGCAGGTGATGCCAGGGAGGAAGGGAACAAGCAGCCAAAGAGCAACATTTCCTTCTCCCGTGTCCTTTCATCCGGGCTGCCCCAAGAAGGTGGTACCTACATTTAGGGTTGAGTATTCCTGCTTCAAATAATCTCATCAAGAATGCCCCTCACTGGAGCCTCTGAGGCTTGGGTTTTAGTTGATTCCAGATGTAGTCAATTGCCCCTAAGATTAGCTATGAAGAGGAGGTGTCTAGGGGACACAGCCAGACACAGACGCTGCTGAGGAAGTCCCTGCTCTGTCCCTGGCTCCCATCTTGGCTCAACTCATGTCCTTACTGTAGCCCTGTTTTCCTCTTTCAAGTGGCATCTGTCTCTCACAGCCAGACCTAACCCCAGCATGTGTGAGGCCCCAGTTCTGGGTTTAAGCCCAAAAAAATCCAAACATCTGATCTGTCTCACAAGCACAGTCACACCCTGTCTTCAAGGAAGGGGACAATTCAGGGAGGCTACCACAGCCCAGTAAGCTGAAGTCAACTGGAAGGTGCTGCGGGGTCCGGCTCTGGAAAGGTTAGAGATCTGGGTCTGGAGACAGTGAGAGCACAATAGACAGAAGGCCAGGTGTGAGAGAGATGACTGGGATGACTTCCTGGTCAGGCTAGGATGGCAGAAAGCCAACAGCCAACCAGCACGAGAACGCAGGACAGGGAGGACTCGGGCTCCACTCCCTTCTCCAGAGCATTTGGACAGGTTCCTTGTACCCAAGCAGATAGGAAGAAACAGCCTGTTCGATAGAGACTAGCATCCATTCTCCAGAGCACTAAGGACGTGTGCCTACCCTGAGAAGCTCTCTCAGTCGACAGCTTTATTAAACCACAGCTGATGCCACCTACCCTGGGCTGGGGCCGTCATGTGACTCAGGCATGGCCAATCAGAGCATCTGTATTCCTCCTGGCTCGTTGACGTCTGGCTGGACTCAGAGACCCACTAAGTAGTCCATCGTCAAGCTCAGACTTTAGCTGCATTTGCTCCCCAGTTGCTACCACACAAGCATCAGGATGCTGCTGAGGCAGAAATGAGCATGCTGGAGACAGCCGAGCCTGCGGCTCTAGATGGCTGCAGGCTACACCACAAGGCCCTGAGTGTGCAGCCGTTTCTCCTCCCGCTGTAAAACCCCCTTGCAGCATTCTCAAGTAAATTTAAGCTTTCTCCTCCGAAGAAGCCAGCAGATCTCAGGAACAGGAGCCATTACAGGTCAGTACAACACCTGCACAAGAGGCCCGCAGAGACAGAGGCAAAGCCTTCCTCCGTGTAAGCCGCACCTAACATCCAGTAAGCACTCACTAAATACTGGTGGGCTAAATGAATGACTGCAGAGAAGCGAGCTAGTCGTTCATCAAGTTTATGGATGACACGAAATTGGGAGCCGCTTCTAGCCAGAGGTTAAAATCATAAAGCAGATTGGCTTTCGCAAACGAGGCTGTGGTAAGACAGACTCGGGATTGGATGGCGTTCATTAAGTTTGAGGAAGCCATCGCCGGGAGGGTGTGCGAGCCAGAGACATGAATGTTTCTCTGCACGAGGCCTCACAAGCTGTGGGTGGCAGGCTGGACCTGGAGGAACAGAAGCTGAGCGTCAAGGGCTGGAAACAGGGTCAAGGTCAATTCACAAGCTCTGGGGACACACCTGTCCCAAGACCTGTGTCTAGGAAGCCGCTTGGAACCTTTTCTGGGGAGAAAGAAGACATTGGGGGCAGCAAGAGGCAGCTCAGAATTCAGGGATCAGGGCTGCAAACAGGGGTTGCTAGATCTGGAAGGAAAGGCCGCCTTTCAGCAGACTCTAAAGGCAATGGCTGTTCCCAGGCCGGGGAGGGCTAGCTCGGGCAGGGAGACCAGAGCAGCCCCCGCCCCCGCCACAGCCCCCCCAGGCTGCCACCTCCTGCTGTTTACACTTTTATCGTTCGCCATGAAAACCATGATGTGTGTGCCGTTGTATTGATTGTGCCTTTTAGATTTTTATGTCATTGTGGAAAGCGGCAATTATAGTCGGCTGCTCCAGGGAGCAAATGGCCCCGGGGGAGGATTTAAACCGTAGCCCCAGGGATCTCCTGATCTGGAGCTAGGGTGTGGAAGCGTGGCTGGCACCAAGAAGGGGAGGGTTCCACAACCCTCTCAGAGCTGCAGCGTTTGGAAGGTGCCTGTGGTATGTCAAGCACTCGGTCACTGTGGTCTCCCCCCCAAAGCCATCCAGTGGCTTCCTGTCTCCATTAAAACAGCCACTCTGCAAGTACCACCTGTTCTCACCTCCCATCCCATCACTCACTGCCCATCTCCTGACCTGCTCGCTGGCCTCCCCGCCAAGGCCTTTCTTCATGGCCACTGTTCCCTCTGTCCATGCTACTCCCACCCTCTCTACCCTGTTTGCAGCTACACGTTCAGGTCCCTCCCCAACCGTCCCATCCCATCACCTTCCCTGCATAAATATTCAGAAATATTTCTTCATTCAGAAATACTCTGTCTGCTGGTGAGTTCACCGTCTCCCCTCAAAATGTAAATGGGAAAGACATAGGGAGCTCACTCTCTTTGTGGCGAGGGAATTCTTGGCACACAGTCTTGATAAAAATGCCTAGCCCAGCTAATAGCAGAGTGTGAGGCTCAGAAAATGTATCCAGATACCCACAAAATATCCATGTATTTCTTCAGGAGTGGCTGGACCACTTGCTCTATGGTAACCTCACATATGGCTTTCCCTGGGGTCTACTCACAGCTTGTCTGTCACGAACATGAAATGGCTGCTTCCACTGTGATCGTTTGGCATTTAAAGCAAGAGGAAGAGGAGAAAAGCAAAAATCAAAATCTCCCCATCCAAGCTTGGCCCCCTTTTTACGGGGCCTTTTCAATTACTCATGTATCATTCACAGAGATTCTGTGAATCTCTGGCTCGTTAGCCAGATCTGTGCCACCTGCTGCTAGGCAGACTGGCAACCAAGGTCTCAGGGTCCACAGAGGTGAAAGCAAAGATGTGCATTGGACATTGTTGACTGAACAACCACAGCGGTGGCGCTGGAGAGGTGAAGTGTCTTACAGCCATGACTAAGAGCACCGAAGATGAGGCTTGAGCCCTGCCTGTCTGACTCCAGTATGCAGCTGTGCCTATCTGCCACACCCTGATGCTGGCATCCTGGCCCTCAGCTGGAGAGAACAGGCAAGTCATTCAGGCACGGCAGGCCAGTGGGCATAGAGCCTGCATGCTTGGTGCCTCTACGCTGGCTTTGCCTGCTCATCCATCTGCCCATATGTCCTGCCTCTTCCTTGTGCAGGGTCCCTGCTCACCCAGCGCCGTTCCGCCCGCCCTCTGAGCCCAACCTAGACACCATGTTTTCTCTCTTTGTTCCCTAGTCGTGTGACACCAAGAGTGTACTCAGGAAGATGTAAGGTGGCACAGATAATTTACAAACAACCAAAGATATCAGAGCACACACAGCAGGGCAATGCTGTGACAAATGTGGCAAGCCAGCTTCAGGTAACCCTGGCCAAGAGGCTGTGGAGGGCAGAATGGCCCCCACAGGCGTTCACACACTCCTCCTAAACTCTCGTGTTTCCTGGCCAAGGGGAAGTGAGTTTGAATCTGGAATCAAGGGCATGTATAAACGAATGAGGCTGGCTTCCTGCTGGTTCCTTCTCTAAAGGCTTGGAATCTGAAGGCAGCAGAAACATCTCTGTTGTCTGCACTGGAATTTCCACCTCTTGTGCTAATGAGGCCAGGGCCAGGGCTGGAAGTGTGGGGAAGACCAACTATGTGATTGGGAGGTTGGAGGTTTATGTTGAAAGGATTCAGCCCAATCTCCAGGGGGGGAAGAGAGGCCCGAAGAGACAACTGACACCAGTGAAAAAGGAAGCCTGATGCAAACTCAAGAGAGCCTCCTCAGCTGGCAGCGGTCTGTGCTGCCAACATCGATGCTCATCCTTGCTAGTCCGAAGACAAGGAAAGCCTCCTGTGGGGACCTCCCAGGCTCTTTTCTTGGTTCTGACTCAGATCTTTCCCCATTTGAAGGTATAATACCTGCTAGAGCTCTACAAGTCTTTGTAACAATTGTCAGACTTGAGCTGGTGGACAACGCCTGAGTTTGTGGCTAGCCTGTCAAGGACAAGGGTGGTGCTGAGACAGGCATGACTTGTGACCCGTGACAGACTGAGGAGGAGGGCTGTGCAGTCTACCTCCATTCTGGGTAGTTGGTACCAGAAGCTATTGCCGCTTGTTGTCAGCTTGAGTTTGGGTGAGAGAGACTCCCCTTGCCAGAGCTCAGATTCTCCACCTCGCACACAGGCCCCTTCAGAATGGAAGCGTTCATACCTGGCATGGGCAATCCCCGGCTAACCCAGCCCTGGAAGAAGAGAGGAAAAGGGTGGAGGAGTTTGTAGGAGAGGGGCAAAAGAAAAAGAACCCGAAAGACCCCATGAAAAGGACGAGGCCCAGGCATGTGCCTTTGAAGAGCCACAGGCCGGAAGCATGTGGCCTTGAGAAGCTGAGAAAGTCCCCAGGCCTCCAAGGGGAACACAACTCTCAGCACCTCGGTTTTAGTCTGAGAGGAGCCACACTGAGCTCCTGGCCCCCAGAACAAACCTGTGCTCTCCTAAACTGAGCTCGTGGTGGCTTCAAATTTTAATTTTATGTTTAATTAGCGTATGTGTCCAGGTCACAGCAGCATCTTGCTGGCCGTTTCGGTAGGTTCTGTCTTTCGGCAGGGAACAGATACAGGGGAGTTATTTCCTCAGAGAAGAGTCGAGGAAGGCCTGTGCAAAAGGTGGCAAGATGACAGCTGAACCTCTGAACCTCGGAAGTCACAGTGTTACGGCTCTGTTGCTAAGACCCTCGGAAACATAAACTTTAACTAATTTCAGCTAAAACTCACCTGAGACCCAGGAGAAGTGTTCTGAGTGATTTGCTTCAAGATACAATGTTTGTTTTATTTAATTAAAAGCTAGAGTATAGGGCTGGAGAGATAGCTCAGCCATTAAGTGTGCTAGCTCTTCTGGGGACACACAAGGCTGCTGGAAAACCAGCTTTAATTACTGGTCCAGGGATCTGATGCCCTCCCCTGGCCTCTGTGGGCACTGCATGCATGCGGTGCACAGGCCCAAGCAGACAAACCTTATAAAAGCAAAGAAAAATGAAACCTGAAGTGTCCTCCTCTTTGTGTGATACATGTTATTTGAACTACACACACACACACACTGTGTGAGGCCACCACAATGGTAGATACAATACAGACAGACTAGCGCCAGTGTCCTTCGGCTTCCCCATTGGTTCCTGACACCATTGGTTCCACTCTGGAGCTTTGGAAAGAATGCCCCACACAGACAACAACGCGTGCATAGCCCCGGAGACTGGCTTCTCTCTGTACATGAAGTTAAAATTCACTGAGGTTCTATGAATTAATAGTTTGTTGCTTTTACTGCAGAGTACAATCTGTTGGATGAGTGAATGTTCAGGCTGTCCCAGATATTTGCAATTCTAGTTTTCAGAGTCACCCATAATTTCATTTCTTCAGCACTGGGCCTGCCAGGTCATATGGTAAGTATACAGTTAGCTGTGCAGGAAGCTTGAGAATCATCTTGAATTCCTGCCAGCAATGTATATAGGGAGCCCCAGTTGCTCTGCATCCTTGTCAGCACTTGGTATTGGCAAGATTTTTGTTTTATTTTGATGGTGTTTAACTATAGTTTATTTCTTCCCTAGTGGCTGATGGAGTTAAGCATCTTTCCTTGTGTTTATTAGCCATCAGATCCTCTTTGGTGAGGAGTCTGCTCAAATCTTTTACACAGTTTTTATTTAGTTGGTTGGTTGATTGATTGATTGATTTTTGAGACAGCATTTCTCTGTATAGCCCTGGATGTCCTGGAACTAACTCTGTAGACCAGGCTGGCCTCAAATTCATAGATTTGCCTGCTTTTGCCTCCTGAGTGCTGGGATTAAAGGTGTGTGCCACTGTGCCCAGCTTTCTTGGTTTTGTTTTTTAAGATTTCTCTTTTAATAATGTGTGTTCCTGTGCCTGTGTGTCGGATGTGCACATGAACGAAGGTGCCTGTGGCCTGGAGAGGGTAGAGCTAGAGTTCCGGGCAGCTCTAAGTTGCCCATCTGCAGTCCTGGGCACCCAATTCTGATCCACCTACAAGAGCAGTGTGAGCTCTTTACCACTGAACCATCACTCCAGCCTCCAGTACTTTTGCTCAGTTTTCAGTTGGGTTCTCTGTTCTCTTCCTGTTGTGTTTTGAGGGTCCACACACATTCTCAAGTCTAGAGCTTGTCTTCTGTCTCAGGCAGAAGTTTCACTGGGATGAAGTCTAGCTATCCTTGTCCGCATTGTGCTTTAAATGACCTCTGTGCCCACCCCATAATCAGGAAGGATCTCTACCTCGTGATTCCAACACTTTTTTAACTTGTAATCTACTTGGAGTTCCTCTTTTGTAAAGGTTTAGTGCAGGATTCTTTTGCCTATTAACGCATTTTTACCTATTTTGTGTTTGTTTATTTTGAGGCAGGGTCTTTCTATCCCAGGCTGTCCAGATTCTCTGAGTATCAGGACCCCATGGCCCTTCTCCATCTGAAAAGTCCCCATTCCCTCACATGAGGTCTGAGTTCACAGATGTGTTCCTTCAGCACCTTAAGAACATTATTCCAGGGACTAGAGAGATGGCTCCAAGGTGAGGGGCACTAGCTGCCTTGCAGAGGACCCAGCTTGCTTCCCAGCACACATGGTTCCGCTTCTCCATCCGTAACTCCGGTCCCAGGGAATCCACTGACCTCTTCTGACCTCTGAAAGCACCAGGCACGCACGCGGTGCACATTCACACGTGCAAACAAAACACTCGTACACATCAAATAAAACAAATAAATCTATTTAAAAACTTAACAAGACAGAACATGGAGCAGGGAGACAAAAATCAAAGGGAAAGCTGCATGGATGAAAAGTGGCCAGGGTGAGGAGGATGAGGGACTCTGGGCTAAAGATAGATGAAGAGAAAGAGGTAAAGATACACAGATAGTGTAGAGCAATCTCATCTCTCCAAGACTGTGAAAACCAGGCCAATCTATGTTCTTTGGGAGAATAAGGACTAAAAAATAAAGCAATATAGGGCAAGAACAGGCAGGACAGGGTTGACATCCCAACTTGACACTGGGTATTCAATAAAGAAGGAGATGATTGGAGAGTGAAAAGACAGGGATGCAGGATGCAAAAAGTGACTGGCCTGGTTGCTAGGATTCATCCTCACATGTCCTGGCATTCCTTCCTGGCTCCCAGAAGCCTGTCTGACCCAGGGTGACGGGAGATGAGTGGTCCTGTTCTTTTCTGTAGGTCTTCCTTTGGGTGGTCAGATCTCTGATGCCAGCCCGGTTCATGCTTCACACGAAGAGGTTCGGATGCTTCTCACACGCCTGTGTGTTCCTCAAGGTTTCCATTTCCTTCAGAGATCTGGTGGCAAATGTTAGCCCCATTCCCGAGTTCATAGGACAGTTCCCAGCTGGCTGAGTATAGGGCAGACTTAGTGGAAAGCTTCTTCCCTACAGTCTGTAGTATTCCCCCGGCTGGGCTTCAGCATATGGTCCCATGATGCTTGCCCTGGTTTCCCAGGAGGACTTCCCAGGGGATCTGTGGGTGCTGAGCAGCAGAAATGGCCTCTCCCTTCTGCTCCACTGGGTGCTCCAAGGAGAGTGTTTACATTCAAGCAGCTGAGATTAACCCTGCCAGTCCTTTCTAGCTACGTGATAAAGGTAAAAATCTCAATGTCTCTAAGCCCAGCTTTGCTTACCTGTGAGAGAGCGGCTGTTACAGGAAGTGGGGGGATGAGGAGCAGCCATACCTATAGTTTATCTTGGTATAAAGCACATGGCACATGCCCAGGAAGCCACGGCTGCTCTTGATGCTATCATGATCGATTTCCTTGTCCAGGCACAGAGCTCTGAGCCTTCTGCCACAGGGATCGGGTTCTGCTCCCTTTAACTGGGACGGGAAGAGTCCAAGTGGCCCTCAGCTTCCCAGGCAGCTTTGGATCAGGTGAGAGAACCTCAAGGACCGAACGCAGACTTGAGCGGCTCAGCTGAGGCCACTCCCAGCCCTGCAGCAAAGGGCCAACTATGCTTGGACTTCAGGCGTGGGAAGCAGGCTCCCAAGCCCCCTTGTCAAGACCACACCAATGGGGGAGGGTCTTTCCAGAGGGAAATGGATACAGTGAGGGAGGGGTGTGAGGGTTCTGCAAAGGCCCCCCTCCGGAATAAAAGGTCTTCCTTCTTATAGCTACAACCATAAGCAGTTAAGCCAGTCTGTCAGCACCTCACTCTTCTCAGCTCTAAATTAAGGCCATTGGTGGTAAAAACTGAAAACTCCAGCCAACGATGTAAAAAAAAGAAAAAAAGAAAAGAAATATGACTTGAGCTGGGACCCTGAGCTGGTGCTCGATTATAAAATATTATTACTACACACGGCCGCTCTTTCAGCCTCACGCCCACCCCACGGTGTATTAACTTTGCGCCCCAGAGATGGCTCAGTGGTTAAGAACACCGTCTGCTCTTCCGTAGTTCCTGAGTGCAATTCCCAGCAACCACCTGGTGGCTCACAAACCGTCTATACTGGGGTCTGATGCCCTCTGCTGGTGTGCAGGGTATGAGGGTCCCTCCATCTGAGATCCTCCATCATTTGAAGCAAGGCGCTGTGCACAGAGGGGTCCCCTCGCCCGTGCACAGCGTGTCTACTTTCGGCACACACGTAGGCAGATTTGTGCTTTTCTCGGGAAGGATGTGTTTTTTCAAGAGACCGTCCAGATGAGAATTCTGTCAAACTGCCTACTCAGCTGTGCCTAGGGGCTAAGGGAAGTCCGGGATCTGGGGTCATGAAGTACGAAAGGAGACGGAAGGCCTGAGCCAAGCAGACATTATGATCCTATCCAGAGGGCACAGCTGGGAAGGCAGGACCGAGGTGGGGCCGCCAAGGGCAAGGAACCTGGGACAGGAGATTCAAAGTACAGTCAGAGCGCCACTGCTGTTGACCACACAGGCACAGGGCGGCTCCCAAGAGACTCGGCAGCAGACAACACACAACTTCCTTGTTTTTCTTTCCTTCCTTTCTTCCTTTTTTTTTTTTTTTCCCACTTAGAAAAAAGCTGTAATGAGACAAAGCCCATGGAACAGCAAGATTGATTGTGTCACTATGGCCTTTAAGGGAAGAAAGGGGGGGAAATCAAATTATTGGACAGGGTCCTTTTATGGAGCTGCTGCTTTAATTTATTTTCTTATATTTTGTCAATAGCTGTTGGTCTTTTGGGTTTTTTTATTTTCTTAAAAATGTGCAGCGCTTAATAAATGAATTTTGCTTGGGCAAAAGAGCAGCCATTTCACATTCTTCCTTCTTAGCTTGCTCGAAGCATGGTGAGTGGCTGGGCTAGACCACAGGCCTGACCACCACGGGACAGGTAGCCCTGCAGGAGGGGACGTGCTGGGCCAGATCTGGACTCCAAACTCACCTGAGGAGCATTTCTTCCGGTGCCCAGCCCCCCTCCTGGCGTCTGGTTCTGGATCCTGAGCTGGTCTGTCACGCTCAGGTGGCAAAGTGACAAGGAGCAAGCAGGCTCCAGCCCCAGCTCCTCAGCCCATCCTCCCTGTCACCTTTGGGTGACTCCTCCACCTCATTCCGTTCCGGCACCTTCCAGGTTCAGGCCTGTCTGGGTTCAAGCTCCCCCTAAGAGGCAAAGCCTCAACAGCCCGAAGAGACTGGGGAGCCCCACAGTTCACTCCTTCAGTGCTGGACGGATAAAAACTCCTTCTCCACCGCCCTGGCGCACAGAGCACGTCTCAAACCCTAAGATGCTCTGAGAGCCAGCAAGGCCAAGGTGACAGGGGCAGTAGGCAAGGCTGTGGCCCCTTTGATTGGATCTTCCCCCAAGCTTATCTTGTAGAAAGCCTTCCCACAGACAGCTAGCCTTCAAAAGCCCAAAAGTTCATGTGTCTCCATGACCCCTGCACCCCCTGCACCCCGCACCCCACACCCCCAGCCACTCCCACATACTCCTCTGTTCCCGTTATGTCTGAAAGCACAGCCCGGAGAACACCAGTCACATATGCAGTTGGCAAGGATCAGACCATTTATTAAAAAAAAAAAAAATGTCGACCAACCCCAGACCAAGATGCAAAGGCCTTTCCATAGGAACCTAGGAAACTAGGGGAATTCTAGTATGGGTCAGATTATCTGAAACCTTATTGGCAGGTGCCGGGGAAGTTACTCCTGACTGGCTTGTGTCCAGGTGGTCAGCAGGCTGCCTTCCTGTGTCACATTTTACTGCAGGATGAGATAAGGCTGCCCAGCACAGATGCCCATTCTTGTCTTCAGGCTGTTTCTTGGGTGGGGGATTTTATGGTCTGTTTTTGGAGCTAGTGACCTATGGCCTAGTCCCAGGACCTGGAGTCTTATGGCCTGGTTGCTGGGGCTGATAACGTATGGCCTGAATTAGAATTTATGGTGTCCTTTCACAAAAAAAAAAAAAAAAAAAAAATCTCTGGTTTGCAATTTGATTTAAATCCACCTCGACCAGGAGGCCACACCCTTGCCCCCTTTCTTCCTCTTCCCTTCTCCCCATCTCCCCCTCTCTTTCTTTCTCTCTCCCCCTCCCACTCTCATCCTCACCCCTACCCAGGTGCCCTCTGCTTCTGATAAGTCTTTAGCCTTCTTTGATTCCAAGGGCCCAGAGCTGGAGCCACCCTTGGCAGGAGATGCCCTGACCAGATGGTCTGTCCCCAGAACCAGCTTGGCACAGATATGTCCAGCCTAGGGCTCTAAAGCCAGCAGAGTGCCTAAGGGCTCTAAGGACTGGGTGAGCTTGCCCACTGTGGGGCTGCCAGAGGCTGCCCCAGGCAAATGTGCCTCCAGGGACACTGCTTCTGCGGTCTTAAAATAATAAATTACAGGTGAGCTAGGAGGACGTGCAGAGCAGAGAGGAAATTTGAGTGCAGAGCAGCAGGCTGCCATGGGAAATCAGCAGAGGTTCCGCCAAGCGAGAGGCTGCAGGGCGGGCAGGGCTCGGCCTGGTACCCAGGCGCAGGCTGCCAGGCTTGAAGCATATGGCATGACACTGCCCCCGTGGGTGGGTCTAAACCGGGAGTCTAGCCATCCTAGCATATCCTAGGGTAGGGAAGTGAGAGAGTCTCACTCACAAGCTAGCCTGGAGCCTGTGGGAAGATTCCTGGCTCAGCCTCCCCGAAGCTAGGATGACAGGTGTGACCCGCCATGTCCAGCTCCCTCCTGATTCTTCTCACAGCTAGATGGCAGCCCCAAGGCTCCTTGTTACCTACACCCAGACTCCTCACCGTCTGTGCTGGCCGTGCCCCGATCCCAAGAGGCGGCTAGAGTCAACAGACTGGCCCCTTCAACAGACTACCCAGGAGGGGGAGGAGAGGGACACAGTGGACACAGATGTTCAAAATGCTGATGGTTTCAGTTGGCGCTGAGGGCTGTGAAGAACATGAGGCAAGAGGGAGCAGGGGCTGGGAAAGGACTCAGTCTGCTTCCAAGCTTGAGGACCTGAGTTCAGTCTCCGGCCCTACCCCCCAAAAGTAGCTAGGCCCGAGAGGTGGCTCAGTGGTTAGGGCACTGGCTGCTCCTGCAGAGCACCTGGGCTCAGCTGCCAGCACCAACATGGCAGCTCACAGCCATCTATAAGTGCAGTTCCAGGGGAGCCAACAGCCCCCTCTGCCTCCACAGGCACCGGGCGTGCACACACAAAACTAATACACCTAATTTTTAAATTTTTTAAATTAATTAATTAATTTAAAAGATTAACTGTAGTGGTGAATCACTTGTAATTGCAGGGCTGGCAGAGGCCCTCTGCATGAGCATAGGCACACACACACACACACACACACACACAGGTCCCAGCCAACCTCAGGCTACTTCTCTGACCACTAAGTCACCCTGACTTCCTCCCATCTCACCAGCACCTTCCTGTTTCTGGCTCTCACCAAGTGGGGACCTCCCAGAGCACAGGAGAGAATGACCGTGTACCAACAAGCAGAACACTGCAGAGGGAAGGACCCTGAAGCTGGGGCACGGGGAGCGGGTGCCAGGAGAAGGAAGGGCAGAGGAGCCTTCTGACCTGGAGCGCTCCAGGCCCTGTCAGGGGTCTGGCCATGCCCATGGGTGCCAGCGGCAACCTTGTCCTGCCCCTGCCATACGCTCCTGTGTTTAACTCCCTGCCCTGTGCCTGCAGCACAAAGGAAGTCCTGATCATGGCGGCTGTTGGTCAGGATCCCTTCACCCTACCTCCTTGCCCCTGGATTCCAGAGACCAGAGGTGGAGTGGCAGATGGGTCATCAGTCTGTGTTGTCCCCCTGGCTCTCCTGACACATGACTAGGACGGCTGGTTCCTGGATGCCATGTCCCCTCTGCATTGGCAGGAGATGAGGCATCTGCGAACCCATCTGGTCTCTGCAAGGGCCAAGGCAGTTTGGCTGTGGCCTCACCTCAGCAACAACTTAGAGAGCCCTGGAGGCCCTTCCTGGGCAGTGGGCCACTCTCCCAGGCCCCAGGGGCTGAGGAGTGCACCAGGCTTCCTCCCCACCTACTGTCACATCGCCCCACAGGACCAGAACACCTGGGCCTCACCCCACCCCTAAGGGAGATCCAGTCAGATCCACAGCTGCAGCTGAGTGGCTTACCCTCCCCCAGCCCTGGAAACTGAGCCTGAAAGGCACAGTGAACACACACACACACACACACACACACACACACACACACACACACACA
>NW_026596225.1:3492444-3506423 GCF_907164565.1 Psammomys obesus
ACACACACACACACACACACACACACACACACACACACACACACACATAGTCTTAGTTAGGGCTTCTATTGCTGTGAAGAGACACCATGACCATGACGACGCTATCAAGGACAACATTTAATTAGGGCTGGCTTACAGTTTCAGAGGTTTAGTCCAGTACCATGGTGGCGGGCAGCACGACAGCAGGCAGGCAGTGCTGGAGATGGAGCAGAGAGCTCTACACCTGGATCCTCAGGCAGCAGAACGAGGCTGCCCCAGGAGGCCTGGCTTGAGCACCGGAGACCTCAAAGCCTGCCTCTATGGTGACACACCTTCTCCAACAAGGCCACGCCTCCTAACAGTGCCATCCCCTAAGGGCCAAGCATTCACACACAGGAGTCCATGGGGGCCTGTTCAAGTCACCACACCCGTCGTGTCCCCATAACCTGAGAGAGCTCCAGCTACAGTGATCTGTCCCTGGCATGCTTTTGAGATTTAGCCCTGTTCTTTGAGTCTCTGCGACAAGTTTAGAAATGACGAGATAGCACCCAGACCTGCCCCTATGCTGAGGCCTGGGCCTTGGACACGACCTCGTTGCTTTCTCCACATCTCCACTCAGCCTGCACCTCCAACCTCAACTCTAGGTGTGGGGGTGGGGGCAGAGAGAAGGTGGGGAGGGCTGGCCAAGTGGTAGGGTAGAGCCAGCGTCACCCAGCCCCAGGCTGTAGGGAGGGGCTGCAGAGGGAGAGGCCTCCTCTGGAAAGGCCACTGAAAGCATCCCTGAGGGCTGAGTGGGCAGATTCAGAAGGATAGACCCCTATCCGGTCCCCAGGATGAAACATCCGTGTAGTCAGCGAGAACAGGAGTCCCTCACGGGGCTCGCACCTCAGAGCAAGGGCTGGCAGATCCCTGACCCTGGGTTTGTTATGCTATGGCTTGACCCCTGGCAGGCTCCCAGTCTCTGAAGCCTCAGGAGGAGCCATGGCATCCATCAACCATTTTTCAATTCCAAGTGACCAAAGCCCGGATGACTATCTTTTCACAGAAGAAATATACTGACTCACAGATGAAGGTCAAGAGGGCACACCTTGCTCATTCAGAGTTTTACAGGGGGCTCTAAGTCCTGAGATTAGATCAGGAGAAGGCTGGAAGCTGCTGGAACGGCTGGAGTCCCTCAGAGACAGGCAGGCCAGGCAAATGGAAAAGGCTCCGCTCTTCTGGGCAGTCCACAAGGCCCTGAAGTTCTGCAGGGCTCTGGTACTCTATGTTAGCCACCCATCTCCTGCCCACGATGGCCCCAGGCATGACACTCCAGAGCTGCCTCTACTCGCTGGTGGAAGGCAGTGTGGTTAGTGTGGGCACATTCACAAGCACACACATGAACATACATACCTACACACGTGCACACACAAACACACACACACACACACACGGCATGGCAAGTCCACTACTCACCTGCTCTAGAGATAACCCTGTCCTTGTTCCTGCCAGGAGGAGAAAGGCTGCTTCTTGACTCCATTTGTAGTTATGAAAATCTGGGACCCCCAAGTGTGCACGGAGAGCACGGGAACGGTGCATGACCACCCTGGGAACAGCCTAGCGCCACAGTGCCTATTGTTGAGTCTCTCACTGTTGAGTGAGAATAGGCTGAAACCCTCTCTAGGAAGGGGGAAACACCCACAAAGACAGAACTGCCGCCTTTAAAGTGTCTGTGTAAGTACAAACTCAGGACAAAAGCTGCCCCTGGGTTTGGGCACAGGGGCCAGGCTGGGGCGAGTGGGTGCCAGGACTTTCACCTGTGATGTTTGAACTTTTTCAGTCACACACAAACAAAAGACAAGAATCCGTCTGGAGGACCTCCTGGCTGCCTGCCCTGTGTCCTTCCCTCCCCTCCCCTCCCCTCCCATCACCAACCCTCCCTCTCCTCTGTCCTCTGCTCTCCATGGACCCAGGGCTGAAGGCTGTTAGGTCTTCCATTTAAAACTCCTCAAGCTTGCTGCACTGGGGAGATTCTTATTCCCTTTCAGACATAGCTGTCTGTCAGCAGTAATAGTCTCTTTCGATTTCATTTCCTTCAGCTCCTGCCAGCCACTGCCAGAGCCTCCTTCCCATCCCAGCCTCACCCCTCCTCAGCCCCCAAGTCAAGGGGAAAAAAATACATTTTTGCCTTTACTATGATGTATGTGATCCCATAAAATAGTGAAACAGATATGAAAGGTTGAGAGAAGGTAGATAAATGGCTCCTATTATTCTACCAATCAAATGAAATACCTCTCCACATTCTCATTTGAATGATAATAAAACTCGGAGAGGCTGGCTTCGCCTTGTCACCACAGCTAGCGGCTCCAGAGGCTCTCACCACAGGCCAAGGTAACCTTGGGGTGTCCTCCGCAGAGGCCAGCGTTCGGCTCCACCTCCCCCAACCAAGGGACCCCCCTCTTCACACACAACCCTAGTCCCCTCCCTTTCCTTCCCTGAAGCTGGGCAGCACTGGACCATTGCACACCTATTTGCTCAAGCCCGGTATCCTCCGCGGTCCACAGGGCAGGATCGAAAGCCGGGGTCCCTGGAGAATGCCCTTCTCTCAGCCTTCCCAGGAGCCTCCTCAGAAAGCCCCTGGCTACCTGCCTGTCTAGGCCTGGGCAGTGCCACAGTCTTCATCCATGACAGGGCACAGCCTTGTGTGCAGGCTGCTGGTGCCACGCAGGGTACATTTGGAGACCAGGCATGCAGCCCTCCTACCCACAGACAATGGGCCAGAGAAAGAATGGGTACAAAGCTGTCCTCAGAGGGTCCTGGCGGGAGCCTGACATGCCCAGGCCTTCCATTGCTTACACCTCAGGGGTTACCTTGCGGGAGCCTACTGCCTCAGGAGCCTGCTGTGCGCTTCCCTGAAGCCAACCCACACCTCAACCAACAAGTGACGCTATGGCTTTTGTCTTCTAGTCACTCCTCCCACCCTGTCAGGGAGTGAGCGGCACCTCAGGACCCCTTTCTACCACAGGCCACTCTGGCTCCCTGCAGTCCGCCTCCCTGTGGTCCCAGCGCTGGCTAGGGAAGCCAGGCCGGCCCTCTGCTCCCTCAGTCTTAGCAGGGTTCTCATCCTAGTGCAGCACTCTAGAGAGACCTCCTCGTAGCTGTGCATGGCAGATGGTCCTTTATTTCAGCAGCTTAGCCTAGAACGGTTCGGTTTTACAATGGTGGAAGAGCCTTCACAGACACCCGTCCTGTTCTCACTTTCAGCGAGATGTTCAATAAATTACCTGTGATGTTGAGCACTTTGTTTTAAGTAGGTAGGCCTGTGTTAATGATTTGCCTAACGACGCTAATGAACGCTTCCGAGGCCAGCACGCTCAGCGGAGTGAGTCGTGATCCTCTGCGGGTGTCGGGAGTCCGCGTGTTTCCTGCTTAACAATACTCTTAACTTACAATGGGTCTAAAGACCTGGACCTGGGTTCCTCCTTTCTGGATGAACCGTCACACTTTTCTTCTTTGCTTAATTATGGTAGCCAAAGTTTCTGGCCAGAGACTGACTGAGGTCTGGATCATTCCCAAGCTGGATCCCGAGGCATTGGGGCTTCATATGTCACCTCCTGGACTGGGACCGTCGCCATCTCTCTCCCTCTTCTCCCCAGTACTGGAATCAGCGCTCATGTGTGGCAGACAGTGAGACGGGTGATGGGCCCCATTTTAGAGACAGACAAGGTGAGCCCCTGAGAGCTAAGGACCCCTGCTCCCCAAGCCTAGGGCTTGCCTGAGCACCAGGGCCAAGCTCCCAATCCTTTCTCGAAATCTCCTGAGGCCAAGAAAGGGGCAGGAGGCAGAGGTTGGAGGGACAGCTGGCACTAGGACTCCGGTCCAGGAGGAGAGGGATGCCAACTGCAGCGTGCAAGACAGCAGGCTGCCGGCCGCAGGGACTTCCCCATGCCTTGGGGGAGGGGCAACAGGCTGCCGGCCGCAGAAACTTCCAGATGTGTTGAGAATGGGTTGGAGAGCCTGGTGAGACAGGGGAGAAGGACACATGGGCTCTTTAGAGACTGTCCAGCTGTTTCTCACGCTCTGAGTCAGACTTCAGCTCAGGGCTCAAGGTCCCCAGCAGAGACAGTCAGTCAGCAGAACTGGCACATGAGCCTTTAGGGGCCACTACAAAAGGCCACCACAGGTCAGTGTGATTCAAGACCTGAGATGCTGATGGTAAAGAGCTTGCAAGTATGAGAGCCTGAGTTTCACTCCCACGTAAGAGCCTGAAAGCAGTGGTGTGTGCTTGCAACCCTGCAGTGGGGACTGGACACGGGCGGACCCCGCTTAGCCAAGTCTGCAAGCCCCGGCCTAAGGCCCGTCTCAGATACCGAAGTGGATGGCTCCTGAGAGCGTCACCCGAATCCCTGACCTCCGTATGTAACAGCCCCGTGTGTGCTTGTGTGCAGATACGTCCGTGCCTGCTGACAGCCCGGAGGCTCATCCCACTGAGCCCCGAGCCTGTTTTCTTCAATGTCTGCCTGACAAACAGCACAGAAAATGAACAAAAGCGTGTATGTCAACAACCGTGGCCCCGAGGGAGTTCCTTTGCATACGTGAGTACTTGTGGCTTGAGAACGTGAGCGGGCACAAGTGGGGCATCTGCAGGTGCCAGCTGGGCATGCACACTGACACTTAAGGTACCGCTCAGATGGGACCATGCTTTCACAGAGCCTGTGGGTGCCGCCTGCCCTGCTGCTCAGGCTTACAGCAGGGCTGGAAGCACCGACCCCGACACTGAGTGGGCCTTAGAGACCTCTCACCCTGTGCTTCCGGGGACCGAGAAGACAGCTGTCCTATCCGTACACAAAGGCTGCGGACGAGGGGGCTTCATAAAGGAGAGTGTCTGTTCACACTCTGACCGGGAAGTGCTAGAGCACAGCTCAGGGAGCCGGCCAGGCCTGTGGCATCTTAGGGAATGGGGGTGTTGCACAGCGGCCAGAGTTCACTAACGCAGCCGCTCCGGGGGGGAGGGGGGGCTCCACGGGTCTCTGACGAGCTGATCCTTCCAGAAGGGCACTCCCCATGTCCCAACCATTTCTCAGAGGCCCCATTTCTCAACACCATGGCGTTGGCAGCCAAGCTCTGACACACAAACTTTTGACGCATTCAAACCCCAGCACCAACAAAGGCATAATGACAGAGCCAAAGCCCTTCTCCTGTCACTGTGGAGCTGGCGGAGCAAGGACACTCGGGTATTGCCACAGAAGTAGCGTTCCCTGCCAATAGTCGTGTGACATCCCGCGTGCCCTAAAGCTCCAGGCCCCCTCTCCTGCATCAGACGAGGCTACTTCACCCAGCGATGAGGATTAAACAAATACTTCATTCACCCGTACAGAAACGCACAGACTACAAGTAGGAACATATGTCCACACAATGGTTTGTACACAAAGTTAATGGCAGCTTTTTGTAACGGCCCAAACCACTCGAAGGCTCCACCAGCAGTGGGTGAAGAAAGAAGCAAGCAGCAGGGCCACCACCAGTAAAGCTGCACACCTCCAGGACCCCTGGGAGCATGCGACAGCCCCAGAAGCATCACGTGAACACAGAGGCTCAAAAGCGCTGAGTTTGTGAACAGTCATGTCCCAGTTTTTGTAATAACCTTTGAAGTCCTGGAGACACAAATCGCAGGTACAAAGGATCCGTTACTCCCAGAGAAAGTGGGGTTGGGCTCCTGCACGGCTCTGTTCACACTTTTGTCAATTGGTCGGTATGTAACTTAGTGGCATGTGTTTTCTATTGAAAGGTACACTTTCTCTTTTGTGTGTATGTGTGTGTGTGTGTGTGTGTGTATGTGTGAGAGAGAGAGAGAGAGAGACTTGCCATTGAACTCGTGTTCCAAAGCACCACGGATCAACCAGCTCGAGGTTTATTTAACGTATGCACTCCTCTGTGAGACACAAAGCAACCTTCTTCTTGTGATTAGGAACCTTCCCAGCATACATGCCTCACGTTTCAGCCTATTTAAAACAGGGAAGTTGCCAAGAGAAAGCACCAAAGGCTAAAAAGGTAGCACCTGGTAAATTGTGAAAGAGACACTTGTCCCGAGGCGTTGCTCAAGTATTCGTAGGTTTCACTGTAAAGTCATTGCTCCCTTGAGAGTTACTCTCCGTGTTCCAACAATTCATTTACATTCGTGTGTTCAACCCTGCTTGCCTGAGCTCGTGTGTCCCACACACACCGGTGCCTCCGGTGGCAGAAGGCATCCTCCCCTGGCATTACAGGCAATTGTGTGCCATGTGATGTGGGCGTAGGGAACCGAACCCAGGTCCTCTGCCAGGGCCTCAGTGCTCTTAACTGCTGAGCGCCTCTGCAGCCCCTGGAGCTGACGTGCCACAGCTGAAAGCACGCACACTCGGGCCGCTGTCATGGCATTCGCAGAGGACCACAGAAGCGCTGTACACACTGATGTGGGGTTCCAGATACCTTGTTGCTGGTCGGCAGATTTGGAAATACAGAACCCCCTAACTCTGACCCTCCACCAAAGCAGGGTGGTTCCAGCCCCCGAGCCCCAACAGACACCAACATCGCAGGAGGCTCCAGCATCCTAGACAGTGGTCTGGGCTTGCCCAGAGCTGACTCACGGCTCCGCTGTGCTGCAGTCACTTCCAGGTGACTCACAATCTCAGATACAATTCGTGTTGTGTAAATAGTTGGGTCTTTTCCGGATGACTCACAATCGCCTATACAATGTGTGTTACGTAAATAGTTGGGTCTTTTAGAGAATATCGGCAATGAAAAACAACTAACGAAAAACTGCACTGGCTCACTTTTTCAAGGTTGTTGATGAGAGGTTGGCTGACCCTGAGGTTGGGAAACCAGCAGAGATGGAGATTCGGTTGTATATTAAATCCTAAAGAAAACAGTCAGCCATGGCCTGAGAGCATGTGGCAAGAGAGGGAGGGCAGAGCAGAGCGTCTGCTGAGGAACCACAGTGCGCCTTCCGGGTGACGGAGGTTCTCCATCCTAATCGTGGGGGAAGTGGCCAGAGGGGGAAAATGCACTTACCGTGTGCACTGGAACACGCACTTCAAGGCGGTACATCCTAGCCTGTCCGTGTCTCAAAAATCGGACTTTACAAAAAATAGTGCTTAGCCCAAGTCTTGGCCCTCATTCCTCAGGTGCGAGGCAAGAGGCAGGGACTGCCAGCCTCAGGCCCAGTCAGAAGCTCTGGCTGGACTGTCTTCTCATGAGAGGACACGTCCAGCCAGGCCCACAGCGGCTCTCATTTTCCCTATCTCATCAATCAAGACTCTTTTGTTGTTATTGTTTTCTAGACAGGGTTTATCAGTGCAGCCTTGGCTGTCCTGGACAGCAGCATGGCCTCAAACCCACAGTGATCTGCCTGCCTCTGCCTTCCTCGGTGCTGAGATGGCATGCGTGCGCTCAAGCCTCTTCTTAACTATTGTCTTTGCATTTATGTTTGTATTTGGTGGGGGAGGAGGTACCGCAGTGGGTAGAGAGGTCAGAGGACAACTCTCAAGAGTTGGTTATATCCTTTCAACATGTGGATTCTGGGAATCAAACTGAGGTCTTCAGGCTTGGTGAAAGCACCTTCACCCTTTGAACCATCTTCTTGGCCCTTAATCAAAACTCTTGACTGTAGGTGGCAGACACTGAAAAACAAAAGGGGGGGGGGAAACAACTCTGACATCAGATATGGCTGGGTCTAAGGACTCGAGTGAGGCCACCAAGACTGGCCATGCTTTGCTGACCTTGTGTTTCTCTGTGTCATTCTTGCAGAGGGCTGTGGGCAGGAAAGCAGCCGTGGACAGGTCTGGAGCTTTAAGGAGAGGCATGTGTTTCTCAGCAAAGACCCCAGAGCAACAGTCACTCCTCTCTGTGGGCAGGAAGCTGGGACACTCTGTTGCCCACATGGGTTCTGGGCACCCTCTCCTCAGAGAACATGGGTGAGAAAGAGACAGGGACCAGCAGGAGCAGCAGCCTGATGCTCAGTGACCCGCCAGCCGTTGGTACTGTGCCGAGCACATCGCAGATGCTCTAAGAACCCAAAGCTGGCAAGAAATGGATGAGAGACAGGAAATTGACTCTATTTTCAAGCCTTGCAGAAAACAGTCGGATATTCTGGCTCCGTATGACTCAGGAAAACGAGCAGAAAGTCTCCGGAACTCTAATTATTGCGGCAACTCTGGCTAGAGCATGCTTTCTAGTTTGTCCCCAGCGCCATGCTCCCGTTCTGGAAGCCAGCTGTCTTCTGCTTCCCTCACTGCAGAGATTCCACTGGCCTGAACATCTCATCTGCCTTCTAGACTGACACTAATTCCTTTGAAACCCAAGTCTTTCCTGACATCCCATTCCCTTCTGGTCTTAAGGAAACAGCGTCACCCATCATTCTGGCAAAGCCATTTGAACCTGTCAGACATAGGGACTCTCTGAGGCTCTTGATAGTAAAGGCTCTCCCTAAGCAGCCTCCAATGTCCTTTATGGACTCACCGAATTTTTCCTCAATTTAATAAGCACCAAGTACCTGTTCAGCCGGAAACGAGAGGGAAGCTAGTTCCTGCCCTCATCTCCTCCCGTCTAATCTTCAGACTTATTTATTTTCTTACATTGTTACGTTGGCAGCAAAGTACTGAGACTCAATGTCTGCAGCCGCATCCCTCTGCTAATGCCCTAATGCTAAGGGTAAAGGTCAGACGGGCACAGTGGGCACACCTCAGTTCCTGCCCTGGGGAGGGGTGGATCACCATGAGTTTGAGACCAGCCTGGTCTAGAGTGAGGACAGCCAGAGCTACATAGTGAGAAAAAAAAATAGAATGAAGTTTTGTTCTGCGTGTCTATAGTTGCCTTTACCAGGCTTCTTTTCCACATGTCTCTTAGGAGGCTTTTATTATATTAAAGACATTCTTTTTTTATTTGTGGTTGTTAAGAAATTATTATTTTTAAAACTCATAACTTGATGAAATTTAACAAGTTTTTTTTTTTTTTTCTAGATCAAACCCTTCGAAGATCTGTAACCCAAAAGTCATAGAGTTATCCCTGAGCACCTACAGGGAGTTGATCCAGGGCCTCCTCATGTGGCTTTTCTCATCACTGGACTAAAAAGCAGCTTAAGGAGGGGAAGGAATTTTTGCTGTTGTTGTTTCTGTTGTTTGAAATGGGGTTTCATGTGGCTCAGGCTGGCCTTGTGCTCCTTGCGTAGCCAGTTCTGGCCTCAAACACCACAACCTGTCGCCTCTCCTCCCCACACGCTGAGACTGTGGCTCTCGGTTTCAGGGGACACCAGTCCACGGTGGTGTGAGAGGCACAGCTGCAGGAGAGCCTGACTACGTCATAAGAGTGCACAGAGTTAGGCAGATCAGGAGGCAGAATGCCCAGGCCAGAACCAGAAGTAAAAATCACACTCCAGGCCTCCCCAGTGACCTGTTAGGCAGGTGCACAAAATTCAACACCACAGCTGGGGGCCAAGTGTTCACGCACATGAGTATGTGGGAGGCATTTCATATTCAAACCGTACACCCACAGACATGTTAAATCATCTCCAGATTACTTATTATACTTAACAAATGCTATGTAGATAGTTATTACACCATATTGTTTAGAGAATAATGGCATCGAGGAAACCTGCCCGTGCTCAGTGCAGACGTGATTTTTAGAATGTTTGAGCCACAGCTGGTTGAGTTAACAGACACAGAACCCACTGATAGAGAGGGCCAACCAGACTGTCATTTTCTCTGGAAGAGGCTATGGAGAAGCCCACTGGAGGGTCAGATTCGACGAAGGACAGGAAGGAGCATTTGTGAAGATGGTCACAATCTAGTTGCACAACGTCCCCCACAGCCATCCCCAGCTGTGACGTTTGGACCGGGAGGCTGGTGACCAAGTCCATGGATGAACCCGCCAGGGGAAGCAGGCGTGCCTGCCGAGAGGATGCCGTGTCTCTGGACCCTTCCTCTCTTCCTCTGCGTCCATGGGCGTCATAATGTGAGCCGCTTCCTCCATCCCTGTGCCCACTGGCCAGACGGTCCTGCTCATCTCAGGCCAACCACAAAGGAACCAGGAGACTTTAGATGGAAATCTCTGAAACCGTGAGCCAAATAAGCTTTAGTCCTTTAGGGTGATCCCCTGTGGTACTCAGTCACAGTGACAGAGGCCTGCAAACCCTAGGGCCTTCCGGAGTAAGCTGGATGTGGTGGCCCACACCTGTGATTGTAGCAAGAGGATCAAAGTTCCAGGCCAGCCTGGACTACGTGGGGGGTCGGGGAGGAGGAGGGAGGGAGGGAGGAAGAGAGAGGGAGAGGGAGAAGGGAGGGAGGCATCAGTGAAGATGTAGCAAACTAAATAGGAATCTGGGAGCGCCGCCATGTCCTGAGAGGAAAGGCTGAGCCTTTCGGATCCTTTTTGCGAGACCTTCTCCCTAGGATTCCAGCACTTGCTCACATCCGGTCTGAGGCACCACCATGCAGCCCCACAAGAACCATGACAACAGCTTGGGTCTCCAACAGCAGAATCGGTGCATATGGCAAAAATCAAGAGAACAGTCAACATCACCCTTGAAAATCACTTAAATTGCCCATAAAAAAGCATACGTGGGTTTTTCTGTCTGAGATCCTAAAAGAACTGTAGGCCGCCCTGCTCATCCCCCAGGCCGAGTGCGCCCCGCTCTGTGTGAGGCTTTATCCTGCCCCTTTAGTGCACATCACAGGCACCCTGGCTGCTGGGAGCACTGCCTGAATCGGGCTCACAGTCCACGGGAGACCGAACAAGGCAGAAGCCTGTGGGCGAGCGGTACCTGAGCCAACTTCCACCAGGCAGTCAGAGAGGAGTCCTTTCTCCCTCTAAAGCCGGCTGAGGCTAGCCCCAACATCCTTGGGTGTCGCTTTACCATTTCCGGTACAGTGGCGGTTTTGGGGTGCGGAGGTCCTTGCTCTAGAGGGAGAGGTGCTCAGTCTCCAAAGCGTGCCCTCCCTCAGGCCCAGCCGAGCCAGGCGACATGTTCCTCTGCCTTTGTGATTGGCCAGCACCACATTGGGAGAAGATGTGACCCGTTGGGCCTGCAGTGGGGCTTCGGGCCTTAGCCACGAATCTCCTCGCTTTAGTTGAACCAGTTTCTGGCCTTATCTCTTCCTCGTGGGTCGCGACTCAGCAGCAGCAACCTCTCTGTCCTCTCAAATGTACCCGCCACCACCCCAGGCCTGTCTGCTTCGCTTGGACTCTTTTCCCGATCCAGGCCCCAGGACACGTGCCTCCTCAGTACACTCCCCAGGTCCCTTTTTAAGTAATGCCATCACCAAACTTCATCTGTTATTCCGAATATTCATCACTACCTTCCCCCTCCCACAAACGGGATGAACTTGGCCACTTCATGTTTCCTCGGGCCTCACAGAGCCCAGCTCACAGTAAGCACTTAGTAAATTCTCGTTGGTTGACTAGATAAGAGAATCTCATCATGAACAGGATTCTGGTTGCCTAGCATGGATCCTGTTTCAGGCCTGCCCACAGCGGCCCAGTTCTGGAGGATGTGTGTAATCGGAGACATTGCCTGCCTAACCTTGCAGCTACCCCGCTCACAGCCTCAACAGTGCTTGCCTAGAACTGGAGTCTCCTTCCAAGATTAGCTTCTGTTCCTAGGGCCAGTGGTAGCTGAATTCCAGGGCCACTCACTCTGTCCATCGTCAGCTTGTCCTGCTACAAGGCCAGGGTGAGGGCTGGGTGGGCAGCAGGCTTTCAGGCTAGCTCAGCATCTCTGCAGCCTGCCCGCCTCTGAGCCCTGTGTGGGCCCCCAGGTAACTGTCCCTTACAGCACCGCCTGCCCCATTCATCCCCATTAGCCGATGTCCGCACAGGGCCAGAGGCAGATCAATTACCAGGCTGGCTGCTGAACCGTGCTAATGAGGATGTAGGCTCCTGGCTGGTGGAGCAGGCAGGCAGGGCCGGGAAGGTCAAGGGAGGCAGAGGGCCCCACCCACCCCGGCTTCCTCACTGTGGGCTTTGGAGTAGGATCCCTCTACAAGATGCCTTCTTTGAGGCGTGGGAATGCCCCTCTCCGCCTGGCGTTGCACTGGAACTCCAGCTGTGAGACAGCAAAGAGGAAACAGCCTGGCAGAGCTGGATGCCAAGGACCCCCATCCTCACCCCCACCCCTGGGCACCTTTGCTTAGGCCCTTCCATCCGCCAGCACTGCCATCTCTGCACCTGTGCCCCGTGACAAGGACTTCAGCACTCCAAAACCTTCTGCCAGATGGAAACACCACTGCAGTGCTGGACTCTCCTGCCTGGGGGCCTTCTGCGGTGTCCTGGCTGTGCCACCTTCCACAGATCCATAAAAAAAGACACTCCGCCATGCTCCCAGTGGAAAAGAAGCTCTGAGGAAGATGGCTTTCCCCTCCCCCACTGGCAGAGATGAGGACAGACAGAGGCCACTAGCGCCGGGCAAGCTGTCGCCTCGCACTGTCTGTGGGCCTGCACACGGCCACAACTTTGCCAGAGGCGGAGGCGGTGACTGGTGTTACGTACATAAAAACTGCCCATGCCCTTCAACCCAACTCACTTCCAAGCACTCATTCTGTAGGCACATGGTTGCGCAGGGGTGGTGGCCGCCTGTCCTTGCCCTAGGGGCACCCTGGGCTGCGCGGGCACCGAATCACGGGGCAAACACACTGGGTCCTGTGTTGCTGGGTTGTTCATGCAAAGAAAGTGCCACGGGGGATGGTGGCCACACGGTTCAGCCAAGCTCTCCCTGTCACCAGCTTGCTGTGGCTGAAGGGTCCAGGACATCGTATTCAGCTGTCTCCCAGGGCCGCTGGCCAGTGCAAAATCTCGGTCAGGGTTTGGCTCCGGCCCGCTCCATTTCCTGAGATTTGCTTTCTAGTAAACACACCACCTCTGGGGAGGAGACGGGGGCGCTGTGGCACAAGCAGAGCCGGTGACAGTAGCCCCCCACAGGAAGATGAAGAAGACAGCTGGGAGAGGGGTGCTTCTCAGCAGTTTTTGGCCACCTGAACACGCTTACTTGAATGAATCACAAATCACTTCTAGAGGCCAGCGCTGAGTCTGTGCCCTCGCTGACTGTGAGTGCCAAGGACAGGGGAGAACCACCCCTGAGTTCTGGGTCCCTCAGAGAAAGACAGGCGTGGGGCACCTCAGGGGAAGCCCGGTCTCACTGTCAGCAGCCTTCCTCCATGTGGGCAGTCAGCCTGAACAACTAACCCCACACATCACAGCTCTGCAAGCAGGACCCGGGCACACAGATGTGCCAAGACCTGGGCAGCTAAGGAAGCCTCCAGCGACACCTGGGCCACAGCCCATTCCTCTGCCTACAGGGTCGTGACGTCCTCACCTCTGCACATGTACAAAGAAGACAGGAGACATCGCTGCGGCGATAGCCTTTGGGTTGGTGGTTGGTGTGCACATTTCTCAGGACCCAGACCTAACAATGCTGGGCAGATGTCAGAGTGAGAAGCAGAAATGAGACCCTCGTTGGTCTTTGCTGCAGTCACTTCTGCCATCAGCAAAGACTTGGGGCCACTTCTCTCCCTGTCCCTCATCTCCCTACCCAGTGAGACAGTGGGGGGGGATGAGAAGGCTCTATCACACCTTGCTCCAGACGAACCCATCGGGCGGAGCTCCAGGCTGGAGGAGCCACTGGCTGCGGGACAACACCCAAAGAGGCCACCAACTGCCTGCCGCACGCCACCTGGAGCAGCCGTGAGCTGGGGACAGTGCCCTGGCATCGAAAACACACAGAAAGCGACATTAAACATTCTCTATGGGCACACGAAATGAATTCAATGTGTGTGAAAGGCCTGGGGAGACCCACAGCTGGCCCTGGACACGGGCACCTTCAGGGTCTACATTTAAGGGTTCAGCCTGTCACAGTGAGACTGGTGTCGCTCTGCTGCCAACGTGTGCTCCAGAGTCAGGCCCGTGGTGGCCACATCTGCCCAAAGTCACTTTTTCTCTTCTTAAGAGTGTTGTGTGTGTGTGTGTGTGTGTGTGTGTGTGTGTGTGTGTGTGTGTGT
>NW_026596225.1:3506433-3543963 GCF_907164565.1 Psammomys obesus
TGTGTGTGTGTGTGTGTGTGTGTGTGTGTGTGTGTGTGTGTGTGTGTGTGTGTTGGGGGGTTGCATGTGTGTGGAGGACAGAGTACAGTTTGCAGGTGCCAATTTGCCCCTCTCACCATGTGGGCTCCAGATTTGATAGCAGTCTTACCCACTGAGCTCTGCCAGTCCTATGCAGGTTTTTTTTCCTTCTCAGATTCCTCAAGCAAAGCAATCATTTGCATAATGTCTGCACCTATCTCATATCATAAGTAATCTAAAGATGATGATTTAAAAGTATAAGGGAGGAGCCAGGTACGGTCATGCACACCTTTAATCCCAGCACCCAGGGAGGCAGAGGCAGGAGGATCACTATGAGTTTGAGGTCAGCCTGGTCTACAAAGTGAGTCCAGGACAGACAAGACTACACAGAGAAACCCTGTCTCAAAAGACCAAAATAAATGAGTGTATATATATGTATACATATGTGTATATATATATATAAGTGTATATATATGTATATGTGTATATAATACACACATATATATGTGTGTATTATGTAGGAGGAACTAGGGAGATGGCTCAGTGGTTAAGAGCACTTGCTGCTTTTGCAAGGACCCAGGTTCAATTCCCAGCACCCACATGGTGGATCACACTATAATTCCAGTTCCGGGGAATCTGGTGCCCTCTTCTGGCCTCTATGAGTACTGCATGCACATGGTAAACATACATACAAACAGGCAAAAATGCCAATACATATAAAATAAACAGATCTTTTGTTTTGTTTTGTTTTCAAGACTGGGTTTCTCTGTGTGTAGCCTTGGCTATCTTGGAATCACTCTGTAGACCAGGCTGGCCTTGAACTCACAGAGATTCATTTGCCTCTGCCTCCTGAGTCCTGGGATAAAATCGTGTGCCACCACACCTGGGGTAACAAATCTTTTTAAAGTAATGAAATTTAGAATATTTACTGAAGTAACAGTGAGAGGAGAATGAAACCCTTCCGTTTGAAACAACACGAATAGAGCTGCAGAGCTGTTACCTTGTTAAGTGAAATAAGCCAAAATCAAAACAAGTATCACATGGTCTCACCTGTGTGGACATTTTTAAAAGCTCATGTCCTGGGTGTGAAGAGTGAACGGCTCGTGCCAGAGCCTGGGAGAGTCGGGAGAAGTTGATTGGGAAGGGCTGAGCAATGGTGCAAGTTGTAATTCTATAGGAGCAGGGAGGTCTACACGGCAAGGCCACAGGAGCCTCGGCCTTAGGACGTGCTGGGGAGACTGCTCAGTGATCCACAGTGCCTGACACAAACCTAACCAGCCCTGAGAAGAGGGAACCTCAATTAAGAAAATGGCTTCATTAGCTTGGCCTGTGGCATATCTGCTGGGCGTTTTCCTAATTAACGATTGATGAGGAAGGGCCCAACCCACTGGGCAAAGTGCTTCCCCTGGGAAGTTGGTCCAGGGCTGTATAAGAAAACAAGCTGCTGGGCAGTGGAAGCGCACACCTTTAATCCCAGCTTTGGGGAGACAGAGGCAGGCAGATCTCTGAAGTTGAGGCCAGCCTGGTCTACAGAGTGAGTTCCTAGACAGCCAGTGATACACAGAGAAACCCTGTCTCAAAGAAGAAAGAAGGAAAGGGAAAGGAAAGAAGGAAAAGGAAAGGAAAGGAAAGGAAAAAGATGAAAATAGGCTGAGCAAGCCATAGCAATTAAGCCAAGGAGTCGTACTCCTGTGAGGTCTCTGCTTCAGTCCTGCCTCTAGGTTCCTGCCTAGGCTTCCCTCAGTGATGGACTCCACCTGTAAGCCAGAGACACGGTTTCTCCCCCCCCCCCCCAAGTTCTTTGTTCATAGTTTATGCTAATAACAGAACCCTCACAAGTACTCTGTTCTTCCAGAGGAGCTGAGGTCAGGTCCCCACCCACACTGGGCAGCTCAGCATCTGTAACTCTGACTCCAGAGGATCTGCTACTCTCTTCTGGCCCTCATGGGCACTCAGAGGCATGTACACACACACACTAGCATTAAAATAATGTCTTTTTTTTAACTTAGAGAAACAGATTGTGAATTTTTCAGCATAAAGAAATGACAAATACTTGAAGAAGTGAACGTGCTGATCCTAAACATTCGATGTGAGGCACACATGTACCAGACAGTCAGCACTGCAGGACGGGGAACCTAGAGAGACTTCAGTTTCACCTCTTTTGTTTTATCTTTAGCTGAAATGAGTCTCTGTTTTACCAGTATATTGAGAATATCTTAAAATCAGCTGGGCCTGATGGCACACGTCTTTAATCTCAGCACTCAGGGACACAGAGGCAGGCAGATCTCTGTGAATCTGAGGCCAGCCTGGTCTATAGAGTGAGTCCAGGACAGCCAAGGCTACATGGAGAAACCCTGTCTTGAAAACCCAAACAAAAACAGAATTTTTTTTTAATTAAAATTAGAAAGTCTTTGCCACATCTTGTCTTCATAGTGAGGCCTGCTCTAACCACTCCATCTCTTTATTGCTGCTGGGGAGGAAACCAAGGCTTCGCACCTTAACCACCAAGCACACTCCAGCCATGGCACCCCAGTCAATGTGGAGGCTAGCCCCTGCACTCCTACCCACCAGCGGCATCTGTGGCTCCCACAGTTGGCTCCTGGCGGTGATGCTTTGTCCCTGTCCTCAGGCCAGGGGGCAGCAAACACCAGTCTGGGAGGCAAATCCAATCTGCCTGTTTGAGCTCAGCTCCAGAGCTAAAGATAATTTTCTATGTTTTAATGGCAGAGAAATCAAAAGAAAGCCAAAGATCTATGACAGCGGAAAATTCGATGGAATTCCAGTTTCTGCCTCTGCTCATGAGGCCCCTGGAGCCTGGCCGTGGTACTTGTTAACTTCCTGCTCTCTGTCAGGAAGGCAGAACCAAGTGGCTAACTGGCTATGTGGCTGTGGCGCAAGATGTTTGGGTCCTGGCAGGCCAAATCAGCTGACCCCAGGTCTGGGCATCCTCATGGAAAAGTAGGGGATCTATTCCCTTTGTATTCCAAGTGCCGAGAACACTACCAGCGCACAGTAGGTGCTTATTAGTAAATCTACCTAACAGATGAAGGTGCCTGGATAGAGCCTATTGCTTCAGAATGTGAATCAGCACACACGCACACACGAACACACACGCGCACACACACGCACACACAACCACCACCAGCTCTATCTGGCAGATATCACCAGTCTCCGTAAGCACTGGCAGAGGCGTCCCTGGGGTTACGCCACGCCCCTGGAGGACCTGAGTGAAGAAGGTGGCAAGAAGGTGACACCAGTAGGGTGGGCCTCCCTGTGCCTGGAAGAGTGACACGCCTGGCTCATTCAGAGGGATTACTTGTCACCCGCTCCCGGCTGATGGGCTGTGCTGCATGGGTTGCACTCTGCTGCCCTCTGGTGGTCACCAGAGCAAGCTGCCATCAAAGAAGGCATCCCAGGACGGTTTCCTAGGACGGTTTCCTAGGATACGTTTCTTCAGTCCCATCTGCAGCACCCACTCCCATCCTGCCCTCTGGTAATCAGGAGTCCTGGCAATTCCTCTGGCTAGCCTGATGGGGAGACACTGGCTACCTGCCCTCAGGCACTGGGGACACCCAGCTTGGCACTATTCACGTACACTCCCTCCTGACAGAGTAGGAAGGTGGCCTTGCTCACTGTGGGCCAGTGACCCACCTTGATGCCGGCCCTGCCTGCTCCCTTGTGTTTCTCCCTATCTGGGAAGGCACCCCTGTGGGTGAGGACCGCTTGGAACGGAGGGAACTGCTCTCTGAATGGCTAAGGGAATCGGGTGACTAAATGGACCCCAAAGTGCACCGAGAAGCTGCTTGTGGTTTAGATCTGAGACACCCTCCCAAAGGCTCTCTGAAGGCTTGGTTCTTATGCAGCAGTGTGCAGAGGCAAGACCTCCCGGAAGTGAAGGCTCAGGCCTCCCTGATAGGTTAACCCATCGACAGCTTCATAGCTTGATGAGCGGTGATGGTGAGGGAGGGACAGCTAGAGGGCGTGGGTCCTGGGCTTTGTTCCTGGGTCCACACCTTGTCTCAGGCCCCTCCCCTTGTGCACTTCTGCTCTGCCATGGCCCCCTGGTGCTAACGTTCCACTGCAGGCCCATGGGGGGGGGGGGGGGCAAGCAACAGCAGACCAGACCCTCCCAAATGGAGCCCAAAGAAGGCTTCCTTCCTTCCAGTTCTGAGGCATCTTGTCAGAGCAAGAAGTTGACGAGGTGAGGATCACGTGCTGCTCAGTACATCCTCTCGAAGCTAGCAACTGCTCCCTGCCTGCCTCTGCCTCGAAACAGAAATCTCTGGCCCAGGCCTCCTAGGGTGGGTGGCGCTGTGTTTTTGGTAAGCAGCGGAGGGTGCAGGGGCGGCAGATGGGTGACACATGAATCAGTGGATGGAAAACTAGGGCTCTTGTAGCAGGATGAGCTCTGGAAAACTCCGGGTCTGGCCCAGGTCCCCACTCCTCCATCAGCTCCCCCACTTGGGTTCTAAATACCCTGGCGCTTTCCCTTCCTGCCTGTGCTCTCCACTCTTCACCCCTCCCAACTTTCCAGGCATCCCAGCTCCCCCAGACCAAGCCCACCGAGGCTCTGGAGGCCCTACCAACGCTGAAGCTGAAACCTAGATCACTGTTGCTCAGAAATGGCCCCCTTCCCAGCTCTCCTCCCAGGCTCTGCAGCTGCCACTCATCTTTATAGCAACAACAATGCTCGCCTCCTCGCCATCTGCCTCCAGCATGCGGCGGCAGCGCGGGGCGCAGGGCGGGGGCTTTGCCTTTCCCCCTCTCCGTGTCACTGGCACCTCAGGAGATTCTGAACTCACTTCTCACTTTACACCCTTCGTTGGCTGCCAGGTCCGCATCGAGGTCTCACCAGACCTCGCGAGTGTGTAATGCCAAGCTCCAGCACGAGGGGGCAGTAGGACCTACGTGCCTTGCGCGCTCTAGGCAGCCTCCCGCCCCTCTCCCAATCTGTTTCCTCACTGGAAAAAGAAGCTGCAACTCACAAGGGTGTCCTGAGCTTGGAGGGAGAGACGAACCTCCTGAAATGAGAAAATGCAAGGCTGGAGGGAGGCTGTACTCACTGCAGTGCACAAACCACACCACGGGCAGGCCATCTAGAGCTCTGCCCCGCCTTCGCCAGGTGCCCAGCCAGCCAGCCCGCGCAACGGCTCCCGGCATCCCCACGTACCCGAGAAGTCAGGGCCCCCAGAGTGATGCTACGCAGGGTCTGCACCCGGAGTTTGTGCTGCCGGCAGGTTTGAGTTCGAATCTGGCTATCTCACAGCAGCCTGCAGACAGCCAGCTTCTCTGGGATTCCTGCATTTCCATGGACAGCAGCAATCAGCTACACCTGGGCGGCCACGGCACCTGTGGGTGAGGCCCCGCCTCCACACAGCTCCCACGTTCTCCCAAGCAGCTCACTCCCCTCATCCGGATGGCACATGGTTATCTCAGTAATGAACCCGTGTCTTTCCCTGCCTGGTCTCCAGTGCCGATCAAGGCCAAGGCTAGGCTGGTCCCGCCGCCCCATTCCACCCTTGCAGCCTTTAGACCTTCGACCTTTGAGCCAGCCCACCCCGCCACTTGTCCAGCACAGCGAAGGGGTGGGAAGGGTCATTTCACACATGCCACCCCTT
The DNA here is from genome assembly GCF_907164565.1 of Psammomys obesus. NCBI lineage: Eukaryota > Metazoa > Chordata > Mammalia > Rodentia > Muridae > Psammomys > Psammomys obesus. The sequence goes on from NW_026596225.1 coordinate 3,512,070, forward strand.
CGGGCAGCTAGACTGCCCAAGCCTTAGCTGCTTCCCTCTGGTAGGCATTTGCGGGCAGGGATCGCGTGGCGGTGAGGTTGTAAGGAAAACCAGAGGCAGAAAATGTGGTGCCTGGGTGCCCTCTGGTGGCAGCAAGGCAGCACTGCAGGCCACGGGGAGGGTACTGATGGACCCGAAGCACTCACTTGACCCTCACAGATACCAGGACAGGGCTGGGGGCACTCCCTTTCAGCCTCCTCCCACCACTCAGCTGCTCTCTGGGCATTCTGACACCCACTTCAGGCCCCGGCACAGCCAGGATCCACCAGGCTACCAATATCCTCTCAGGGGTGCTCGACAGCACCCATCCTTTGTATCTATGTCTTTCATGAGGCTGAGCCACCGCAGCCTTGAGGTGCACGCTGGGAGTAACCCACCGAGGTTGGAAAGGCCGACTCCCAGAAGCCAGGGGCCAGGTACATAGGACAGGGTGGAATATCCATCACTGAAAAGCTGGTGTGACCACAGCCATCATCAGGAGACTCGGACAACGTAAAACCCACGCAAAGGGGTCTCAAGCACACAATCTCCCAGGCCTATGAGACCCTGGGGAGAGATGGGTTCGGGCCAGGGCCCTCACTGGAGAGCTCTGCAGAGGCCCAGCTGCCAACACAACCTTCGAAGCTCCTGAGCACAAGCCAGTGTTTCCCAAAGTGCTGTTTATTGAGTAGTGTGTAGCCGTCACCACGGGTGATCCTGAGAGGCAAGCGCGAGAGGAAACTGTTGGACTCGTGTCAGAGGCTGTGGCCCGGAGGGGGCAAGGCGGGCTCCCCGCAGGCTCAAGGTCATGGCGAGTATGGAGAGGTCTGAGACAGCAGGCTCCTAGGACACACACAGACATGCCCCACGGTTACCCAGCGGACACAGGCGCATGCCCCTCCTCCTGGCTGGCTCCCCTAGAGCTCACGCCAGCGGGGTGGTGCCCCCAGGTGCACTTATGAGCGTGCAAGCATGCACACACGCACGCACACACACATACATGGACGCATGCACACACACATACATGGACACATGCACACACACATACATGGACGCATGCACACACACATGGATGCAGCCCACTCGCACAGCTCGCTGGCAACCAGCCCTGGCACAGCCCCAGCCGCTTCCTCAGGGCGGGTAATGAGCACCACGCTCACAAAGATGCCCCACAGGCCTCGCCATCGTGAGCAAAGCAGAGTGTCCTAGGAGGCCCCACTGCCAGGCCAGGCATGTGGCCATCACCCCTGGCGGCCTCACCAGGTGGCCTTCACCGCCTTGATGTCATTCACGAGGTTCTGGGCCAAGCAGATGCCAAATATCTGTAAGACAGAGAGCAGGTGAGGAAGGGCAGACGGCCTGGAGGGGGGGAGCCTCGGGGGAGGGGGAGGCCAAGGCCGCACCTGGAGGAGGGCAATGCCCACCAAGACCCCGGCCACCACGATCAGGTTGTCCTGCAGCCACTTCTCAAACTGGCCCACGCAGCCTTTGGTGTAGATGGAGCCCTGCTGCTCCAGCTCCTGAGGACAGGCAGGACAAACTCAGCCTGCTGCCGCAGCGGGCCCCAGCTCAGAGCTCCTCTCCCACCTCGCCATCCCAGCTCCAGGGTCCCCCGGCAACGTCTGCTCCCTGGAATTCTGTCGCAGGACCTTGGCACAAGTGGCTCCTTCTCTAACGCTCAGCATGGCCGTCTGCTCTGAAGAGGCGTCCTTGACCTCAGACCCGACCTATCCACCTTCCAAGTTCCCAGCTGAATTGCCTCTCGACTGTCCCAGTCAACGCGTCTGCGAGTTCCCGCTTTTCTCCCTCTGCCCCGTCAGTGCAGAGAGGACACATGAGCTCCGGGACCAGCCAGGTCCAGGGCCTTGCCCACCACTGCACGTGCTCCACAGAGGTGGGACACGCACCCCAGACCCACCCACGGTCAGTTCTACCCCACAAAGCCCCCTGGACCTTCCACGGGAGCCTCTGAGAGGCCGTGTCACCCGTACGCAGGCACCCTCCACCCTGTCCCCACCCTCTCACCAGTTTGAGTCGGATGTCATAGCCACACTGGGTGTTGAGGACATCTTCCTAAGGGAGACAGGCCATTAGCGAGACCCTCTGGGAACACCCATGGTCTCCTCAACAACGCCCCTCCTTCACAAAACAAGCAGGTGGAGGCCTGGGGTCTGCCGTGGCTGCCTCTGCAGCGGAACTCCAGACTTCTCCACACTCTCAGACACCAGAGCACACTGGCACGTGCTTCCTGCTGCTAAGGGGCCCTCCCTCCCCCCGGGGTCCCGCTCACCGCAGGGTCCCTGACACAGCAGGAAAAGGGCACCCCACAGCGCTCTCGGCTGGGGTTCAAGTCAGTGCAGTTGAAGTAGATATTGAGGTTCCAGTCGTTGGGCCCTCGGGCTCCACAGCAAGACCACTAGGGGAGAAAAGCCAAGGTGAAGGGGTTCACCTCGGCAACCAGGCCCAACCGAGAGCCTCACCCATCCTGTGCAGGGCAGAGCCAACAGAGGGGGCCGGCTGGTGGAGAGGGCAACCCCACCCCCCCACCCCCCAGCAAAGAGGCCTGAGCTCACAGAGTGATTAGGGGCGCCCTGAGAGGTGAGACCCTGGGTTGAAGGCTGTGGCCTCCTCATGGACCTCCCAGGGGCAGCAGCCAGCCCTGAGGGGGCAGAGGCACTTCAGACTCATGTCTGCCGGCAACTCTCCAGACTTGCCCCAGAGATTTTGGCAAAACTTCACTGCAGGGCCAGGAGAGGACCCCCAGCCAGCTTTCCCTTCCTGCTCCTTTCCCACTACAGCCCACTACACAAATGCCCACTGGCATCATGCTGGAGGCCCAGGCCCCCTCCTCAGAATGCTTGCTAGTCTTCCTAGATGTGGCCAGGGCAAGCCCAAGTGCAAAAGAAAGAGCATATGCCAGCACAGAGCCTTAAGCCAGCTGTACCAGCTGCTGGAAAGCTGGCCACGGGGGCGGGGGAAGCTCCAGGATGAGCAAGAGACAGCTCTGGTGGCAGCCACAGGCCCTGTGAGCAGAGCTGGGGGTGAGGCCCGGCCATGCGGCTGTGTGTGCAGGTCTGAGACACAGCTGAGCCAGCACCTGCCCCAGTACCTGCTAAGTGCCTGCCGTCCCGCTGGGGAACAGTCCTGCTCCTACAATATCCACCATTTCCCTCCCTGCCTCAGGGAGGCGTCAAGGTCACCGTTCTGAGGCTCCCTCTCTGCTTTCTCCATCCCAGCCCTTGCCACGGCGCATCCTCCCCTCCTGCCTGCCCCGCCCCCACAGCCCTGTTTTGTATGTTCAGCATCATCTCCCACCACGCTTCCATCAGGAAGAGAACAGGCTGTACATTTTAAAAACACCGGCTCTCCCTGGCATATGCCAGGCCTGTCCCAGTTCCATACTGAATAGAGAAAGAAAGCACACAGAAACCGCAGGCTACAGAACTGCCTCTGCCCTGGGCAGCTCCAGGGCACTGCTGAGCCCCAGAGCCTGCAATGGAGAAGGTGACTGGGCGTGACAGGTGCCGCCCTGGGGGATTGTAGGGGCTGGAATATGCAGGTGGGAATGGTTTCCATGGCTGTTCGCGCAGAACTTGCCATTACAGCCCGTGGACCACACTTGATGAAAATAAGCAACTGTGCTGGGACTAGAGCGGTGGACGGTGGTTAGGAGCACTGGCTGCTCTTCTGGAGGACCCAGGTTCAATTCCCAGCAACCACACGATAGCCCACAACTGTCTGTGCCTCCAGTTCCGGGATCCAATGCCCTCTTATGGCTTTTGGGGGCACCAGGCACACACGTGCAGGCAAAACACCCATACACATAAAATAAATAAAACGGAAAAAGAAACTAAGCAATGATGTTGTTAGATTTTGCTCTGATATTTGCACACGGACAAAATCATCCAGCAATGCATTTCTCAGAGTGTCCCTATCACCAAACCTAAGTGGCCAAATGAGAAGCGGGCTGGCCAGCTAATATTGCGCAACCCTTTGGGGCACAGTCGAGGGGCATCGGCAGCAGAGCCCCAGCAGACACTCTGGGCCCAGATGAAGCAGAGACCTGCATCACACGTTCCATCTCCTCCTCTAGCCACAGTTTCACACGCCTGTGTCCCTCCACCGCTGGGCACAAGGAAGCCTGGGGAATGGGCAGGAGCTGGCTTCTCCTGGCATAGGGGCTCTCCTGGGTTTCTTCCCTGGCATGTGCTGGCCTGGGTGGGTGAGGAAGTGAACCATGCACACACAGAACTTGCCCCCTCTTTCGTGTGTCCATCAGGCATCTCCTGCATGGGGCCCACAGTGGCCACCACAACTCACGTATTCCTGAGCAAAGTCGATAAGGTTCTGAAGGTCAATATCGTCCCGGTAGGCTCTGACGTTGCTGTTGATGAAGAGATTAAGCTGGTCTCGAATCCAGTCCTTGAAGACAAAGGCCAGGATGCCCGCCGCCAGCTCCATGAAGAAGATGAGGCCGAGGAACACAGAGAACTGGGTTGGGGGTACATGGATGGCAGGCATTGGAGAGGCCTGGCTCCCAGGGACAGGAAAGAGCCCCTGCCGAGGCCTGGGGGAGCCGCCGTCTCTAGCCTCTACCCTCTCTTAGTTGTGTGCCGCCCCCTCCCAGCCCTGCAGGATGGAAACCAGAGCCCTGTGTGTGCCAGGCAGGTGCTCTACCACTGAGCTTCCTCCTCCTCCCTGCGCCTGAGCAAAAGACAGTGTGGTTCTATCTGCTCCTTGTCTGGTACCATGACCAGGCAAGAAATGAGCAGAAAGAGGTTAGGGGTCTCCAGTGGAGCTGAGGTACAAAGAGACTTACAAACTTGAGCAGGAAGGTGTTCTCCCGGAGAGCCCCAATGCAGCCGGCGAAGCCCAGCACCGACATGACACCCCCAACCACTACAAACAGCCACACGGGGTCAAGACCGCCCAGATCTGTCAGTGCTGAGATGTTGGAGAGCACACCCTACACCAGGAAGCAGACGGGTGTGAGGGAGCGGCCACCCTTCCACCTCAGCCCTGGGCAGCCCCCTCTCTTACCTTTTCACCCCAGGCCCAGAGGCCGATGGCCAGGAACAGGGCCCCCAGCACCTGCAAAAGCAGCATGGGCTCAGGCCAGACACCACCAGCTCCAGGGCTCTTCCAAACCCCCTACGCAACCCCCCCACACCCAGCCTTGACCATCAGGAAGCTGATGGAGGAGCCTCCCCAACACTGTGAACTCGGTCGGTGCACCTACCAAGAACACCTTTCAGGGAGTTTCTCCCCCAGGCTAGCTGAGGAGCTGCAGCCGCCTCAAACCTCAAGCCTCAGGCTGGACATCAGCCCCTTCCTGGACTCTTCAAGAGCTCTATCAGTGTAGAACAGGATTCTGCTGCGAGGCCACAGCAGGCTCAGAAAACATCAGCTTCACAGGTTCTCATGCCTTTGTTTGGGTTTTGGTTTTTCAAGACAGGGTTCAAAGCAGCCGAGGCTAGCCTTCAGCTCACTATGCAGCTGTAGATGACCGTGGGATCTTTGCTTGTCTGATGCTCTACCTGGAACTCTTTTCTCCCTCTCCTTCCTCCTTGCCGCTAGAACCCCAGCTGCCCACTACCCTCTCTAGCCCACTGGATGTCTGTTTATTTGCTCAGTACTTCCTTTGTGCAGGGGTAAGCCACATGAGGGCCGAGAGCAGGACCAGCCTGTTCTCTGCTATGCCCACAGAGCTCAGTAGCAGTCCTTGAGACGCTGGGGTGCCTCACACAGAAAGTGATGGTGGGGTGTGGTTGTGAGGGTCTGGAGCCAGAGCATGCCACTGTCCCAGCAAACTGAAAGGGATTGTGGAGAGGAGGTGGGAGGCCAAGGTTGAAACCCAGGGTGAAGAGCAAAGATGGGGCAGAGGGAGACAGAGGAGGAGGCTGGGAGGTTCGAAAGGGAGCAGGAGGAGGAACGGGGTTGGGCTGGACAAGGAGGGGTTTAGGGAAAACAGAACATTAGCTGGTCTCTTGTCCAAAGATGAGGAAGCTCAGGGAGGAGGCAGGTGAAGGGATATTTGGCTGTGCACCCCCACAGCCCGCACAGGGAGGCATTTCCAGGGAGAACACAGCAGCGGACAGAACCCAGGACCAGGGAAGGAAAGAGCGGGTGGGGGTGGGCTATTGATAGTATTTCCTCTAATGGTGTGTCTTCCTGGGGTCAGGGGTGACAGCGTGGCTGCCCTTGACAATCAGGCTCTCCAAGCAAGGGACTGAGGCAAGATATCGAGAAAGATGAAGGTGACGGGGGCACAGGCTGCTCAGATGAAGAGCCTGCAGCTGGGGTCCAGTCGGCATAGGTAGAACTGAGCAGACAGATGCAGACGGATAATCCCCACACTTGGGAGGTGGAACATCAGGAATTCAAGGTCCCCCCCCCCCCCCCCCCAATCTCCAGGTCCTCTGTCTCCCTTCCACACAACTGCAGCCAGCTAGGTCTGATCCAATTCTGCTCTTAAGGCCCGACTGGCCCAAGCACAGAGCATCAGGGTTCTGTCCACGTGCCCAGACCCCGGAACAAAGCCAGGACTCTCAGATCTGCCCCTCCCTCACGGTTGCTTGAGCTTGCTGCCCTGCCTTACCTCCGCCCACCAACCATGATAGAGACAAACAGCCTCTCCGTGTCTGGCCATTCAACTCCCTATCTGCAAACTACAGACAGTAATAAAGTAGTTGGGCGATTGTGCCTCATTAGAACTCATTTAGTACGAAGCCGGATGTGATAGCTTACATCTGTAATCCCAGCACTTAGGAAGCTCAGACAGGAAAACTGGAGCGAATTCCAAGCCAGGATGGGCTACAGAATGAGACCCTGCCTCAACAACAAAAACCCACATTTACTCTAACGACCCAGAAGGACTAACTCCAATACCACTCCCTCCTCGGCTGGACTGCTAAGGCCGGGAGAGTAAAAGTGGCCTGCCTAAAAGCTCTGGCCAGTGCTCCCTGCAGGGGCCCACGCCCTCCAGAACAGAAGACTGCTGAGATCCAAGGACACCCACCACAGGGCGAACACAGCAGCTCGTGGGTGGGGGACGGAGCGGGAGCGCCGGTGCCTGCTGAATGCAAGTTGGAAAGGCCTGGGGTGAAGGAGAGCATGCAGAGCCCGCTTTGGCGAGAAGATGGGGGAGGGAGAAGAGAAGATGACTTGGCAGGGCCAGGACGCGGATGCCACTCTGGGAGAGAGCCCTGTGTTCAGTCAGCTGTGGAATGCTGAATTCTGTTCCCAAGGGACAGCTCCCTGCTCTCAACTGCAGCTCCTCTCCCTGAGGAGGCAGAGGCCTCGGCTTTTGCCACTTCCTGCCCTCCTGGCTCTCAAGCTTCTGAGCGTCTGTTGGGTATTCTGAGAACCTCACGCACCACGCTGGGAGCCGGAGTGGCCAGGAGGCGGGGCGGGGCTAGTCCCGCAACTACCGCGCCCCTGCAGTCTTCCGGCAAACACCGCCCCCTTTTTCACCCAAACTTGGGGCTGCAACGGGAGATCCCAACAAGCCCCTGCTTGGACTGGGTCCCGCTCCCCAGCAATCCCAGCAGCTTCCCAGAGTAGTTCTTGGGGAGTGGGCACCGGGGTGGAGGGGGTAGGGACAGTCCTCGTTCGCAAGCTCCTGAGGAGGGTCTCCCGCACCAGGACCTGAGGCTCCCTAGACCCCACCCTCCGCACAGGGAGAGAAGCGGACCCCACGCTCACCCAGAAGACAATGTTGAAACCAAACAGGAAGTATTTCCCGCAGCAGCCGACCTCAGGGTCCTGGAAATGCTGGTGCTTGGCGGGCATGGTGAGCGGCCACCCGCCGCCCCGGGAACCGAGCCGGAGACCGGCCCAGCCCCCTGCGGGCCGCCCAGGCCTGGAGCCGCCCCGGGCCTAGCCTGGCGGCTGCGGCTTCATGGCCAAGGCCACACCGCGCGCCGGCAGCCCCGCCCGCCTGGCACCGCCCCGGCGCTCGGACCTCCGCGCCCCAAGTGCGGAGCCTTCGTCCGGCCCCGCCCACAAGGCCAGTCCACGCCCCTCCCCAGAAGGCTCAGTCTCCCCGAAGCTCCGCCCACGCCCTATTTCAGACCCATTTCACACCCGCGACTCCGCCCCCAGCCGGTTTATTCCTTCCAGGTTCCGCCCGTGCCAAGCGCTTGTCCTACCGCAGCCCCGCCCACGCCCCGCCCACGATTCTACTCTTAGCCCCACCTTCTAACCGGGCCCCGCCTCCAATCTGCCCTAGACCCCGCCCCCAACTGGCCTCTGTCCTCCCGGAGCTCCGCCCTACTCAGCCTCCGTTCTGAGCCTCGTTCCGCCTCCTCGGAGCCACGCCTCAGACAGCGCTTCCATCCGTTCTCCCCAGCGCCCCTCACTCCTCCCCGAGAACCTGCTTGTGGGCCACGCTTTGGCTACACCCCAGTCACAGCCAACCTCCTGCAACTCCACCTCTGAGGCGCCCCCACTCCTCATCTCTATCCCCCACCTGCCGTCGCACAGAGGCAGAGCTGATGACCGAGCGAAAGCCCTGGACCTCCAGAGGAGTCCATCGCCAGGATCGAGCAGTTGGGGATGGCGGCAATGGCCACCGCCATGCATCTACACACACCAGAACTGAACATGAGCCCCGAAGACCCGGGGCTGGGGTGCCATGACTGTTCCGGTTTGCCTGTTCCTACTGTAGCCCCTGTCCGTACCAGTTGGCGCTCTCTCTGGTTTCCTTGGTACCTCGGACTCACCGGAGTCCTTTTGAAGCAGGACAGTGCAAATCCAGGTTCAGGGAAGCCTGGATCTTAAATATTTCAATTCCAAGTTTGTTCCAAAGTATTTATTTAGGACAGATACAAATGGGCCCTGAAGCATCGTTCACCTTGAGTGGACCCGTTCTAACCCACGGTGAGGCCCAGCCACCACTGCAATCCCTTCATGGTGTTAAGGTTTGCCCTTCTCCCCAGCCCCTCCCTAAGGCAGGAGGAGAGTCAGAACCCGCAGGACTGTGTTCAGATGCCAAGGCTGCGCAGGGCATTCTCGGTCCCCAGGGCCCACCTGTCTTTGAACAAATGCCGGTGTCTTCCCTCTAACCTGCTCCAGCAGTCAGGTGTAGTAGGGAGGGCACCAGGTCGCAGCTGGTCTAGGGAAGGGTCGGGGTTTAGGATGGGCGCCCAAACGGCAGGTCTGACCCATTAGCTTTTAAGCAGTGCTCACAGAGCACTGGACCCCAACTCTTAATATCAGTGGCCTGGAGCCCTTCTCCCAGACAGAAGAGCCTGCCTCAGGCCGCCCAGTCCCCTCCCAGGCAGGCACAGACAGGCGCTGGCCACAGGATTCTCCTGTCCTCTGTTGGTAGGGTTGAGCCAGCACTTTGCTTCACTCTGCCTTCGCCAAAGGGCCGCATTCAGAGCTAGGGACTGAATGCGCTTCACCAGTACCGGCCATCTGCCACAAGGCCGGACCCAACAAACACTGACGAAAATCATTGTGAATTCAGGCACAACTGTGCGTTCCTGTAATCCCGGTGATGTGGGATGAGGCGGGAGGATGGCTTAAACCCATAAATGAGAGGTCAGCCTGGGCAGCATAGTGAGACCTTATCCAAGGGGCGGTGCTGGTGTGTGTTCTAAGACAAGAGCCCGGCTGTCTGCCCCACCCAGGAGCCCCGCCCTGGTCCACAGTGCAGCCTTCCCCGTGCATGGAACAGCAGTAAGACAGGCCCAGGAATGATGGCTGAAGCCTCATTCAGCCTCACACCACAAACTTGTTCTTGGCTAAAGAGTTGCTCTTGGCAGCAGTGTCTGCATGGGCTTGATAGCCGATGATGGTCTTCGTAGAGAGGCCCAGGCGCTCTTTGTACACATGCCTGGAGGCGAGACAGGACAAAGACGGCAGATGTGACCTAGGCCAGCTCCTGGGCTCACATACCTCCCTGGCTTGGCGTCAGCCTCACCTGGTTGGTGTCTTACTTGCACGGTACCAATAGTGAACACTCCCAGGTCGGGGTCTAAATTCCGACTCCTTTTATACAGGTGATAAGGAAGAAGGGAGAGGGTACGGGGGACCCAGAGGCCGCCCCGGCAGCCCCAGGACCAGGAGGGCCCCTCACCCAATGTACAGCACCGCCGCCTGGTTCTCGGCTTCGCACGTCCACACGGCAATCTTGTCCCCCTTGGTGCGGATGTTGACAACAGCTCCACACACTTCTAGGCCGTGTTCCCCGAAGCTCTCCCCGAGCAGACACAGCAGCTGGAGCCGGGAGAGGTCCGCTCAGTGCTCCATCGAGGATCCAGCCTTGAGCCCACTGGCCTCCCGCAGGCCCACACCTGCCCTTCCTGCCCTCCTCACCGTCTCCAGCCACAGGCGGTCCAGCTCGGTGTGCCGCTGCTGCTTGGCGAGGCTGAGCAGCCAGCGGCCCCCACGCTTGTTTCTGTTGTCTTCCCACATGGGCTGGATGCCTTCCTGCAAGGAGGGGCAGGCCGATGGCCTCTGTATGTTTAAAGGGAAGTGGGCACCAAGCTCCTTCTGCACATAGCCTCTGTGCTGGGCCTTAACCAGCCCTGCTTCTCTCACCTGCACAGCAGGCGCCACCAGCGGCCACACAAGCCTCCCACACGGGCCTCTTTCCAAGACCCCATAGGCTTACTATTGCCACCTTCTGCAACCTTATCTGTGTGCTTGTCACCTTTCCCGAACCGGGTGAGGGGTCTCTGGGTCAGAGCTTCTGTGGGCTGGGGTAGACACCCCAGGAGTGCTGTGTGGTCCCCACACCTTGCTGGGCAGAAGACACCTGCTGAAATCTCTAAAATGCTGGTAGTGGTGGACCTCCCAGATGAGACCGGACGTGATAGAAAAGCCCCCGCACCACCTTGCATGTTTAGTTTTAATAGAAGTGAGGCCACAGGCCTGGGCCCCTTCCTTGAGGTGCTCTTCTCTCCTGAGCAAGCTGCCCACACCCCAGCTGTCCACGAGGGGAAAGCCTGGAATCAGCCCCTTGAGCAGAGCCTACCTTGAACAGGGCGTAGTCACAGCCAGAAGAGAGCTTACTGGCCAGCGTGATGTGGCTGTACGTCCTGCAAAGATCCCGCCCCACACAGAGGTCCAAGGCTTTGCCGAGACGGTTCGCCTGACCCTGGCTTCCCAGCTCCTCACACACCCACCTTCCGCCACCATCCCTGGGCCTTCCCACCCACTCCACACACACAAGGGCCCTTCTCAGGGAAACCCCATCCCCAGAAAGCCTGCTGAAGTCTACGCCATTAGGGCATGTCAGCTGGGCCTCCCTCCTGGGTTAGTGCGGCCCTTCTCAGCTCTCTGGCACTGGGCACGTGCACGCACACATGCACTGGAGTAGCAGGGTTCACTCCTGCTTTCCCAGGCCCCAGGCTCTCCCTAAACCATGAGAAGCTTCCAAGGGGGGTAGCCACAGCCTGGCCAGAACCTACCACCCCCAGCTCCCAGTAAGTGTTGACACGCCCCTGAGAAGGTGGTGGGCTAGGGTGCCTTTGACCCCCCACTCAGAGCTCCCGAAGGCACACACTCACGCCCAGAAGTCCTCCACAGTGCTAAACGTGGTAACTAGCTGCAGATTGTCCTGCCAGGCCCGGCCTCGGTCACTCTTGAAGAACCACAGAACCCACCTGGTGAGGGAGGGGCAGGTGAGGAGCTGCAGATTGATAGCCTGCAGCGCCTGGGCTAACACCAGTAAAGCGGGGGGGGGGGGGGTGAGAACCGGGCTTCAGTCCCCGGGTGTGGGGGTCAGTGACCCCTCCGGGCTGGTGAGCAGGTTTAAACTGCCTCTGCAGGGATAGGTCCGCCAAGGGGAGGGCGGGTCAGGGGTCACAGAAGGCTGGGCTCGCAGCAGGACTGTGTCCCTGTGCAGCCTCCCTACCTGGACTGCAGGGGGTGGAGCTCCTTCAGGACCTCAAGTGGGCATTCTCTGTGGCCCTTCCTCCCAGGAGTCAGGGGTCCAGGGGGGTTCTTGGCTTCTCCAGACAGAACCTTCGCAGCTGCTTTTGATGGCTCTTCTTTCTCCACCTCCTCCTTGCTTGTCTGCCCTCCATCCGCAGATTTGACCGTCTGACAGAGACAGCGGGAAGAGTGAGCTGTGCCGGACAGTGGTGCCACACGCTTGTAATCCCAGCACTCCGGGGCACAGGCAGACAGAACACTGAGTTGGAGGCCAGCCTGGTCTAGAGAGTGAGTTCCAGGACAGCCAGGGCTACACAGAGAAATCCTGTCTCAAGAGCCAAACCAAAACATTCACAGCAACAAGAAAAAAGTGATTTGAAAGTTCTGGTTCTGGCTGAGCCCTGCCCCCACTTTTCCACCCCAGCTAGTCATTGGCTATGGGCTAGGCAGATGGGTAGACTCACGGGACCAGGAGCAGCCATGACAACGCTCAGGGCTCCATCAGCAACCAAAAGCCCACAGCCCCTTGTTTTTAAAATGCACCAGAGAACCCAGTCCCAGCTGGGCAGACAGGTGGGTGGAGGAGTTGGTGCTGGGTAAAGACTTCCCAGAATCCTTCAATTGGAAGGTGAGCGTCTCTCTCACAGATGTGTCAAAAAACAAAACAACAACAAAAACCTGCCCTCGGCAGGCAGTGGGTGGGTCTCGGAGAATTGAAAGTAAGGATCACCACTTGGAGTCGGTGACCCTTAGGGCATTAGGGACCTACTAAGGAAAGCCTGGGTTTGGAGCAGCAGGAAGACAGAGGTGGCGACATTTACATGGCACCTGCCCCCTCGTGAGCACGCCCCATTCCACCCTCACCTTCCCTTTGTGCCTCAGTGTTATCTGGTGGTGTTTATCTGCTCTCTGAGCAGCTGAGTTTTGTAAAGGAGTAACCACTGAACGGAGCATGTCTGTAATCCCAGCATCTGGGAAGTAGAGGCAAGGGGATCGGGAGTTCAAGGCCAGCCTGAGCTGTGAGAGACCCTCCACAAAACAAAAGGGGAACCATTTGCTAGCGTTTAGGGCCTGGGGAGGCTTTTCTACTAAAAGCCACATTCCTGCTTTGTCTTGAGAATTTGGAGGGTTTGGTACCCGCAGGCCCCCTACCTTGTAGAGACCCCTCCTGACCTCCCTCAGAGAAGCTACTGGGCAGGCACAGGGCCACGGTCCCCTAGCCTGTCAGTCCCTCCCTACGTACTGGCATGCAGCAATGGGCACCAAATGTGTGGGTGGAGCCAAGCAGCCCTGGGTTCCAGTTCCAGCACTTTTGTTTGTTTGTTTGTTTGTTTGTTTGTTTTTAAGCTGTACCCTCTGCGTTCGGAGTCCGTGGGGAAAAGGATCATCCGTGAGCTAGCTGCACAGACCTCAGTCCACACACACACACAGGCTTCTTCAAGAAAAGAACTCAGGCTGGGAGGAGATCAAGTCTAGAATCTGACCTGAGCCTTAGAGTGGGGTGGGTCTTGAATTGAATCAGAATTGGCTGCAGGGCTTGTAAAATGGGCTGCTGGGGGCTGACACCGTGGCTCAGCAGGTAAAGGCACTTGCCACCAATCCTGAGGACCTGGTAGGAGAAAATGAACTTCCTTGAGGTGCCCTCTAGCCTCCACACCATGTGGAGACCCACACACACTTTAAAACAAGAATTTTAAAGGCTGCTGGGCCCTGCCCCAGAGTTTTTGGTTTCTTGGGTCTGGGCTCAACCTGCATTTCTGACTAGTTCATTTGGCTCACAGTTCAGAGGACTCAGTCTTTTGTGTCTGGGAAGGCATGGCCCACATTTTTATGGACCAGGAGGCAGAGAAAGGGGAAAACCTCAGCTGGCTTTCTTCTTTACCCCTTTTCTTCAGTCCTTGAGCCTAGACCCTAGCATAGGGCTTCCCATATTGAGGCAGCCTTTCCCGCTCCGCCAGTCCTTTCTGGAAATGAATGCACAGACACACCCAAAGGTGCACCTCACTAAACCTGGGCATAGACGACTTGAATCCACCTAAATAGACAATCAAAACTAACCCCCACAACACTGGGTGCACACCTTTAATCCCGGCACTTGGGAAGCAGAGGCAGGAAGATCTCTGTGAGTTTGAGGCCAGCCTGGTCTATGAAGTGAGTTCCAGGACAGCCAGGGCTACGCAGCCAGGGGGGCAAAAATTAACCAGCACAGTCATGTTCCAGGGTTCTTCGGGAGGCTGTAACCATGAAAATAGTTGGGAGGACACCGAGAGGGTGTCATGCATGTCGGTTGGCAGAGGCAGCGAAGAAGATAGAAAGGTGACAAGTCTGTAAGCACCAGAGAAGGGCAACAGGCCACACACCATTACCCCGCCGCACAGCCAGTCTTGGTGGCCTACATGGTAGGAGCCGCTTATTCACGCAGATCTGCTGTCTGGGCAGGGCCGGGGTGGGGTCAGCTCATCTCCGCTCCCAACCAAGACAGGTGAAGCTGGCTCTCAGCTCGGGGGTAGCGAGTGCAGCTGTCGGCAGGCACCTCAGGTCCGAGAGGCCTCAGCTTTCCGTGTTCTGGCTGCGTTCCCAGGGCAAACGCCCCCGGAGACAGGAAGTAGACTCTGCCAGGGCCTTAAGGCTCAGGTCCGAAACCTGGCTCAACCCAGGCCTGCTGTGCTCCTCTCTAGTGCAAGGACCCAAAATCAAGGCAGGGAGGGAGTCCTCCAAGGGCACTGTGGAACGCCTCACACAGGCAGCCTTGGAGGAGGCCAGGTGGGGACAGCACTGTGGGTAATTTGATAGCCTGGGGGAACAGCTCTCTCCAGGGCAGGGCATGGTCTCGGCTGTATCGGAGCCCTGGCTCTTTCCTGGCACAGGCAGGCTTCCAGGCACACCACCCTCCACACTGCAGCCTGGAGCAGCTCCTGGAGTTAGGATTGTGTTGTGGGGTGAAAGCCTGCTAGCTCAGAGAGGCAGAGAAAGCTCCCAGCTGGCCTTCCTTCTCAGGCAAAGCTCGAGAAGGGAAAGAAAGCTCCCCCTCTCCAAAAACACCCCTCAGATTAAATGTCCCTCCTTTTACTTTCTGTGTTTCTCATCTGCCCTCCTGACTTCCCTTTACGCTCTCTGTTTTTTCCTGTGTTTGCTCCCTGTCAGCTGGTTGCTTGCTAAGCCTCTTGACCTATGGTTGATTTCATTCAATTCAAGCAGAAAGCTTTTAGATTAAAGGTGTGTGCTAGGGCTGAGCCACACCACAATTAGAAACAGGTTTTTCCAGTAAACAGCACAGTCTCAGGATTCCCAGTGTCATCAAATATCCTGCAATGGTTCATGGTCCCTCTGTCACGTTTTGAGGTCCCCATCCCAGATAAGCCTCACCAGCTCTGGCCTTGGCCACTATGTGAGTCTTTCCAAATACTCTCCTTGCTTTGATCTTATAGATCATTCTTTGTAGTCTCAGAGAGGTCACCTGAATACTGATCTGATAGTTTAACTTCTTTGTTAACTTCCTGGACACCCAGAGTGTGATCCAAAGTTTAGGCTTGAGGCCAGCACCATCCCACCTCACAGGGCCCTTGTGCACACTGCTCCCGCAACAGGCCACGTTCATGCCTGCCTCAGCCTTTGCTTTTGAAGTTACTTCTCTCTCTCTTTCTCTCTTCCTCCTCCCTTTCTCCCTCATTCCCTCTCTTTTTACCTCCCTCCCTTCCTCCTTGCCTTCCTCCCTCTCTTTTTTCCTCTCTCATAGTCCATGCTGGCTTCAGATTCAGACTTGCTGTATAGCTGAGGATGACCCCAAGATCTAATCTTCCTGCCTCCACCTGAGTGCTGAGACTGCAGGTGTGTGCTATCACCCCTAGTTTATAAGGTGCTGGAAATGAGCCCCAGGACCCCAGGCGTGCTAGGCGAGCTCTCTATCCACTGAGCTACACCCACAACCCCAAATCACTTTAGGTTTTCCCTCTTTGTCCTTCAGACAGAGCTCAGCTCAAATGTCACCTTCTGCCCACCCTCTCTAAAGAGGTTTGCAGTCTCCAGGCACTGTTCATCTCACCCTTCTTTTTATATCCTTCTTAGCACCGAGAATCCCACATTGAGCTTCATTCGACAAATATGATACGCACTTGTTCGTCCCAAATGGAGCCTGACTGAGAGAGAACACATGACAGACAAAACCAAACAATTCCTCCCAGTCCAAGTCATGAACCAATGGGTTTGCTGGACTCACCTACGGGAGGGTGGGCAACCCCACATAGCCACCTTATGGAAGAGTCCCACCCCAGCACAGGTGAAAACCCCCTAGTCAGCCTTCTACCTGCTCTTACTGCAGGGCTCCAGAGACCACGAGAAGACCATGTGTAGCTGGGGGCACGGCAAGGAGAGTGCCTGGGTCCCCAAACCTCGCCACTGCCCTGATGGGAGGGGGCATTAGTGGGCCCAGGTTCTGGGACAGGCTTGGGGGCTCTACTCTGATTTTGAGATGGCAATGGCTGTGTGGGGCCCAGAAGGCCATGAGACTGGGGGAACTGGTCAGGAGCAAGAATGAGCTTGAGATGTGTACAAACCCCGAAAATTCATCCTGAATCGCAGGGACAGGACTGCTTTCTCCTTGCTCTGGGCCTATGTGTCCCAGTGCACATGGCCTCGCATCCACCACCTCTGCCACCCTTGAGGTGGTCACGTAAGGGTCAGACTTGCTCTCTCCTCATAAGGGCATGTCCACAAAGCACCTGGAATTCCTCCTCATGCAGATGAAGCATTCCCAGCCTCTCAGCCCCAGTGGATGATGTAACTTACCCAAAAGGCTGTTTCTCCTGCACTCACACAGACCGACCGAGCCCCTCTGCCACCCCACCCACCCTGCTAAGCCTCACTCCCTCCAGTCCAGCCCAGTCTGCAACATGCCTGGGTACCCCGAGGGGAAAGGCAGACCCTCGCAGCCATGTCTTAGTAAGAGAGCTGTGTCCCACACCACAACCCGCCACCTCTTCTGTGCCAGCTGCTATGTAGGCTATCTGGAGAGCCTCAATCGTCCTCTTTGCTCTGGAAGGTTCCTTAGATACCCTTTCAACTCTGTGTCCACTTGCTCCTTGACAGCCTCCCCCAGGCCTGGGCATCAGTGTTGTATAAATGGTGATATCTCTAGCCCTGACCTAAAATCCAGAAAGCATATCCAACTGCCTGTGTGACAAATCCTTGGGTGTCTACGGGTCCCTCTGAGCCAGACCCCAGCTGTCACCCATGCCCAAGAGCCTTTGTCTCCCAACACAGCAGCAATTATAAAACAAACTAAAAGGTCAGCCGTCGTGGTACAGACCTGCACCCTGGCACTTGGCAGGGATATACAGGCCCGGACTACAGCAAGACCCCAACTCAAAGGAGGAGGAGGAGGAAATAACAAAAGAAAGGAAGAAAGAAGAATGAGCTCCTGTCTCCTGAGCTCACTACTGTGGTCCCTTCTGGTCCTCGCTGGCCATACACCAGTCACGCTGGCCTGCAGAGGCAGCCCTACCCCCATCCTATTGCTTCCCAAGTTTGCTCAGTCATGCCTTCCTGTGTGATGCAAACTCCTCAGCCATCACAGGACTCCACCTCTTTCTCACACACACACACACACACACACACACACACACACACACATCTGTCCCCAAAAACGCTATCACAGTGCTTGGCTTGTAGAAAA
Source organism: Psammomys obesus (assembly GCF_907164565.1). Taxonomy (NCBI): domain Eukaryota; kingdom Metazoa; phylum Chordata; class Mammalia; order Rodentia; family Muridae; genus Psammomys; species Psammomys obesus. Next base: position 3,529,645 of record NW_026596225.1, read on the forward strand.
ACCTCAGAAGTGGAGGCAGTTGACATGACAGTTAGCTGGGTGAGTATCACCGCTGGTGTTGGCAAGAGCAGCACAATCCCCGTAAGGGAAGTTTTGCTTTCTTTGTATGTCATGTAAATATGTTTTTGTTTGAATCCAAGAGTGGGATTTTGGTTGGGCTATAGTTTGTCCACACCTGTTAATTGCCTGGTGCGGGGCATGGTCTTTGCCAGCTGGTATCGGCCTTCCCTGACGGCACAGAGAGGGGCGCAGTCTAGGACTCTGAGAGTATAAATAAGAGCGTGGAGACAGAGAAGAGGTGGCGCTTGGTGTCGGCCTGTAGTGTGCGGTGCTTTAGAGAGACCAGGGACGGAAGGTATGGTGGTTTGGAGCAGATAGACGGAGACTAGTATAGAACTTAAAGGAACCCCTTAACCCTCAACAGCCGGGAGACGCAAAGGGGGCCCCCTCTCCCCACTAACCTTCTCTCCCATGTAGGGATGTGGGGTTGGAAGGCAGGTTGAGGCCTAACACTCCAAATAAAGAAGAGTTTTAAAAATGAGCTTTACAAACCCCAGTATCGCTTGCAGCCCTGTTTGCTTGTTACATCTCTTCTAGCCTGCTGGATGGTAAGTTCCGGAAGTCTCCACTGATCTTGTTCTCATCCAAAGCTCACGTACCCACTGGACACCCAGGAGGCAGTGGGCAACGAAAGAGATGCCAGCGACTTCCTTCCTGATGAGATCTGGATGGCCGAGGAGACAGACCTCCGTGTGCATGCGTAAGGAAGTTTCTAGGTTTGGCTAACTGATGCAGAAAGACACTCCCTGAATGTGTGCCCTGCCATCCGGGGTTGGGGTCCGGGACCAAATAGAAGGAAGAGAGTTGAGCAGCAGCATTTGTCTGCGTCAGCCTCCGGTAGCCCCGCCTTTCCCACCAGGAGGGGCCATGCCTTCTGCAGACTCTCCTCACCCTGGAGGACTTGAAGCCCTGATACAGAGCTTAAAAGATAATAGCAAAAGACTGCGTGTGTTCAGCGCAGACAGTGTTTGTTTTTACAAATTCGCTTATTTGAAATTTGATTTTTAAAATGATGTTTGAAATTACGTATGTGTGTGTGCAGGTCCGCGCACACGAGCACACTGCCTGCAGAGGCTGGAAGGTCCCTGGAGTTACAACGGCTGGTGCTGGGAATTGAACTCTGATCCTCTGGAGGGGCAGTATGGTCACGCAATCACTGCGCCCTCTCTCCGTCTCCTTGATCAGCCATTGGTTGAAGCCAGGGATGCAGAGCCCTTGGATGGGGGAGGTCAGCTGTCATGTAGTGTGTGGTAAGTCCATACGGGGTGTGCACACACACTTCCATATTAATATATGCTAATCTCATATAATAAACGTGCACTGGCAGGCAGGAAACTGTTCTTACATGTTGCTTGTTCAACATGTAAGTGTGTGACAAAATTTTCTATGTATCAAAATTAGCTTGTTCGACACCCGCGGTCTTTGCACCCACTTCTCACTAAAACCGTGTCTTGATGCATTAGTGTGTTGGTACGTGGGGGTTCGGCTCAAGGCTCCTAAACACATCACAGCACGCTGGGAAGATGTGCTCCAAGGAAGTCACCAGACCTTTAAGGGGACGTTAGGACCCCGTCAGTGTGTCCTGCAATGCCCATCCTGCACGCATGTCAAGGTGCACACCCATGGAGAGCGACCTCGGGTTGAGTTCTGGGAGGGGAGCTGCTGATCCAAAAGGAGCGTGCATTCACACCCCTAAGAAGCCCTGCCAAAGGGGCCTCCTAAACACTCCTGCCAGATTACAGTCCTACCACAGCCCTGAGCATTTGCTCGCCCAGGCCCTGCTGGCTGCTGCTAGCACACCTCACCTCATCTCTCAAAACACCCACCCCTCTGTCCCCACAGTTTAAAGTGCTCTTCCGATCTTGTTGGGGGGGGACATCTTACCTATCCCGAGCCCCAAATTAAGTGCCACCTCCCTTTACCTCTTCCCCTGACTCCCTGAACGCGCAGGGTCCCTTTCATCCGGGAACTCCACACTCAGTCATGGAACTGAGATCTATTAGCGTCCCTCCCATCACCACGTTCAAAGGTGCTCTGTCTGCGTCCTCTTCAGCTCCGCTTCTGCATGGTGGTCCTGGGGCCTTTGCCCTGGAGGTCCAGCTCTGCGGACCTTACCCTCACCTGCCTTGGCCTGCCTTATTCTCTCGGACCTCCACAGAGGCCTTCGCTGTCACTGCCCCGGCTCTTACATCAGCGCCTCACTCTCTTCCTGACCCCTCTTCTCACAGGCTGGAATGAGCCTGTTTGCTTCCGATGTGGATTCATCTGTCTTGTTTCCTACCCCTCATCTCTGCTTAGGCATCTCCGTGAGATCAGAGCCTTGCTTTTCTTTCGCGCTCTCTCCACCCTCGAATCCGCACCCCCAGTTTAAGCGCTGCCTGGAGAGGCACTGACTCCATCCTCGGTTCTAGAGAAGAGGAAACCAGCGTCTCAAAAGGAGAGCTAAGCAGCTCAAAATCCCACGGTTACTGACAAGCGAGCATTGGAGTCTCTCTGAGCTCCCAGGCCGAGCGCACGGCTTCGGCTTCGTTTCTTTCCCCCTCGTCGCGCGCATTGCCCCCTCCCACACTCCCCAAAGACTACGTGCCTCCAGCTCCAGGGTCCCCGGCTGCACGTCAGAGGCCCTCCCCTGGAGGCCCGTCTGCTCTGGGGAGATGTCACCCTCCCCGCCCCCTGTCAGTCAGGCGGAGGGGGCGGCGCGGCCACCAGGGGGGGTGCTGAGCTCAGAGCTGCCGCAGCGCCGAGCCGGAGCCGAGCGGAGCGCTCTGAGCATCCTCGCAGGCAGCGCGCCCAAGGCCGGAGCACTACTGCGCTCCAGCGCAGGGAGGCTGAGCCGAGCGCCTGACCGCGGCCGGACCCCGCTGGCCCCGAGCCCAGCCCTGCCCGGCGCAGCCCAGCCCCGGCGCCTGCTCGCTGTAGCCGCCGCTGCGGCCACCAGAGCTCCATCCCCCAGCCCGGCCGCGAACCCCAGGTGAGGCTCCGGGAGAGGGACCTGACTGGGGACCCAGAGGGACCTGGGGCGAGGTGAGGAGTCGGACGTGGACCGCCCCGGGGAGAAACGTGGGCTCGGGGCTGGAGAGCGCTCAGCCGGCGCGGGCCGGTGCACTGCGGGGCGCCGTGTCTGTCTCTGCTTGCTACAGTCTGGGTGGACGTGCGGACGTGCGTCCGTGCCCGTGAGTCCCAGAGTCCGTGCGCTTCCCAATGCCCCGTGTGTGCACGTGAGCATGTCCGTGGTGTGTGTTTGTGTGCAGACCGTGTGACTGGCGTGTGTACAGACAGGCCGGGAGTTCGCGCCGAGCTTCCGGTTCTGCGGGCCTGCAGGTTGCAGATCTCCGGATAACCGAGGTGGTGGCCCCTCCCGCGTCCGGGGTTTCAAGGACGCTAGGACTCACCGCAGCACGGCCCAAAGGCCGAGAGCTGGGGAGTGGAGTGGGCAGGAGGGGGCTCCCCACCCAGAAGCGCGCCAACTCTCAGGGAGGGTGGAGGGAGGGGCTCGGGTCCTCAGGGAGGGCTGAGCGTGCAGAGCCAGCCCCGTACTGGTGTGTTCGTCCTCCCCAGGCCGCCAGGATGGACGTGTTCATGAAGGGCCTGTCCATGGCCAAGGAGGGCGTTGTGGCTGCAGCCGAGAAAACCAAGCAGGGGGTCACCGAGGCGGCAGAGAAGACCAAGGAGGGCGTTCTCTATGTCGGTGGGCAAGGGGCTGCAGGGCTGGGCGTCTTCTGAGGGTCCCAGGAAGTGTCCGTAGAGTGATTGAGGGGTCTGGGAATGAAAATATGAGTCAGCAGATGGGCGAGGTCAGTAGGGGTCACTGGGGACACAACCAGCCCATGGACGGAAGGGAGGTGGGAACTCGGTGAGAGCTGGGCAGATGATGTGCAAACGAAAGGCCAGCGTGGTGAGCTCCACAGAGGTTCCTTTCTCTCATCCTGTCCTTGGCATTAGCAGTGACCTGGCGGGAGCCTTTGCTTGGGGCCAGGTGCCTTGACATGCCATAGCACCTAGCGCTCCTGGCCTATACCACTACGGGCCCGGGACACCGGCGCCCTATATTGACCACTCTGCCCAAGGTCATGCGATGCTAAAGCCTGAAGCTGTAGTACAGACCCATCTGGAAAGCCCCACCTTCCCTGGGTCCTGGCGGGCTCTCTCCAGCTACCAGCAACCCCCACACACACACACACACATACACACATACACACACACACACACACACACACACAGCCTGTGCAGCCTTGGGCGCGCTGCCTCCCGGTCATCCTCCTGCCAGCTGGTGTCAGGACAAAGGTCAGGCAGTTAATATCTCTCACCCAAAGTGTGAAAGGAGTTCCGTAGGGTTATTTGCATACTGAGAGAAAAAGGCTGGAAATGGAAGTTACCCGACTTGTTTTGGAGCTCAGATGGCGGGTCCTGTGGAAAAGCTGTAGAAGAGCTGGATAGTTTGCCCAAGGTCACGGCAGGTTTGGGCTGCGATGATTGAAGGTGTGCATTGTGTGGATGCTGAAAAGACAAAGCTGTGGTCTCCTTGCGGTGGGGAGCAGCATCTCAGTGGGGACATCGAGCAGCAAGTGTGGGGATCGTTTGGGGGAGCTCCAGGTAAAGGAGGTGCAGGATCAGCACTGAACACTAAGGAGCCTGGGAAGGTCGGAAGGCAGGGTGCAAAGACCCTCTGCCGGAAAGCAGAGGGCAGGAACCTCACTGGAAGAAGAGTTCAGACTGAGAGGCAAGAACTGATCCATAAGAAGACCTTGTTTGCCAGGCTGAAGCAGCCTCGTGCTGCCTTTAGAGGCTGTAAGTGAGAGACCTTTGGGGACAGAGCAAATTGCAGGGAGGCGACATTGGCCCCTGAGGCAAGAGCAGCAGCAATTAAACCCAGCAGAAGAGTGTCGTGAGCCCACATGAGCCCAGCCAAGGCCCTGGCCTCCCTTCACCCCTCCTAGTCTCTTAAACCCCTGGAATCACACATCGGCTCCCTGCCATGGTGCCTTTCCCCTTGGCAGGCACTTCCTACCATTTTCCCTTGCCCTCTGCGTTATGGCCTCAGCACCTATAGCCTGGCATGAAGTCCCCATCATGCCTCCTCAGCCCACATTCTCAGCACTGTTTCTACCATTCCCGATGCTCCTGATACTCAGGGAGTCTTGCCTGCCTTGTTCCATGCTTTTGGCTCCCCTTCCCTAATCTCCTTTTAAAATATCCGTGTGTTCCCCATTTCTCAAGGCCCAGGCAGTGAGTGGCCCCACTTCTTGCAGTGCCTGGAGTCTAAGTATTTTTCCTACTACTCAAGGACAGATAGTGCGCCATTGGCCCAGGCCTCGCCCACATAACGTGCAAACACTTTGCTGGTGAGTGAATGAATAACGTGCACCCCAGTTCTGGCTGGCCTTCGCTGTGGACACACTGGCCTTACCCTTTCCTCTGGCATGCTTATTCTCGTCCCTTCTCAGCGGCCTTGGCCTGGGTTTGCCAGCCCAGGTCCTGGAGTAGACACACCCTGCCGCCAGGACTTCTGGCTTCTTCCTGTGCCACCCCACCAGCCTGGTGAGGCCCGGCCAATGCCACGAGTGCCTCCCACAATCTGCACCTAACGCTCTCCACTGAAGGCAGAGGGGGAAGCTGACCCCTTGTGTGGAGGAGACGGGCTGGCAGACACGGCAGCAGGGCAGTTCGTGGGGCAAGGGCATGGCTCTGTCCCCCTACCGCCTGAGCCACTGCCTCCCATCTGGGCTACTTAGAAGCTGGGGACCCGAGTTTCAACTCCGCCTTGAATGCTCACCCCGCCACTAACTGATTGCAGGCCCTTACTGAGCTTCTGGTTTCCAACTATGAATGAACAACAGCCCCCATCACCACCACCCAAACCGTTAACCGGGAGAAACTAGGAGCACGGCACTGGCGCTCAGCCAGCCTCCAAGGGGGAGGGTGTGGGTTCTGGGGAGGGAACCAGAAGGTTAGTATGGGGTGACAGCTGTGGGATGTAGGGGTAAGGGAAGCCCAGGGAGGCAGTTTCAGGGGACCCATTGCTACCTGGGCATAGCCTGTGTTGGGCTGGAATCTCCGTTCCTTGTGCTGACTCCTTAAACATACTCCTCTTTCTTCCTATAGGAAGCAAGACCAAAGAGGGCGTGGTACAAGGTGTGGCCTCAGGTACAGACCAGTCCTGGTGCTTTATGGGGGGAGGGACACGGGCCTCTGGAGGCTTCTGTGTGGGTTGCCCCTGAAGAGGGGGACTCTGGGACACAATGTGGGGGCTTCTGGCACCCAGTCCCACACCCCTCCCTGCTCCAGTGGCCGAGAAAACCAAGGAGCAGGCGTCACATCTGGGAGGAGCCGTGTTCTCCGGGGCTGGGAACATTGCAGCAGCCACAGGCCTGGTGAAGAAGGAGGAGTTCCCCACGGACCTGAAGGCAAGTGACCCCCCCCCAGCCACACATGCCAGCACACACGCCTGCCACCCTCTCTCCACCTCACCCCCCGAGCCTGGGGCATAAGCCCGCTGGCTTGCTGCCTCTCTTCCTACAAATGTGTGCTACACTTGGCTCAGAATGAGGCTGCGGGCAGGGTGTGCGTGTAGGTGCCATGCTCCCTGTGGAGGGACTCAGAAGGGACTGGCAACGCACAGCCCGCTCACCAGCATGGCCCCAGAGACTCCTGGCCACATCTGCGCACGCCACTGCTTGTTCATTCATCTGCTCTCATTGACTGGATGTCCACATCAGTGGAAATTTGTTCTTAGTGGCTCCACAGTGGGCTCCGTCCACGCGACTGAGGCAGTGAGAGAGCACAGTGCAAAGCAGCCGGTGCGCACGGTGGTGACAGAGTGTGTGTGTGCAGTGAAGAGCACGCTGTGACGGGGTGAAACGCTGAGGGCAGAGACCTGAGCCGGGAGAGCTTTCCTGGAGGGGTGCCGTTTGAGCGGACACCCAAAGGATGAGAGAGAGAGATGGCCCTGACAAGATGTCCCGGAACTGCATTTCCAGCAGTTTTGAGCGGGAAACACAAAAGTCCTGTGGCAGGCGTGAGGAGATGGCAGTGCACGGGGTCTTCAGTGCTGCAGCCCCACAGACCACGCTGCAAGAGCTGCCGAGGGAGAAGGTTTGGCCTGAGGACAGTGAGTGCTCCAAGACCAGCAATGAACAAGGGGCCGCCAGGGCTACGGAAGGTTCAGTCTTACCGGGCTGGTGAGATGGCTCAGTAGTTAAAAGCACTTGTTGCTCTTGCAGAGGGCCTCAGAGAGGTTCCTGGTACCTGCACTGTAGCTAGCAGCCATCTGTAATTAGGTTCTAAAGGGCCCAGGTTCTTCCTGTGTCCTCTTTAGGCACCAGGCATGTTTGTGGTACATGGACAGGCCACACATGCAGACAAGTACCCACACACATAAAAAGTAAAAACTAAAAAGAAGTTCTGGGACTTCCCTAACTTCCCCTACACACACACACACACACACACACACACACACACACACACACACACCAAAAAGAAAGACATTCTAGAAAAGGACCTCCCCAATGAAGCCAGCAGCCAGTTCAAGGTGAAAACACCTCCAGAATTCCAGCTCAGTGCTGTCTTTAAAGTCCCTTATCCCTAGCCAGGCCTGCACACAGCACTGAACATGCCGTTCATGGAGGGAGTGTCTCCCAAACCTCTGTGTCCCGTGTGCTCCCTTAGCCCCTTCCGCCCAAGCCCTGCCTACCGCCATCCAAGGTTACCTGGTTCCTGACTTCCATCCTGCAGACCGGTTGGCTGCTTTTCAGCCTCATGTGCATGGTGAAGAGTGCTGTTGTTCCGTGCTGTTTCCCTGCCCTAGGGGGTGACTCTAAGCCTGCTCCTGACTGCCCCGTTCTCCATCCCGCTGGGCTGTGTGCCACTGTGGTTAGGCCCCAGCCGGGAGCCCTTCTACCCTCCTACTGTATTCATTTCCAAACAAAGGGCCCAAGATGGGATTTATTTGTGAACAGGGGGTGCTGCAGACTGAGCCCAAGGCCTTTAGCATGCTAGATACACAATCTAGCAGAAACCTCAAGAATGTATCCTCAAGGCCTTGAGCTGAGCCTCTGAACACGGTCTCTCCCGGGTTCTGATCATAGCTGGGTAGCTAGGGACAAACTAACATTTTTCATCCCTGGGGTCAGCTCGCAAAGAGAGGAACGAGCTGCCATCCTCCTTCACAGATGTAAAACCCTGTACCCACAAAGGCAGGGGCAGAGCACTCCAAGGGGCTAAGGCAACTGGCAGCGCCAACTTCTCCAGGGTCCTAGGCATGACAGCCCACATGTGGTCTCTACAGCCATGCACACCCGAGTTGTCATGCCTTCACACATGTGTGCTTGCCTGCCGATGGCCAGCCAGTGCCCAGTGTCCTCCACATGCATGCTCACTGGTCTGTGCCCATCTGGGCAGCAGATGCAGGGGGGAGGGTAGAGTCTTAGCTCACACATCCAAGCAACACCATGAGCTGTTGCTTCCAGCTTATCTTAAAATAGCTACAGTGAAGAAATCAGGCCAAGCTCAGCCCTGGGGGAGGGAGGGATGGGGAAAAGGCAGTGGAGGGAAAGCACGGAGCCCATCTCCAGTGCCATACCTGAGCCTCCCTGCTCCCTTCTGCCCTGGAGGGGAGCTTCCAGAGTTCTCTCCTGGGTCCTATGGTCAGTCCAGCAGCTTGGCTGCGCCTAGACAGGGCCCCATGTGCCGTTTCTAGCCAGTCTCAGTGACACAGGTAAGAGGCTGTGAGGTGTGGGGGGTGTGAACGGCACAGCGCGTTCAGCATTCTTCACAACCCTAGCTCCCCCGATGACCGCCATTTACACCATCTCACTTCTGAGACCTCCAAATAAGCAACTCCCCTAAACATCCCTGGCACTGCCAAGCCACCCTGGCCGGCTTCACTCTTCCGGGCAACCAGTAGCACACTAGCATGGGATTTTAAGGGTCCGGCTGCCCACACAGCCTCGTTCTGTTCACAGGCAGAGGAGGTGGCCCAAGAGGCCGCTGAGGAGCCCCTGATTGAACCCCTGATGGAGCCTGAAGGGGAGAGTTATGAGGAACCACCCCAGGTGAGGGGGCAGTGGGGCTGGGGGAGGGGCACCCTGCGGATCAGAAGCCACCCTGAGCCAGGCGGGAGGTGCCTAGCGAAACAGGGGGCGCCGACAACTCAGGGTCCGGGAGCTGGAGGCAGGGAGGAGAGGCCAGATGGCAGATGGGGCCTGACGCCAGGCCCGAGGCTCAGCTGCTGGAAAACCTCAGCTGGCCCTGCCTCCGGCTCTCCCCCTGCCCAGTGGGGGCACAAGCACCGCCCCTCCCCGTCGGGGAGGGATACGCCAGGCTGCACTTGACCGCTCGGTCTCCGACTCTTTGTGCTCTTCTCTGTCCCGCCCCTCCCTCTGATGCAGGAGGAATATCAGGAATACGAGCCAGAGGCGTAGGGGTCCAGGAGGGCCCGCGCACCAGCAGCACAATTCCTTCCCCGTCCCCGCCCTCCCCTCCCCTCCCCCCGAGCCAGGGCTGGCCTTCTACCTTGCCCCCAACCCCACCCCAAACACGAGATCTTCCTTCGGCTCCGAGGCGCGTCCTCCGGGCCTGTGTCAGTGTCTGCCCTGCCTTCCGTCTGTCCTGCCGCCGTCCTCCTCGGGGCGCGGACTGCAGTCGGCCTGCCCGGCCGGGAGCCCCGCCCCGCCAGTGTTGTCCCTCCCCTCCATCTGGTCCAGCGTCTGCGCTGATGTAGCATGTTCTGTGTATTTTTTAACCAAGATGGGAAAGTTATGGCTCCTTCCCCATCCCGACAGAGGTTCTCCAAGGGGCCCCCGGGCAGCCCCACTTCGACCCCTAAAACGTTTTTTGTTTGTTTTTTGTTTTTGTTTTGTTTTGTTTTTAACTCAAACCAGGAGCCAGGTCTGCCATGCCCCCTCCCTCAGCCCGCTCAGTCCGAGCGCGGGCGTCGTGTGTTGTGATTGTGGCATGGAGAGCCCCCACCCACCGTGTGAGCGTGTCCCGGGAGGGCTGGCCCGGCCGCCCCCCGCGTGTCCATGAATAAAGCCAATCTGTCTGTAGCTGGCGCCGCCTGGGCAGGGCTGGGCTTCGGGCCCCAGCCTGCCCCTTCGCTCCTTAGGCTCTGGCACATGCGGGTACGTCGCTGGCTACCTGGAACGTCAGCCTGTCCGTCTCCTGCTGCACGCTGGCCGGCGACTGGGAGGGCGACCGCTCCCACCGCCGGCCGCGCTGGGACTGAGGCTGGCCGGGCGGCGGGAAGCTAGCGTCGGGCGCCCCCTCCTGGCCGGAACCGGGACGCGGGCTCCGCGCGGGCTGGTGAAGACGCACGCACGCGCGGCGGCGTCTCCGCAGCAGGGCGGCGCGCTCGAGCGCACCCGCGCTCCCGTGGCCGCGGAGGCGCGTCGCAGGCCGCGGCGGCCCCTCCCGCCCCGTGCTATGCGCCAGGCTCTGCGGGCAGCCGAGAGGCCCCCGACTGCTGGAGCGCACCGGATCGTCACTGGGGGCCGCCGGCCCAGAGGGGACCTCGGGAAGCGCCGCAGCGCGTGGAGGCTCCGCCTCTGCCAGTGGAAGGCGCCGCGCGTCCACGCAGAGCCGCCGGCCGAGGCTCCGCCCCCGTCTGTGCGGCGGACACCGAGCGCTCCGCTTTACTGCGGTTTGCTGCGTCCAGGCAGCCTCCTTCCCCTCCGCCCCGAGGGCCGCTGCAGGGAGAGGAGCTGGCGCCCACCCTGGGGGAGCGTGTTCGGGCCGCCTGGGCCTTCGTGTCTGGCTGTAGGAAGCAGCTAACAGACGCCCGTGAGAAACAGACCGGTGGGCTTGGATGAGTGAGCGTGCCGGGAGCTGCACGCCCCCTTTGGTTACCCGCTGTCTTCTGGAAACGTGGCCCGCCGGCTGCGTTAGCCTCTGGATAGGGTTCATTTACCAGCACGATATATTTTTCTAAGTTTGAATACCTTTGCTTTATGCGCACCCGTTCCATCGGGCTGCAGCCCTGCCTGTCCTGATTTATTACAGCCAGCGTGTGTGTGTGTGTGTGTGTGTGTGTGTGTGTGTGTGTGTGTGTGTGTGTGTGAGAGAGAGAGAGAGAGAGAGAGAGAGAGAGAGAAATCTGTTATCTGTAAGGCAGCACCTGAAACCCTTATATGTTTATTGGCTCTGTCTGTTATCTCCAGCCCCTGATCCCCATTTTTAGATGTCGAAACCAGATTCACCATCTGGACTGTGAAGAGATTTATTTCCTCCTTCCCAAGTGCCAAATCCTACACCTGGCCCTGCTGAGAACGGCTCTGCTTTTAGCCCCCGACACCCTCACCTGACGCGGTCACTTTAAAGGCATTCCAGGCACAAATCCAGAAGTGTCGGTAGAAGATGCCAGCCTGAGTCTGATGACTGTGTGTGTGTGTGTGTGCGTGTGTGTGTGTGCGCGCGCGCGCGCGTGCGCGTGCGTGTGTGCAGCTCATGGGGTCTGAACCGTTTCCCAAGCTCCCAGTGTATCCCAAGCATGTGGGTCTTATTTTCACTAATTTCACATGTAACCGCTCTCAGCTCCTCCTGCGACAGCCTCTCCCTACAGAGGGAGAGTAGGAGTTAGAGCAGCAGCCTGCTTGGCCAGGCTGACTGCTGAGAAAGGTCAGGAGCCACACTCAGTTCTACGCCTGACTCCAAAGGCTAAGATCTTTGGAATTTCCCAAACCTATATCCCTTGGCTTTAAAGAGAGACAAATGAAAAACACATGGATAACAGGTCAAGGCGGGGACAGAAATGTGGAAAGGACAGACACCTGTGCAGGGTCACGGAGCCTGTGGCGTGCCTGTTGAGCCACATGTGATGACACACATGTACAGATTACATGTATGCTGTGCTTGCATCTGTGCGAGTGTGTGCCTATGGCGTTGTCCATATGTGTTTCCTGCACCATGCTCTGCTCTTCCAAGTGACGGCTTTCAGGAAACTCCCAAGTTCTCATAGCTCAAATCACAGGGATCAATGCCAGGTGTGGGGCTGAGCCAGAGGGACCAGGAGCTTGGGGCTAGCCTGTGCTACATAGCAAGACCCTGACCTCAGAAAGAAAGAGAGAGAAAGAAAGAAAAGAGAGAGAGGATAAAGATCAATTCAAGCTTTAAGGGAAACATGAAAGGATGTGATGGGAAGTCTGAAGGAATGGGTCGTGAGCAACGTGACAAGGTAGCCACTGCACATTGAGGTGGCTGAGCGGGTAAGGGGGCTTGCTGCCAAGGCTAAAGAACCGAGTTTGATCCCTGGCACCCACATAGTAAAAGGAGAAAACTAACTTCAGAAAAAATTGTTCTCTGGCCTCTGTGCCTCCCTATCCCCAAATTAATAAATATTTAAAAAAATAAGTCATAAAATTTAAAAATCAGTTGGTCAGGTCAAGCGTCCTAGGTGAGGTGCAGCTGAACCCTGAAAGGATGCCAGCAGGCTGTTGGGAGAGAGCGAATGTTCCAGGCAGGGTCTGCCTCTGTGTGTGCAGTCAGGGGCTGAGAGCTGCCAGGCCCCCCAGAGCCCCTGGAATGTGCAGCCTCACCCTGCCGATCCTGGCTCTCTCCCTTTGCCTGCCTTTTCTCCTCAGCACCTGCTCTCATTCCTGCTTTGCTGAAACAAACCTCTCTCTCTTCTGAGCTTTCCTGTCACTCTGAAGCCGTTTCTTCTCAGCGCCTTGCTTGCTGGTCCACATGAGCAGGAGACTCCGATAAGCAGCTAGCTGGGGAACTGCCTTGCTCCCCCAATGGAGGGTTGGGGGCTGTCCCCATGCCCTTATCATGTCTCTTGTCTGCCTCTCCACCCCCAGCCATAGTGATGTGGCTTCAGGGATTTCTCTGGAACTTTATTTTTGTTTTCTCCCTTCCCTATTTATAGCTCTCTCCCCTCCGAACCATCTCTGCATCCATCTGGTTGCCTAGAAACAGGCTCCTGGGCTGAGGGTGGGGGAAGGCCAGACAGAGCCCAGGCAGGGGGAAGGGAGGCACTGTCCCCACTCCCTGTTCAGCGCCGCCCCCACGCCTCCAAAGCCCACTCTGCCCTCTGCCCGGCTCCATAGATGTTTGTTAAATGGCAAAGCAAAGTGTGAAAAACAGTAGCAGGGCTTTGAAAGGGCAGGGTGGTGGTTTCACTCAAGTCTCCTGATAGCTTACCATAACAGAGGCTTGGGGTCACTTTTTTTCATATAAGAAAACTGAGGTTTCCGGAAGCAAAGTCTCCAAGACTAAAGCATTTTCCAAAGAAACTCCATGCTCTGAATCTTTTGGTCTATGACAGCGGAAGATTTGAAGGCACAGATAATTCCATAATCCATTAGTTACCGAGAAGTAAAAAAAATGTTTAAAAAATGCTTTAATCTTGTATATGCCTCTCACTGCTCTGATCATGGCCCAACTATGCCACACCACAGTACCCCTCTGATGCCCCAGCATGTCCTCTGATGTTCTCCCCCTCCCCCAGGGCTGCACATCACCTCACACGCCCACCCACCGTGTTTCCACCATGTCCTTTGCTCGGCTGCGCAGTGCTTGCCTTCACAGGCCCGTGTCTGTCAGCTTACCAGCTGTGTGATGCTAGCCAGCTCATACAAGCTCTCAGAACTTTAGTGTCTGCTCCAAAGTGGGGGGGTGTGTTTACACCTCCAGTTAAAAAGGTGCTTGATAAATGGCAGAGGGAGAGCAGTTGACTGGGAGTGATCGATGAGAACAGTTAATGTTGTCAGTGTTATTGTGTTAGGGCTATGAGGTGGGGGAAGGGAGCCAAAAGGAGTTCTGGGATTAGCCAGTAAGCCCCTGGCCCGTTTCCAAACAAAAGGAACCGAGTTGGTGGATGAGGAGCGTGGCCCTTTCGCACTGTGACTGCTTCTTAAGCAGCCTGTCCCCACTGTCCCCCACTGCTCCCTGTTCCCCACAACTCCAAGGTCCACCCCTGCCTTCCAAATAGGCTCTCTGGGACGGAGGGGGAGGGGCTCTCAAGGAACAGCTGGGCTGTGATTCAGCCTGAGTCACCCATCCAGATCCTGGGCCACCCCAGCTTCAGCTGCTGGGGGAGGGGAGCTGGAGAAAGGCAGGATGGGTCTGTGTGGGCATCGTCGTGGTCTCCCCGCTCCTTTTTCGCTACTTCAGATCAAGCCCAGGGCCTTGCCTATGCTGGGTGACTGTTCCACACCTGCTGTACCACAGCCCGTGTTTATGTTTGCTTTTAGATAGCCGGGACCTTGCTCAATTGCCACTAGCCTAGAACTCATCACAGCCCAGGCTAGCCTAGAACTCATCACA
>NW_026596225.1:3543973-3548034 GCF_907164565.1 Psammomys obesus
TCATCACAGCCCAGGCTAGCCTAGAACTCATCACAGCCCAGGCTAGCTTAGAACTCATCACAGCCCAGGCTAGCCTAGAACTCATCACAGCCCAGGCTAGCTTAGAACTCATCACAGCCCAGGCTAGCCTAAAACTCACCACTATCCAGGCTAGCCTAGAACTCACCATGGCCCAGGCTAGCCTCGAGCTGTCAGCCCTCCTGCCTTCTGACTAGCTGGGATTACATGCCTGTGCCACCGTTTCCAGGTAGTTGTGCTCAGGCCAAGAACTCCCATGACCCTTGGGGTAGCAGAGTGAGGGCCTGAGATCAGTGCCTTGAGGAGGTCCAGAAGGCCTTGTCAGGTGTGGGTTATCTGGGCTCACTGGGAATACAAGCACGCGGGTGCGGCATGCGGGGGTGTCCAGCCACACCACAACTCTCAGCTTTGTCCTGTGCTGACAGGTGGCCCTGTCCAGTTACTCTCCTCACCTGTCCGGTGGGAGTGGTGATCATCCACCTCACTGACCTTCCTTAAGAATTAATGAACTGAGGTGACGGCTGTGGAGCACTAAGGAGCACCATCATCATGGGCGGTGACATGGCCTGCAGGGGAGGCACGGAGCCGGGAGGGAAGTGTAGCCTGCGTGCTTTGTGATGACCTTGTGGACTTGAGCTGTGCGTGTCTCCCTGAAGCACACAAACTATGTAAAAAATGGCGCCCAAAGACGGGCAAAATCCTAACTTCAACCCCCCCACACACATATATATGCACACAAACATAGACACACATATACCACAGAGAGAGACATATATACACACCACACACACATACCACACACTCACACACACACACACACACCAACCCTGGAGGTTTTGATTTGCTGAAAACTGCAGTTCAGCCCAGGTCACAGCCAGTGAGTGCATAGGCCATGGGGACAGGAACCACGGGTGTTAGTAACTGGCCACCTCAAAGCTTTCCCAAAGCCATCATCGTCAAGCAGACTGGAATGGGGTTATCTGGCTGGAGCCCAGGAGTGGGCGGTCTCGGGTGTGAAACACGACTGTGTTTGAAACAGATGTGAACATGATGTGGACAGGACAGAGAGGAAGGGAGAGCATGAGCTACACACCGAGTCTCCTGTGAGTGTGTGAGCACAGTGCTCGGGGTGGCACAGGGGGCTGGCTGCTGCCTCTGCCCTAACATCCTTCTTGTCTCCATGGCGCCGGTTGCCACACACGCTCTTTTCAGAAAGTCGCTGGGATTGTTTATGCCACCCCCGGCCTGGGCACCCGCCAAGGAGCTGCAGTCTCTTGTTTATCTTCTGGTGCATACGAATGTGTGGCTCCCCAGTGGCCGTCCAGCCTGAGGTACGGCATATGGGTGAGCTCAGGCACACACACACACACACACACACACACCACGGTGTGGGTGACCATGTAGGTTCATTACAAGGTAAGCCCACGTCCCAGGCCTTGGTAGACTCTCCAGAAAGGGCACAGATTGCTCTCTGGGAAGCTCCAGGTAGGCATGTCATCAACCTACCAACTTGTAAAGTTCGGGAAAAGTCTGAGGGCCGCCTGCCCTGGGTTGGCCCCCTGCTTCATCTCAGTCCTAGAATAACTGGCCATACCTGGGCCACTACCCATGCCATTTGTGGGTGCAGAAGTCACCCCTATAAAACAAGGGTGTCACATGAAGAAGGGCATTCAGGCTAGTAACATGTCAGGCTAGTAACAGCTCTCCACGGGGCTGTGCCAGCTGGGCACTGGCATGCCAGCACGTGGTACTCTGGAAGCCTAGAGGCACATACAGCGGCCTGGGCTTCATAGGTCCAGCAGTGACTGGCTCGGCCAGCACAGAACACTTGGGACTGCCTTCTGGCCTGTTTTCAGTTCCTCATCTGCTCCAGCAAGTGTTTGTTTGCCCAGAAATTTTAACTTTTTTTTTTTTTTAATGGGCAAATCCCTTTGGAACAGGAGCAGTCAGAGGGCATGGCAGAACACACAGATGGAAAGAGGTTTGACTGTGACCCCACAGTAGACACACCCACTCCTTAAGTCTTTAGTGAGAAGTGCTCAGAGTGCTGGAACCGCCTTGCCTGGGCCACCTAGGAAGAAACCCCAGCGTCATGGGCAACCTGGGAGAGCCCCTAAGCACAGGATCGGAGGCAGTTACTCCAGCTCCTGACACCCTGCAGAGCTGAGCAGCTGGTTTAGTAAGCTCCTATTGGCTGCCTCCCCTTCCTGGATCACCTTGTCACTCCCCTGCTGGTGTCCTAGCGCCTCACAAATGAGCCTCGTGCCTTTCACACTCATCTCGGGCATCCTAAGGCTTTGCATCTCACTCCTCCACACCCCCCCACGACTGCTCTCCCTTGCTGGCATCTTGTTGGTTCCTTAAGCCCTGGCCCCGCCCATCTCAACCTCAGCTGCCTCTGTGGAAGCTGCCACGTTCATTTTTGTTCTTTCTTTTCCCCTTTTATGACGGGGGGGGGGGGGGAGGTCCCAGGACCTTATGTAGCTCAGGCTGACCACGAACCCCTGATCCTCCTGCCTCCACACCCCCCAGTCATGGAATCACACGTGTGTGACTATACCTCTTTTCTTTCTGGGGTCCAGACCTCTTGGGAAAGACATCTCCCTCCTCACTGCCCTTCCTTCCTCCCGTTTCCGCAGCAGCCTGGTGTTCCTTGGGTGCTTTCCTGGTTAGTACCTTCCCTCCGTATGCTCGCTCCCTCCCGACCGCTGTGCCCTCCGCCCTCCGGTCCCTCCAGCTGTCTTAGGGTGACCATCCCACCGTGGGCTCACGTATTAGGGTGACCAGCCCACAAGCAACCCCTTTCCCCGACACATCAGCGTGTGCCCTCCGTCCTCAAGGTGGGAGCTCAGAGGACCAGCAGGAGTCTCTCTCAGCCTCCACCTCATGACCGAGACCAATCGATTCCCCCAGTCGGTGAGAGCCGCCTCCCCTCCGTCCCAGCCAAGGCTCCTGGGTTCTCTGAGCAGTCCCCGCCGGACGCCGCCACAGCCTTCTGGTGTTGCCCTTGTGTCATCCTGCCTCTCGGGAGAAGGTTGTCTCGCCACCTTCCGTGTCGCATGGACAGCCTCGGTCGCTTCCTCTGTGTCAATAGTTGCTCACCTTGGAGGGGCAGCCGGGGCGCGACGGAAGGACGGATGCGTTTGTAAATTCTGGAGCAACTGAAGTGCGCCCCGGGGCAGTCGGAGACCCATTTTCAGCACCGACGGTGCGAGACAGCGACTCCGGCCGCGCTGTCCGTGGTCCTGAATACGGGCCGGCGTTCTGTGTCCAGATCCGATCCCAGAGTTCATTGTTTGGAGATTTGGGGAAACACCTTGATGTTTTACTAGGTCACTCTTGCCCAGGCTGACCCTAGGGTTCACTATGTAGCCCAGGCTGGCTCGGAAGGCGGGGCTGCCGACCTGCCCTCGCCCCCTGAGTCCTGGGATTACATACAGGCAGTGGCCCTACTCCCGGCTTTCCCTGTGGCTTTTCAATCCTCACTTGCGATCTAGATTTTATTGTCAAGGCAAGTGATCAGCTAAGTAATGGCTCCCACAACATCAGCTCGAGGGCGGGGCTGCAGGAAACGACCTGTATAAATTTTCAATCCCAGTCTGACTAGGGAAGAGCGTGAGCACAAACAGGAAACTTACCCGTATTTGGGGGGAAAAAATGTGGCTAGATAGTCACTGCCCTGACTGGCTGGACACGGAGTCGCTGGCTTCCCTGAGCCAACTTTTAGCTCTCCGGCCCTGCTAAGAGCGTCGCTCGCCTTGCTTATCTAGCAGGTGGCTTCACGGTCGGGCACGGGATCTCATCGCTTCCAGCTACCCCAGCTCCGAGTGGGAGGGTCCCACGCCCCTGTCAGCTGTAGAGGGAGACGCGTCCTCACGCCTTCCGCAGTTCACTCCAGTGGAGCCCGGCCGCCTGCTGCGGGGAGGCGTCCACCGGTCCCATTTCCCAGACCCAGAAACTGAGGCCCGAGGTGAGAGGGCTAGCTGGGGAGGACCCGGGGGAGGAGGACCGGCATCCCCTGAGCAGAGGGTGGGCGGACTCCC
>NW_026596225.1:3563034-3657449 GCF_907164565.1 Psammomys obesus
TTCGGGGCTTCTTTCCAGTCCCTCCCTTCCCCGACACTGACGGAACCCAGTTTTCCGGTCCCCTTGTGGCCTCGAGCCCGCACACCCAGCCCTGACAACCCCACCCCGGTACCCTCACAACCCTTGGCCCCACTCCCCAGGGTAGCCCCGGGAGAGCACGGGGCCTGCCCCCACCCCTCCACCCTAGAGCTGAGGCGGGCTCCCAAGATACCCAGACTGGTGCTTCGAGGCCTCCGGTGGGCCAGGTCCCCAGAGCTGGGAAAGACTGCATGCAGAACTCCAGCGTTCTTTCACGTGGGCTAGAATTGACTAAGGCCGCCAGACAGGCAGACTCTGGGGGAGGCTGGCGGGAGGGGGAGGGGGAGGGTCCCCACACGGTGCTGGCCCCAAGGCCAGGGCATCTGTTGCATGCTGTTGGTAGTCTAACCCCCGTTCCCGTCTCCCCCGCCCAGCCCAGCGCCCTAGCCCTATCCCGTCCCCTACCCAGTCACTGTGCACATGGAGGCTAAAAGCCAGGAGCGCCCTGGGGCTCAGCTGAGAAGGGATCCGTGGGCAGGTCAGGGGGTCCTAGGCAGGACTGGAGGTCATAGGAAGGTCTCAGGCCGCTGGCTGCCTGGGTGACAGCTGGTCTTGGGTGTTGGGAACAGGACGGTTGGGGGCCGTTTGACATCACAGTTGTCTTTTAAAGGTCTCCCTCTTTTCCCTCTCCTCCCCCACCCCGCAACGCTGTGAGCCCCAACAAGTTCCTTGTAACCACTCAGTGCCCTGGTCCCCATCCCTCTAGCCTCAGTTTTTGGCTACTAACTGTCACAGTACACATTGGTAATAAAACCTTTCCCCAACTCTGTCAATGATTGCAAGTAAAGCAAGGCCAGAGTATATTATATTTGGGGAGGGCAGGCAATACATTGCAAGCTTGAGGAAGGAAGGTTTCCATCACAGATCTGTGGTGTCCAAGACAGGGTTGGTGAAGGACACCTCCCTCTGCTGCTGTCCACTGGCACCCGCCATCCTTCCTGGAAGCACTGCCGTCAGGGGGTCCGGGTCTGGTTCAGGGGCGGCGTGTGGAAGCGGCTTCTGGAGACACAGGGAGGGTGGAGGTGGGGTTCTCTCCCCAGAGCCCAGGACAGCCAACAAGCCTGCAGACTCATCACCAGGTGGCTTCCTGGCTGGCATGTGTCATCCCCACTCCCAGGCTCACTCTGCCGGGGCCTGGCCATGTGTCAGGCCAGACCCATCAACTCCCTGACGTAGCCATAGAAGTCCTGCTGCGGGAGGTGGAGACGTGGTGTCCTCCTTGCCAGGAAGAGGCAGGACTTGGTTCTTACGGATGTCCGTGGTACAATACTAGATTCTGCTGGAATTTGTCATCTGCTGTCTCTTCCAGAAATGTCACCCAGGATTATACCTGCACCTCAGCATGGCACTCACGCATCTCTGCCATCCTTCCTCTTGCCCTCCCCGTGTGGCATCACACACACAGCCCACCACTCACACATTCCTCCTCACAGACACACCTCCCTGTGGGAGGGACAGCCCAGGCTAGGTTACTCTGCTGCAGTGGCTGCTTCCCCTCCCCCACCAGCCCAGAGCCCCATGCTACCCCTGCCTTTCCCTGGACACTATAAGGGCGTTTTCCAGCCGGGGCTGTTACCATCCCTGGCAGACAGGGTAGCAGCCGAGAGCCCTGAAGGGGTCAGTCAGTCTGTGTTACAGACCCTGAGCCCACAGCAACTGACATAACACCACGTAATATGGTCCCGACTGGGTCCCAAAGCCCAGAGACCTGACTTCCAGCTGCTCCTGTCCTGCAGGCTGCCTGGCTAAGCCAGACAGGACCCTCTGGGCATCTGCATCCATGCTACTTGCTTGACAAGGGGAGTGGGTGGGTCTGTGCACTTGGAGGTCTCCCGGTTGCTCACACCCTATATGGTGTTTATGGAGCCCTTCTAGGTCACGGCACTTGGGGAGTGCTAGGGGAAACAAAACCTCCTTCCGTCCCTCAGCTGGCCTGTCCCCTCCTCTCTCTAGACTCTTCTCTCGGAAGTCTTGCTTTCTCCCAGCCCACAGGGTAATCAGGAACCCCTAACTTCAGTCTTGGAGGGCAGCTCCACATTTCCCTTCTCTGGGCCTCAGTTTTGTCAGAGAAGTTCATTGCAGTTTCTGACTCAAAGCAACTTTACACAGTAATGAGCCACACACGGGCTGCCCGGCGTGCTGTCCACTCTGTGGAGCCCATTAGAGCCCATCCACATCAGACTTTGCATTATGATACATCTAGGCCCTTGTACGAGCCCAAGAGAAGCTTTGACCTAATCTAGCCAAGAAATGAGTCTTCTAGTTAGTGGTGGCAGTGGCAGCCTTTCATCCCAGCACTGGGAAGGCATAGGCACGCATCTCTGAGTTGAGGCCAGCCTGGTGCAAAGAGAGTTCCAGGACAGCCAGGGCTACACAGAAAAACCCTGTGTCGAAAAAACATTTTGAAGAAGAGGAGGAGGAGGAGAAAAGGAGAGGAAAGGAAAGGAAAGGAAGAAGGGCTGGCGAGATGGCTCCGTGGTTGAGAGCACTGACTGCTCTTCCAGAGGACCCGGGTTCAATCCCCAGCACCCACATGGCAGCTCACAACTGTCTGCAACTCCAGTTCAAGGGTATCCAACACCCTCACACACACACACACACAGGCAAAACACCAATGCACACGAAATTTAAACAGAGAAAAGAAAAGAGTCCTCAAGAGAAAATAAAGATGGTGCATGAGAGCAGGCTGGGCCCACAGAACTGGCTGGTGTGACAATGCAAGAAGCAGTCCACCGAAGGTGTCACCAGGGAGGAACAGTCTCATCCACCCTGAATCCCACCCCTTCAGAGAAGAGTCTCAAGTCAGAAGCCCAAGTACCAACCCAGCCCGCAGCTTGCCTTGAATTCCTTGCTGTCTGTTTCCACATCCACAGAGTTTTCATCCAGGGAATTGAGGCTACAGGAGAAGTGAGAGAACTTCGATTGTTAGCAGCTATCCCAACCTTCCCAGTCTGTGGCTTTGCCACCACTATTACCATCACTGGCACTGCTGCCAGCATCACCACCTACCCAGTGTCTCCATCACCCGCAGCACCGCTCCATCCCAGTCCGCACCTTTGCCATCACCACCGCTAACACTCCCGCCATGGCTGTTCCCTCCATGACTGCCACACCACAACTCTCATCATTGCCACCACCGTAATCATTACCGTCACCACCATTATCCCCGTTACCACTTCTGTCCCCTCTACCAACAGCCAGTCCCGTCGTGAGAGATGGTCACCTGTCATAGTCCAAGTCACTGGAAGAGAGGTAGTCCAATCCCAGATCCTTGGTGGAGAGGTCCAGCACGGGGTTGGCCCTGGAGAGAAAGTTTGGTCAAGCAGCCATGGCCCTCAGCCGTCTCCCGAGGTCTCTTGGTGCCCTCTGCTGCTCACCGCTCAGTGTTGTACACATTGGTCCCAGGGATGGCAGCTGCTGAAGTTGTCGCCTCTGTTGGTGTCTTCCGGGCCTCCTTGCCAGCCTTCATAGCCCGAAGCTTCCGGTGGTAGCTGTTGAAGCAGGAGGAAATCCCATTTGCAACATACTCAACCAGGGCTGAATGTCCCGTCCCCCCCGCCCCCCGACTGTGGCTTCAGGGGATCCTGGTGATCCTGGTGATCGATCGTCTTAGCCAAATTTTGTAGGAAATGGAACCACTGGCAAAGGGAAGGTGTTGCAAACAGCCGCATAGGCAGCCAGCAGTAATACCCAGAGTAAAACCCGGGGAGGCTACCCACCGTGCTCCAGGAAGGGGAGATGGCAACAGTTTGACTTGCTCAGCATCTCTACCCTAAAGTCATGGAGCAATCTAGTGCCCAGCCCACTCTGCTGGCAGGGGGCTGGGCTGGGGGAGGGGCTCACCCATAGTCTTGCACAAGTACCCTGTGCCTGACCCTAATTCTTTCTACCCACCCCCAGCGGGGCCAGGAGAGAGCTGGAGACTCTGGGGGGTGGGGGGAAGCAAGCCACACCTTT
The DNA here is from genome assembly GCF_907164565.1 of Psammomys obesus. NCBI lineage: Eukaryota > Metazoa > Chordata > Mammalia > Rodentia > Muridae > Psammomys > Psammomys obesus. The sequence goes on from NW_026596225.1 coordinate 3,567,070, forward strand.
TCCTCACACACAGGAGGGCGGTGGTCATGATCACCAGGACCAGCAGCAAAGCCACGCCTAGCCCTATGATGACGCTGGTGAGCAGCTTCGGCTGGTCAGACTCCTGGCTCTCCTGGGAGCTCTAGGGAAGAGGGAGGGTGAGGGGGCCGCAGGAGGGTGAGGGGCTGTGGAGCCGTGCCCCTCCCCACCTGCAACCTCTGTCCCCCCACACTCACCACCACTACCAGCCCCAGCTGCAGCAGCTGCCTCAGTGCCTCCTGGTCTTTCCGGATCATCCTGCCGTAGAGCCCTGCTTAGACCCCTACCCCAGGGTCGCTGGCTCCCTGGCTCTCCCGCTCACCCTCCCAGGCCGCCCCACTCACGTGTTCAGCTCAGTGAGAGTCAGGGCTGACCCGTTGGGGAAGACAAAGTAGGCGTCCAGGTAGGAGTGGGCTCGGGCCCTGGAAGAGACAAATAGCAGCCCAGGAAGGCCCCCCTCTAACCACGGGGTTCTTCCTCAGACTGGCTGCTGGGCCGGGACACTCACCTAGCCATAGTGTCTATGTTCTGGATCGTCACAACATAGACAGAGGTCCTGGTCGTCTGAATGAGAGCCCTACAAAGGATGCAGACACCACAGGTCCTTGGAGTGGGGACCTTGCCCAGGACTGTGGCCGGGGCTGTGCCGCAGAAGCGGGAGTTGTGTGGATGGAGGGGTGCTCGCTAAGTGGCTGAACCTCTGCACGAATCAGATGTGGGAACCCTTCCTCCAGCAGGGCCTGGCTTCACAACTGTGCATGGCGGTTTTGCTCATGCCTCATTCTACCTTTGGCTGAGCGTGGGCTTCTGGCCCAGGCACAGGGTCAAAGATGGAGGCAAGTTCACACAGGGGTCAGGGATGGGGTCAGGAGTGTTTCCTCCGGTTCTTCCCCAGGACCAGCCCCTCAGGCCCCATTCCCACAGCCTCTGCCTGCACTTCCCAGACCTACGCCTTGATTTCCTCCACGTTGGCCCCCACGTCCACCTTGTCGGTGGAGAACTGCAGCCTCACGCGGTAACTCTGATCCACAGTGAAGAGCTAGGGAAGAAGGGGCATGCAGGGGAACATCAGGAACACGGGGCAACCTCAGGAGCGTCTCTCACAACGCAGCCCACTGCGACAGCTCGCGGGCTGTGTCCACCCGCCGCCCAACTTCAGACACCACAAGGCGCGAAGGCTCTTCCCTCCTCAGATCTGGCCCTCACTCTGAAGAGGCCCTCACAGTGAAAGCTTCAGAGCTTTTATCCTGGGATTTCCTGCCTGTTAATAATCCCATGAGCGCCTGTGGGGCTTGCCACAGGCTCGAGTCCTGGTGGCTATGCCGCGTGTCTTTGCTCCCCGTCACTCTCCGTGTTCCAGTGTGTGGTGGTCCGTGTGGATGGCCCACATGCCCTCACCACTTCCTGATTTCCTCACACCGGGTGCTCTCTGCACCATCAGCGTGTGTGCAGGGACCTCCCCGGAAAGGGACTTGCTGGCTAAAACACCATGTGTCATGAAAACACGTGCGGAGATTGACCCTTACCCTTCCTAAAAGATTATAGCTGATTTGCTGCAGAGTCTGGGTCTAGGAATAGTGTCACCAGGTGTTAAAAGATCGTTCAGTCTTTCGCCTTACTGATACGTACATGGAACTTATCCTGACTCTGACGTGTGGATGAGAACAACCAAATCCCCACTGCTTAAAAGCGCACATGTGCGTGCGTGCGTGCGTGTGGTTTGTTATTTGTTTTGAGGCCAGGTCTCCCTCTATAGCCCAAGCTGGCCTCAAATTCAAGCTCTTCCTGCTTTTGTCCCCAAGCGATGGGATTACAGGTCCATCTGACAGTGACAAGCATTCTGGGTAAATATTCAGCAAAACACGCCTTCAATCTCAGCACTAGGGAGACAGAGGTGGGTGATCCTGTGAGTTCAAGGCCAGCCTTGTCTACACAGGGGGCTCCAGGCCAGCCAGGGCTACAACGTGAGAGCCTGTCCTAAAACAACAACAAAACGTACAAAGAAAGGAGACACACGGGACTGGCTGGGCACAAGGGGCTGGAGGCAGGAACAGCACTCACATTCAGCGTGGTCTGCGTTTCCAGGACGGGATCAATATTAGGCTCATCCCGGGCCTGGACTGTCACCTGGTATGTGCCTTGGAGGGTGGAGTCAAGGTTGGTCACCAGACTGTGAAAGAAGGAAAGACACAGCTCTGTTCTGGAACTTAGTCTGGGTCCCCACAGCCCGTCTGGAAGCCCACTGTGCCCCTTCCGGCACGGAGACCCTGCCCGAGGCTTGTGCCCCCCTCCTCCCCCAACCCACCCGGGCATCCATCACCACATTACTAGATGGTGCCAATGAACAGGTCTGCTTCCACTGAACGTATAATCTGGAAGGCCTGGACAGGGTTGGTGGCCCCATCCTTGGAAACAAAGTCAGCTTTCAGGATGGAGAACTGGATACTCCCATTGTCTTCTGAGTCCTCATCTCTGGCCTGCAAGCAAGAGCCATGTCTGGGTGAGACCAGGAAAGGCCTCTCCCTTACCATGATCAGACGCTGTGGTGGCCGCTCCAAATACTCGCGTGTTTCTTCTATAGGTCTCACTGCAGAGTCCCGGCTGTCCTGGGACTCACTATTTAGGCCAGAATGGTTTTGAACACTCTGTGATTCTCCTGCCTCTTCCTCACAAGTGCTGGGACTACACAGATGTACACGCTCCTGACTCAGGCTTTTTCAAGATTGGGTTTACTGTGCGTCCACATTTTCATGTACCCCAATATAACAGATGACCTCCCAAAGTCCTTCTATGCAGAAACCTGCCTCACCCTCCACCCGACTGCCAGGCATGTACGCACCCACTCATAAACACAGCCACACTGGGCCTGAGGGCACCTACAGCATGCACCCTGCCTTTCAAGCCCTTACTCAGGGCTGACTGACACAGCCTTACATTCCCTAGCAGACCAGAAATGAACAAGCAGGAGGGACAAACATCTTGATTCATTCCGGTGCCTTTACAAAGAATGCACAGGCACACAGGGCCTCATGCTCAGGGTGAACCGCTGGGCTTCAAGTTGCAAATACGAGTTAATTTTAAGAAGCACCAGTTCAGAACCGGATCTCTGTGAGTTTGAGGCCAGCCTGGTCTACAAAGAGAGTCTAGTACAGCCAGGCCAAGGCTACCCAGAGAAACCCTGAGTTGAAAAACAAATAAAACAAACAAATAAACAAAGGTAGTTCGGCCAAGAAGAACACTCAGTTGGCAAAATGCTTGCCACTCGGGCACAAAGGCCTGCCCCGTATTTGGGTCCCAGGACTGCTGTAAGGAGACTGGGGACGTGGAGACAGGTGGCTCTCTAGGGCCTGTCAGCCTCATAGGCAAACTCCGGGCTACTGAGAGGTCCAAGGAGCAATACCCTACACTGCTTCTCACACACATGTGCACACACGCACCCCGCATACATTCATATGTAGATATGCACACACACATATAGACGTGTACACACAGACATGCATAAACGTAGCACAGACAGGAGTGTGTGAACACACCCACACACATGTGTCTGTGCACACATAGAAAAGAAAGCAATCAAAGCCGTGACTGAATCAGGGCATCAGCAAGCGGTTGGCCGAGGGCTAGAAATTAACTGGGTGAGTCTGGAAAGAACGTAGAAAGGGAAAAAAATGCTGTCCTGGAGGAAGGGAAGTCCTGTCCTGGAGGCCCCTCAGTGCTCCGTGGGGAAGGCCAGGCCTTTCCAACCTGAGTGCACACTCCTGTGGTGCTGGCCAGGAGCCACCCAGCCCAGAGGGAAGCTGAGCTGGGTATGGTGGCTCACGCCTTTCACTGCAGCACTTCAGTCACATTCGAAGCAAGCCTGGGCTACACGGCTGAGTCTACAATAGCCAAGGCTACATCATCTGACCCAGTCTCAAAACACGCGCGAGCGCACACACCCACAAAGAGGGAAGCTTAATCCCCGCCATGCTCTGCTTACACACCCACATCCATCATTGTAACAAATTGAAAGCATTGCTACAGTGGTGCCCGGGAAGCTATTTAAGCACAAGAAACCCTTTTAATTTGTAATTGGCGATGAGCTCTCGATCACACTCAAGAAATCTGGCATCGTCAGGGAAAATGTAGCCTCCAAGCAGTGTTTCTGGCCATGAAATTTTTATGAATACTAAATTGAACGATTAGCAGAAGGGAAGGGTATCTGTTGGGCCAAGGCTGCCACAGCCCCAGGCTTTGCAAAGGCCGTCATCGTAGCTGTGGTTGGAGCATCTCAGGGGCAGGTGAAAGGCCTGCATCCCTTAGTTCTGTCCCCTGGGGTCGCTGGATAATGGCTGGGGCTCAGGACTCACCTGGACAGAGGCCACCGGCTGGTTGGGCAACACAAGCTCTGGGATGATGACTAGAAATGTGAGCAGGAAGAGGTCAGTGCAGCCGGGACAGTGTCCACCTGGCCCAGCACTGCACCAAGCAGAATCCGCTCCACCAGCAACCCCATTGCAGCTGTTCCTGAGGCTGTGGTCGGCAAGGCTCTCATTGTACAGAGGGGAAAACTGAGGCAAGGCCTGCCTTCAAGCTGATACGGAGCTACAGCCTGGGGCGGAGGAGGGCCAGATCCCCTGTGGCCTGGAGCGCGTTCCCGGAGGTGGGGCAGGAGGGTGTCTGAGCTGTGTATGGACGCAGCAGGGTGCCGCCGGGTCCTGATGCTCACTCACCGAAGGTCTGGTTGTTAGGCAGGAAGTATGGAGCATTGTCGTTCTTGTCCACAATGGCGATGGGCAGGCTCCCTGGGTAAATAAGGTCATGTGGGTGGAAGCACTCAGCAAAGTCCTCACCCCGAGACCCTGGGCCGCAGGAGGCTTTCTGCAGTCTGCTCCCCGGCTCTGCCTGCCCTGGGCTCATGCCTGCTCCTCAGGAGTCCTCTGGCTCTTAACGTTATTCCTACCCTCACGGCAGGCAAACAGGTAGTCAGAGCCACGCAAGAGAGGCAGTCCAGGAGTGGGCCTGGGTCTGCCCCAGCTGACCAGGGCATTTCATACATGGATGGGTATCAGTCAGGGGCAGCAGCCTTGGCTGCACAAGCAAGAACCAGGGCTCCCTTCTCGACACACGTGAAAGTGCGTGCGTGTGTGCGTGCGTGCAAATATGAGTGTCTGTCTATAGTAATATAGATAAGTGTGATGTATATTTTCCTACGTAGTTTTGAACCCCTGACCTCTGGACTGAAAGTGTGGTGCTTTACCAACTGAGCCGCCTGAGGCTGTTCTTGTGACGTATTCGTTCTTATGTCAGTTGGTCACTTAAACACTCACCCTGAGCCAGGGGTAGTGACGAACAACCACAAATGTCAGCACTTGGGAGACTGAGGCAGGAGGATTATGAATCTGAGGCCCACCTGGGCCACTGCCTACCTTCTCTTGCTCCTCTCCTTGGCTTCCCCATCTTTAAGTGGGGTGGGCATCACTAGCTCAAGAGTTGGGCAGGGATAAAATGAGCAAATGCTTTAAGGTGCCTGGCACGGTGCCGTGCTGTGCTCGCGGTTAACAAGGCCCTTGTGCCTGTGTGGGGTGGGATGAGGATGCTGCTAGCTCCTGACAAAATGGCAGCCTTCCGTAGGTGCTTCCAGACATCCCACTAAACACTGAGCACGTGCTCTCCCACTCTCCACCTCCTGGCCAGTCCCCACTGGACACATGGAGAACGGAAGCCTGGAGAGGGCATGGCCAGCGACATAGCTGGGCCGGTGTGTGCCCACTGACAAGGCCCTCTCACCATTGCTGCTGTACGCCTCAAAGCCATCATCTGTGGCGAGGTCATGCGCCCGCACCACCAGCGTGACCAGGTGACAAGCCTCGTAGTCGATGGCCTCGCTCTCACTGATGTACACAGAGCCGTTGGCAGCCACGGAGAACCAGCCGTGGCATACACTGCCCACATCGACGCCAGCCTTGGTGCAGATGACGTCCAGCAGCTCTATCGTCAGCTGGGCGGTAGTATCCGGGTCCCAAGCTACCACCTGAGCCACCTGGCCATGCTGGGAGCCGTTCTCAGCCACAGAGATGCCCCGCAGCGAGTCTGCGTCCAAGGTTGGCGGCTCATCATTCACATCCAGCACAACCACGGTGACGTTGGCTATGGATTCGAGGCCCTGGGGGCCTGGGTTCTCGGCACTCACGTTCAGACTGAACAGGTTCTGTGTCTCATAATCCAAGCTCACATCAGGGAGCAGCCAGAGGTGACCCTCCGCCCACCCCTGTCCCAGCACACTGCCTCGGAGAATAAAGTTGCTGACACCCATCCCGGACAGGCTGAAGCTGATGCGGTTGTTGGCTTCTGTCTGGTCGGCGTCCCAGGCCTTCACTGTGCCCACCAGTACCCCTGTGGACAAAGGACGGAGCTTGGAGGGGCACCTGTGCGGGCCCCAGGCACTCGAGCCTGGTCTTATCATGGAGCCCTTAGCACAGGCTGTACTATGTGATGTCAGAGATGGGGTGTACTCCAGGGTATCCTCCTGCATGCATGCAACGTGCTAGGATACATATTCCACCCCCACCCATGTGCACAGCTGGCCACAGTGTGGGCACTGGCCAGCCAAGAGGGCACATACCCGGATCCCTCTCCTTCACGAAGAACTCGTAGGAGGGCTGGCTGAACACAGGCAGGTTGTCATTGATGTCCTAAAGAAAGAGGCAGGCCTGAGTCCTGGGGGCCTCGGCAGCAGGCGTCCCTCCCCAGAGCCATCTGAAAAGCCAGGGATAGCTCCACACAGACGGAGCCGTGGACTCTGCCCCTCGGACTGCACTGCCAGTTTCCAGATGTGCAGACACCCTTCCAAAGAAGGCCAAGGAGTGCTCCTTCTTCTGTTGTCCGCCCTCAGCCCAGCGCTACTCTAGCCCCACTTCCTAGAACTGGCCACGATCCCTGTGTGCGTCCCCATCTGTCTTAGCCTGAGCTCCCATTTCTCAGACCTGGGACAGCAGCTCTGTGACCAGCCGGAGCCCATCCTCCATGCTTTTCCAGAGCTGACATGTGCCTGGGGGACGGTCTGAGTACCCTAGCCTGCTGTCTGCTGGTAAACATGCATGCTTTGGTGGCCAGTTTTCTCTGTATAACCATAGGACGGACCTGGACACAGAGCTCTAACCCACCAACAAGGGGACCTCTGCTGGGTGAGGCGTATGCTCTGCCTCCTCAGACAGGCGTCACTGCTCCCCGCACAAGGCTGCTGATTTCTCATGGTCAGCCTGACTCCCACGGGAGTGGGTAAGACACCAGCTCTGAGCCCATCCCTCTCCTGTGGCTCTGGCGTCCTCAGGCTCCAGTGTCCTTATCTGTAAATAGGGTAGCCTCCAACACTTACAGCAAGAGCGTGGAACTCATGGAGGCAAGGGGACCCCTTCAGTAAGTCCCCTTCATGTCTCCTTTAATACTGTGCTTTGTTCCCAGGGTGCCAACAAGTCCTAAATCTGCTTCCATGTCTGTATTATCCCTTCGGTCACAAGGTCTGCTATGTGACCCAGCATGGCTTAAAACTCTCAAGCACCCTGCCTCAGTTTCCCAAGTATTGAGATTATAGGTCTGCACCACCATGCATGGCCCCTGAGTTCCGCCTCTTGGTGTGCAGGAGACACGACCTGAGCCAGCTTTACCTGCCCTTGGCCTTTGCTTGCTGGCAGTCAAGATGGTTCCAGACAAGACTTTGTGCATGGCAGTCAGAGCCAAGGCAGCGAGTGCCCTCCCTGGGTGGCAGCCTCTTCAGAACATCCCCATCCATTCACGCTGGCCTCACTCCCAGTCAGTCACACTGGCCTCACCCCCAGTCTTTCTGACTTAAGGGCCAGGATTGCCAAGGGCAGCCCAGCCGAGTTCTCAACCTCTCCTGTAACATGCTGCACACAATAGGAAGTACAACTTGTGCAAGAATCAGGGAGCGAGGCTGTGTGAGAGCGCGCTGCCTTACCTCCACAGTGATGGTGACGTTGACTTCAGTGCTGAGGGAAGGCTCACCGCAGTCAGACACACGCACAGTTAGCACAATTCGGCCCTCCAGGGCAGGGTCAATGGCCTCTCGGTCCAGGGGCCCCACGTTCTGGAGGAGTCCCGTGTCGGGGTCTATGGAGAAGTTGTGGCTGTAGGGCCCCGGCAGCAAGCTGAAGAGCAGGCGGCTGTTGTTCGTACCTGGCTCGTCATCATCATAGGCCTGTGGACAGAGTGGGCTCCAGTCAGGCCCAACCCTCCTCAGCACGGGTCTGAGTGGCCATCAGGAACAGGGAGACAGGCCACGGCTTCCTGCTGAGATGTGGGGCCAGAGCTTATGGGCACCCAGACAACTGCTGGGTGAGCTGCTGGCAACTCTGGGCCTGAGCTAGACCCTGAAGAGGCCTGAGGTGGAGGTTCCCATAAATCTGACACCACAGAGAGGGGTGGGAGAGTACAGGCGGAGACTCAATAGCTTTTTTTCCTACTGTAAAAGCAAGAAATCCAAAAAAGACTCCGATTTTCCCATAATTGCTACAGCCAGCATGCTCACTGTCTCTGTCACTTTCTACACACACACAATGCGAGCTATTTATTTATCTAGAGACGTGGTCTTATGTAGCCCAAGCTGGCCTCAAACTCACTATGTAGCCAAGGATAACCTCAACCTTCTGATCCTCCTGCTTCCACCCACAGAGGGCCAGGATCACGGGCACACACCGACACACTCTGTGTGGTGCTGGGAATATGTCCTGGTGCTTTCTGTGCTGCTAGGCAAGCCCACTACCAACTAAATTACACCCTTAGCCCAGGACTCTATTTTTCACTTTTAAGATTTAAAAGATTTTTTATTGTATGTTTGAGTGGTTTTGCCTGCGTGCACGCAAGCACAGCATGTGTGTCAGAAGAGAGCAGCAGATCCCCTGGAACTGGAGTTACAGACCACTGTGAGCCACCACATGGGTGCTGAGAATCAAATCTGGGTCCCCTACAGAGCAGACAGTTCTCCAACCTGCTGGGCCAGCCTCCTCCACCACCACCCCTTACACACACCCGGCTTCTTTTGAGACGGGGTCTCACTATGTAGTCAGGCAGGCCTGGAATTCGCAGAGATCTGCCTGGCTCTGCCTTTCGAAGGAAAGATCAAAGCTGTGCGTCCCCATATCTAGCTGTGCTGATGGACCTTCTTGTTTGGTTTGGTTTTTCGAGTCAGGGTTTCTCTGTGTAGCCCTGGCTGTCCTGGACTCATTTCATAGACCAGGCTGGCCTTGAACTCACAGAGATCCACCTGCCTCTGCCTCTCTGGGTTCACAGGTGTGGGCCACCGCATCCAGCTTGTGGTGTACTTTCTAAACAGCTCATTCCTCATACAAAGGGCATGTGTCTGCGCACAAATGCATTCTTGTCATGTCAAGGCCCCAAACGTACGGGACTATATTGGACCAAGCATGTTCTTCCCGGCCCGGCCTTCCGCCCGCCTCCCAGCCATGCTGTCACCCCTGCAGCGCCCTACAGCTCCTCTACCTTTGACAGCACAGACGACCCCATCAGTAAGGTCTGCAACTCGCTTTAGCGTGCGCCCAGGAGCAGGAGCCAGAGCGGGCCCTCCTCCAGACACCATGGTTCAGCAGAGGAGCTGGTGCGAAGCCAGGGGCCGTGAGGGAAGCCTGTCTTTCTTTCCTCCCTGCTCACCTCACCACCACTGCCTTCAGCTCAGCTCTGTTGGGTGTCGCTCCTTGAATGCACCCTTCCTAAGCAGCCAGAGATGGCTCTTCCTGGGGCGAGACCATCCGTTCCCACAAAGGTGCTCTGAATGTGGCCAGTTAACACTTCCCTGCATACGTAAGGGTGCCACGGGTCTGACAAATTAGAAATGTTTCTCCCATGAGGAGCTTTAAGCCAGAGTGCTGGAGTGAAGGCTCGGAGGTTGAAAGTGCCAGCTGCCCTGCCAGAGGACCCAGTTCGATTCCCACAGCTCCCACGTGTCTATAACTCTAGTTCCAGGGAATCTGACACCCTCACACAGAAAAATGCAGGCAAAACACCAATGCACGCAAACACATAAATTTTTAAAAAGGGGCCAGTGCCAGAAGGATCAAGTCCGCTGAGATGTGGACTACTGCCCAGCCCTGCCAGAAAAGCCAGGAGAGCTTGACTGTGGAATGTCTGCAGGGAGCCTCAGCCCCTGAAGGAGGGAGTGACCGGGGCTGAGGGACAGCCCTCTGAGGCCCCGCAGACCCATCCTCACAAGCTGTCCCTGTGGGTCAGCCAAAGGCGAGATTCCCAGCCACTGCTCTAACCGCGCTGTCTACACTCCAGGTTAATGCTACTGTGGCCCCTTTAATAATGCTTAATCATGGTAGGTTCTCTGTTTACATCTTGGCTGTTTGTTTCTTTTTGCCTTCTCTTAAAACAGGTTCTCTCTGCATAGCCCTGGCTGTTTCAGAACTCTGTAGACCAGGCTGGCCCTAACCTTAGACATCCTTCTGCCTCCACCTCCTAAGTGTGGGGTCTAATGGTGTGTGTCACCGTGCCTTGCTTGGATCTTACTTTCTATGTAAACCACATCAGATCTTGTTGGAATGAGCTGGAGATGTATATATTAAAGAGCGATTTGTTTGGGAAAGCCCGTTCCACACCAGGCCTGTGCAGAATACCCACCGTAGGCCCTTTACTTCCTTACACCCTGCTGACCCTGAGAATAAGGACCATGACTCTTCATTTTCTAGGAGGAAGCGGATGTCCAGAGAACCTGGGCAACTCCCTCAGAGCCACACTGGAGGGAGGCATCACCCAGGACCAGCATGGCCCCCTCCACCACCCCACTGCCTCCAGGTCCAGGGCGACGCCCACCTGGATGGTCACAGACACGTTGCCCTCCTCCTCCTGCACAAAGACGTTGTAGGAGCCCCAGACCACAGGCGCGTGGTCGTTGATGTCTAGCAGAGTGATCTGCAGCATGGTGGTGCTGGACTGGCCCCCGCCGTCAGTGGCCTGCAGCGTGACGAAGTACACAGCCTGCCTCTCCCGGTCCAGCAGCGTGCCATTCTTCACCGTCACGTTCCCTGAGTCCGGATCCACCTCAAACAGCTCTGCTCTGCTCGGGGTGACCAGAATCAGCCAATAAAGCGACGGGATGTGTACTTATGCTTGAACCCGGGCAAATGGCAACACAGACTTGAGGGGCCCCTGTGCAGCATTTCCAGCAGACTCGTGGCTGTGGAGAGTGCTGTGGGCGCCCTCCAGCCCCCAGGTGTTGGACACTCAGTCCACAGTGTGTGATGACATCAGGAGGCACAAGGGCCTCTGGGAGGCTGAGCCTGGTGGGAAGTTGTCCCTTGCCCCTTTTCTTCCTCTGGTTTCCTGTCCTGGGATCTCTCCCATCTCATACATGGTCACACCATGTGACTTGATATATTACCAAGCCCTCCCAGGACCCAGCGGATGGCACTCTATGCCTCTGGGAGCCTCCAGATCTAAATAACCCTTTCTCCTTAGAGAACACCCCGCCTCAGGTATTTTGTTATAGTGACAGAAAAAACTAATAATTTTTTAAATTGTTTTTCTGGAGTGGACATGAAACCGAGTACTTTGTCACTTATAGGCTACTCTTCTCTATCCCCAGCCCCATGGCAAGGCAGAGAAGAACACACACAGACATACAAATACACACACACACACACACACACACACGCACACACACACACACGCACACGCACTTACACACAGGCATGCGCACACACATCCACCCCTACCCACCTTAGGAGCTTACCCATTTCCTGGAAGCAGACTGTAGGTGATACGGCCCCATTCACCCTTATCTAGGTCTGTAGCCTGTGAGGCAAAGACGGCACAACGGTGGGAACTGTCATCTGCCCCACCACACACAGCATCCAACGAGGCTGTGGAACCTGACTCCAAAGCTCACCGCACCTGGGCACTCACACAGACGCTGCACACACCCAGACAGATCGGCCAGGTCCAGCATCCTTCTCCCAGCCCGGTCCTCCTTGATTTGGTCAGTGACCACAAAGCCTGTGGCATCACACTCACCTTGATTTGGTCAGTGACCACAAAGCCTGGTGGACTGTGTTCTGGCACGGTGAGTTCATACAGGCTCTGAGAGAACACGGGACTGTGGTCATTGATGTCTCTAAGATGGATGGTCACCACAGCGACAGAGAAGTTCCCGCTGACCCAGTCAGTGGCCACAACCTGAGGACGGAAGAATCGCGGCAGTACAGGAGCCTGGCTGCCCACGGCCTCCAGCCCCAGGGCCTCATGGCACAGTACCTCCACCTCCATCGTCTCTTTCTCCTCATAGTCCACCAGGTCGGAGTTTCTCACCACCACCTGCACATTGGCAGAGCCTGCTGCTCGCTCTGGGGACACACTGAAGGCGGCAGCGTCTGTGCCCTCCAGGGACAGCAGGAAGGTACCATTGTCGCCCTGTAAGGGAGGGCGGTATATTAGGGATTGGCCCGCTGCCACTGCCTCCATCTCCGCGCTCAGGCCTTCTGCAGCAGCCCTGCCGAGTGAGTTCACAGAACTGTGAGCCAACAGTCCAGGCCCAGGAAGTCAGGCTGGGCCACTCAGCCCTCAGCTGCGGCCCCAGCACGCAGAGGGTCTCCAGACCTGGAGAGACAGCCACACTCTCCTCACCTCCATAAAGTAGCCCCAGTGCCTTCCTAAGTGCCCACTGCTCAGCCCGCACACCACCCGGCCTGCTCCCTCACTGCTGCTCTTCCCTGGACCAGGTCGGCGTGCCCACCAGCCTCTTGGCACCATCCTCAGATGGCTTTACACGGAGCGCTGGCCACCTTTCCCTGAGGCTCCCTGCTTCCCCACACCACGGGCTACCCAGAGCCAACCGTGCCAGGATCACAGCCGCTCTCTGCTGGCCCGCACCTAAGGCCGGCCTCCATTCCACACTGCTTCTGCTCACCGCCACCCAGTGTTGCCCTGAACACCCCCACCCTGCTCCCCCACACCCCCAGTCATTACGTCATATCTCTTTCCCTGTTCCCCCCCTTCGCCGCCCCCAGCCTCCTCCACCACCACCCGCCCCTCCCCCTCCAGGCACCCGCCTGATCTGGGTCATAGGCCACCATGGTCAGGTTGTCGATGGGGATGCGGGCAGAGGCGTGCTCATCCACGTAGCCCGTGAAGTTGACTTGGGCCTCGTCGGGGCCAAAGGAGCAGTCTGGGAGGGTGCAGTTGTAGAACTCTGGCTTGTGGTCGTTGACATCAGTCACCCTGATGGTGACCCATATGCTGGTCTTAGCCTCATCCCCGTAGATGTTAGGATTCTCCTCGGTGGCCTGAGGGCGGAGCGGAGCGGTGCTCAGGGAGCCTGGGAGCCAGGGCCGAGGGTTCCGGGAACAGGGTGGCACGCGTGCTCACCGTGACCTGGAGCTGCACTTCGCCGGCATCCTTGGGCAGCTGCTCTCTGTCCAGGGGGGCGCTCACGAAGATGACTCCGTCGTTCCTGATGTCGAACCACATGGGCCTCGTGGAGTCTGACAGAGAGGCCCTTCGCATGGCTTTGGCCACCCACCACCCCACCTTGACCCGAGCCCCCGCCAGGGCCACCCAGGCTCTCACTGGAGATTCTGTAGGTCACCGCGTCGTTGATGCCTTTGTCACCGTCCACCGCCTCCACCTTCAGCACCGACGTGCCCTGGGAGGAGGCTACGTGAGCGCCTGGACCCCGAGCTCCGACAGTCACCACCCAGCGCTGCGGCCCCATCACCTACCACGGCAGCGTCCTCAGCCACAGAGGCCGAGTAAAACTCCCTGACAAACTGGGGGTCCAGGTCGGGCTCATCCACCACCGAGATGAACAGGAAGACTGGCTGCGAGCACTGTGTGACGAACTTGTCATGCAACATCCCGCCTGAGTCCTGCAGCAGAGGGGGCCTTCGGTGAGCCCGCAGCCCAACTCGGGGCCCCCCCCGCCCCACCTGCACCCCACACGCACGCAGGCCTTCAGCTCCAGCTGGTAGAAGGCGCTCTTGTTGTTGTAGCTGAGGCTGCCGTTCAACACGATGGAGCCGTTCTCCAGGATGTAGAAGAGACTCTTGCTGTCGTCCGTGCTGGGGATGACCTGTGACAGGCGATATCTGGGTGAGGCCCGGGGGACAGTGCTGCCCCTCACTCTCCACCAACGTGAGGTCACACGTGTCTGGGTGAGCAAGCCCCCTCCCAGCCTTGACCTCTCCTGGGAGTTGTGAGTGCTTTAGCTGGCAGGAGGACTTGACAGTGCTGGTGAAGAGGATGGGAGCAACTAGACAAAGGCAGGCGGGTTTGTGAGGATGCGGGGGTGATAGCGGAGAAAGGCTGGGGACCAGGGCTAGGGTTGTCTGTGAGGATGCTGCCCCCTGCTGGACGTAAGGCACAGTGAGGCCGGCTCCCACCTGGAGTCCCAGGAACTCTGTCCCACTCACCTTCTCTATGAAGTACCGCACTAATCCGGCTGGCCCGGAGTCCTTGTCCTCAGCCAGCACGGTGAACACCACGGAGCCAACTGGCAGGGTCTGTAGGAGGGGACTTTCCATCTGTGTGTCCCTCCCACCCCAACCCCCAGGCTGGGCCTTCAGGGGAGCCATGGGCTGGTTAAGATGGGGCAGGCAGCAGAACCACCTTCCCCCAATGAGCTTCACACCCTGAGAGCTGGTTCTCACAGTCGCTCAGGACCACAAATAAGAGACCTTTCTAGAGCCCGGCCTGACTGTCACTCCACTGCTTAGGTGCTCCCGAGGGCTCTGTCTGGCCCACAGCCTGAGGTGGACTTCCTCCCTCTCAGCTCCTGAAAGCTCCCCATCCTTCCCAGCACATGGTCCAAAGAGCTTCAGCGGCCCTGAGAGGTCAGGCTGCTGCCTGTCCCTCCCCCTGAAGCCTCTTCGGCCAGCCCCGCTGCTGCCTGAGGACCTTTGCCCATCCCCAGCCAGGAGCGTGCTTTGCCTGGCCATTCCCTGGCAGGTCCCTTGCTATTCGGGTCTCTTTTTGGACAGTCTCTTCAGAGAAGCCAGCCGCAGCCCCTCTCCTGGGCCATTCTCCCCGCCCTCCCATGCCTTGTCACCTGCACAGAGCGCCCCACCCTGAGCCTTCCCTCACAGCTTGCTTTTGGGTTTCCATTCGTGAGACCTGCAGCCTCACACCCAGGGAGTCTTGCTCACCAGGTGGTGTGTGGACAGTGCTTAGAGCATGGGTGCTGGGTGGGGCCTGTCAGGTGAGTCTCAGGCCTGGCCCTACACAACCAACCACATGGTCTTGGGGCCCTGGGACAATGTTCCATTTTCTGCACAGCCCTGGGGAACCTCTTCCTACCCGGCTAAAGCGGTTAAAGCGAAGCGCCCCCGGCTGAGGAAAGGCCACAGCATAGACCAGCCACTCCACACTGCTAATTGTCTCTAGGGTGAACACATGTCCAAAGCGAGCGGGTGACAGCCAGGCCCTTGCTCGCTGAAACCAGGAGAAACGGCCAAAGCTGTGGGCGGGAGGTCGGCTGAGAGCCAGGCGGCTGGCTCCTCAGGGCGGATGCAGCGAGCCAGGCAGGGGAGCAGCGAGGGGTGACAGCTAATGTAAGTCAGCGAGCCTCCAGCTCTTAGAAGCTCGAGGAAACCAACTTCCTTTTTCTCTTGCTTTTCCTACCACAGCTGAGAGAACCCTACTCTGCGGGTGGCTTGAAGGAGGTGGCCCTGTCAATCACGGCTTTGCACCCGGGGCTTCCTGGCTTCTCTTCTCTGAGTGACACTCTGGGATGCCCTCCGTGCCCTGCCACACAAAGGCCGGGGGTACCTCGCTGATGTTGGTGGAGAATCCGGTGTTCTGGAACACGGGTGCGTTGTCATTTCTGTCCTGCACAATCACCCGCATCTCCTTCTGCACCTGCAGAAAGCCCAGGAGAGGACAGGAAATGTGGCTTAAGATGCCAGAAGAGTTTCGAGGACCCCGCCTTCCTTCTTCCCTCCTTCACGTAGAAGCATAGCTGTGCACTAGGGTGTGTGTGTGTGTGTGTGTGTGTGTGTGTGTGTGTGTGTGCGCGTGTGCGTGCGTGTGCTCCGCATTAAGCTCTCTTGATTGTCCTTTCCTTATTTAGACAGAGCCTCACCTATCTTAGGCTGGCCATAGACACACTATGTAGCCAAAGATGAACTTGAACTTGAAGGTAGGATCCTCCAACCTTCACCCCTCCCCGCCAAGCACTGAGATTACAGACATGGGCCACCATGACTTGAACAACAAGGAGGAAGAGGAGAAGGGTTGGGAGTGCCACTCAGTGAAAGAAAGAAAGAAAAATGGGGGCGGGGTATAAAGATTTGGAAATTAAACATTATGCTAGTCATTGAAGAGGTGTGGCAGCTTTGACAGTAGACACACAGGCTAGAGCGTCAGCTCAGCAGTATGACTGTGGCTCCAGTTCCAAAGGATCTAGCACCCTCTTCTGGCCTCTGCAGGCATGCAGGCAAAGCATTCATACACAAAAGGAAACAATGAATCATTCTAAAAGCCAGTATTTGTATTAATATACAAATTACAACACTGTAACTTTATAAACAAAATACTTATACAGTCAATAAATACCAAGCTCTTGGTAACATTGTATGAGCATCTAATTTTGAAAATAGTACTAAAGTCTTATCAACTGGGGTGCCCTCTGCTTGCCTGAAATAGACACATGATCGGAAGTAGATATTTGGCATCCTGTTCATCCACCCCTGACCACCCTCCCCTCTTCTTTTAACTCACTGGATTGTTGTGACCGTCATGTACGGAGATGGTGATCTGGAAGGCATGGAGTGTCTGCAGCGGCAGGGAGAAAGGGTCCCTGCTCAGAGCGAGGGTCCAGCTATGCCCCTGGACTCTGGCTCCAGGGGCTACCCCAGGCTATCCCCTCTCTCCCCGCTTTCCCTGCCCCACCATTCTTTACCTCATAGTCCAAAGGACTCGCCAGCTTCACTTCCCCAGTGCTTGTGTTGACGGAGAAGAAGTAGGCATAGGGGCCACTAATCCCATAGGCCAGAGGGTCATTATCGGGGTCTGTAGCCATCAACCAGAAGACCACGGCACCTGCAGATGAACAGGGCTGGCCCAGGTTCATGACCACCTCTGTCAGGGTGGGCTGGTCCAGCTGCCCACAGGGCAGGGATGTGGACATAAGTTGAAATCTGGGATTCTGATCCCCTAACCGCCCCGCACCCCAGCCTCCCTTCCCACTTCTGGGCCCTGGGCTTCAGTGAGACTAGAAATGGCTTTACAGTGGGGGTGGGCACTCTTGGCTGGAAGGTACACCACCCATTCAATGACTGCTTCTCAACACTATTTCTTTCTGGAGTTAAAGGAACTGTATGGAATGGCTGTCTCCTGAGAAGAGAGACACTTTCTGATCAGAAGATGCTAAGATGCAGGAGGACGTTCCTGGCAACTAAGGAAACATGAAGGCAGGCTGGCAAGTGGGAGTCTTGTCTAAGAGGTCGTTTCCTCAAGCTGGTGAGCATGAGTCCTGACTGAGGTCCTCTGTCCTCCACAACCTTGGAATCAACCAATCACAAGTGGGTTAGCAAAAAAGACTTTGTATCCAGGGATGCCAGTTCCAGGAACCTCCTGAGATGCCGAAATCAGTGAGTGCTCAGGTCCCTCATGGAGAGCGGTGGGGTGTTTGTGCAGAACTCAAGCCTACCTTCCTTGACTTCAAGTACCATCTAGACCACTGCAACCCTGACTATGAAGGAAATGACTGGCTTATGGAGTGAGGACGAGAACAAAAAGCCCGACAATGTTTTTCCCCTCCAGTGTTTTAGCCCACAGAGGCTGAACGTGCGATGTGAAGCCACAGGTGCAGAGGGCTGACCTCGAGTGTGATCGGTCAGGGGCTGTTCCTCAGACATGGTGGGGAGCCTGTGTGACAGCCTTGGGACAAAAGCTCAGCTCTGCCCCAGCACAGGGACCATCACTCACCCACTGGTAAGTCCTCTGGCAGAAACACCACGGACATATTGCTCTGGAATGATGGTGGTATGTTGGCCATCGCTGTAGGGACACACAGCAGAGGACATCTGTACACCCGTACCCCGCCACCAGCCGGGCCTTTGGATGCTCATCCTTACCCTTACAGTCAACCTTCAGGCCCGCCCCCCCCCCAACACACACCAAGGCTCCTCTGTAGTCCTCTCAGGGCCGTTCATCCTTGGCATTTGCTAGTGAGGACAGGTCCCACGAGGTCCTGCTGGGGGTCCCCAGTTTAATACCGCTCTTGTAGGGGAGAGAGGCACTCACCAGGTACCATGAAGGCAGGAAGTAGTACACAGAGCAGCCACAGCCAAGCCATCTTGAAGGGACCTAAGAGAAAAGGTGCCAGGGTAAGGTGGTTGGGCACAGCCTGCCTGGCAAAGCCCGCCTGCCTAGGTCTGACCCCACGCTATCCATGGCCTTCACTCTGCAGCTCTGCACGCAGGGCCTCTACCACCCTCTGTCCATTGTCCATCTTGCACAGGAAAGGCATGGGTAGGAAGGGTGCTCGAACCCACACTTAACCCACTGAGTGCTGGGTGCTGTCGTAAGTGCCTTGGGTATGCGATGGCCTTGTTTCTGTACGTACAGGGTGGACTCGGTGGCATACCAGAGGCCACACAGAAAACAGCGACAGGAGGCTCCAGAGTCCCATCCTCAGCCACCACTCTACCTCCCCTGTCTCACACACAAAGGCACCAGTCAGGATCTACGAGGGCCAGGTGGGTGGGGAGAGAGGGAGGCAGGGGGGAGAGGGAGGCAGGGAAGAAAGAGAGGAGGGGAGAAAGGGAGGAGAGGTGAGAGGGAGGAAGGGAGAAGAGGTGGAGGGGAGAGAGGGAGGCAGGGGAGAGAAGGAGGAGGAGAGAGGGAGGAGTGGAGAGAAGGAGGAGGGGAGAGAGTAAAGCAGGGGAGAGAAGCATCATGGCTGTGAAGCATGTAGCTCAGGTCCTCCATCACATACTCAGGAACTCACCACTTCACCTCTCTGCTCTAGAACTGCCAAATCCAATTTGTTCCTCCTCCATTCCTCTCCACGATACCCTATCAGCCACCTTCCCTCCCATGTCCAGTGTCTCCTCAGTCTCCTCAAGGCCTCCCTGGACCCAAAGCCACTCCCTGCTCTCAAGCAAACTCCTCGTGATTCCCTATCTCTCTCTTAAAGCCCTGTGATGGCTCCCAGTGGTCAGAGTGCAAACTCCAGAAGGTAGCTTCCTGAGACCCCGTGGGCCTCCCTAGCGTCATCGCTAACATCCCCCCGTGCCATTCTGCCTTGCCACCCCTCCATTTCCAGCCACATCTGTGTCGCTCCTGCCCCCACTCTGCTGTCTGCACAAGAAGTGCCTGCTTTCCTGGGCACTCTCCTGCTAACCCACCTTCTGTCCACACACCTCATGGCTTTCCAGACGGAGCTGACTTCTCCTCCTTACTGAACTGAGTGAATGATATCATGAATCCCAAGCTACCTAAGGCTAATACGGGGCACCGAGAGACTCAGCAGAA
Source organism: Psammomys obesus (assembly GCF_907164565.1). NCBI lineage: Eukaryota > Metazoa > Chordata > Mammalia > Rodentia > Muridae > Psammomys > Psammomys obesus. The sequence continues at coordinate 3,586,573 of NW_026596225.1, forward strand.
TGGTCTGTGCACCCCCGAGCCTGGGTGTAACTCCTCTGGCCCTGGCTGCCCTGCAGGGAAGGCACAGTGACCTCTGCACTGCCCTGCTGGCTCCCAGAATAGGATAAAGATTACTGGTTACTACTAGGAAAAGAAGCTCAACTCTTGCCCCTGCTGCTGGTATGCCCACTCCTGGTCCCTCTCTCCCCAAACTGCCATGGCAGCTCCCTTGCACTCAGTGAGCCCTCAACAGTGGAGTCTGGCTCCCACCTCTTTGTTGTCCACTTGAAGACCCAGCATAAGCCTTCTGCTTTGATTCGGATTGATCTGGCTACCGTAGGCTCAGATATTTGAATGCTTAGTCACCAGGGAGTGGAACCGTTTGAAAGGATTACAATAATTAGGAGGCATGGCCTTGTTGGAGGAGGCATATCACTGGGAGTGAGCTTTGAGGTTTCAAAAGCCCAAGCTATGGCCAGTGACTCTTTTTCTGCTGACTGCAGATCAGGATGTAGAACTTCTCCAGGACCATGTCTCTCTGTGTGCCACCATGCTCTCCACCATGATGAAAATGGACTAAACCACTGAAATGGAAAGCCAGCCCCAAGGAAGTGCTTTCTTTTATCAGAGTTGCAATGGCCGTGGCATCTCTTCATAGCAATAAAACGCTGACTGAGGCACACAGTTTTCCCCGACCCAAGAGAAGACCCTGATGTGCTGGAGGCTAGAGGTCTGGTCACTGTCACTGTCTGCTGACATGTCTCAGGGCCCACTACATGATTAGTGCCCCAGCTTACTCCTCAGCAGGTCCTGGCTGCCATCTACCATCTGCCACCTGCCAGACCTGGCAATGCATGGTGAGCAGACAAGCAGGGCTGGCCTCGCCCAGCTGATGGCTTCCCAAACGTTTGCTGCTTATCTATGGTGAAGGAAGAGCCCACGGGGGTGGGAGGGCAGTTACCAATCAAGAACACAAAGAAGAGAAGTTGTCTGAGGCAGTATAGTTTCATTTCTTGACATTCCTCTCTGCCAGAAATGGGGACACTATCTGCCTCCCTACCACCCTGGCTAGCTGGCCTGGAACATGACCTGAAGAACATGCTGGCTTTGAACTTGTGGCAATCCTCTTGCCCCTGCCTCCTGAGTGCTGGCTGAAATAGGTGTGCTAACTGTGGCTTTTTGTTTCCTGAATTTTATGATGCTCTGACATGTCTGGGGTGTGGCTGGCTGGAGAGCTAGTGGAGCTAATTCCAGAGAGAGCAAACAAGGCTTCCAGACACGCCTTTGACAGAGTACAACCACCCTTCTGTGTCCCAGTCTCACACCAAAGCTAGGGTCGAGCATTAAACAGCTGGGCGATTCCTGCTGCTGCCAGAGAACCCAGAGATTAGCCACACATCCTGACTGATTGCGCTCTGGCTCCCTTCCACCTTTCTTCCCGTGAAAGCACAAGGAAGCCCCCGGCATGACTTCCCTTCTTCCCTCCGCTTTCTGCCCCACGTGGGCTTCGTTGTGTGGCAGGCTTCTTCTTGAAACGTTTGCTCTCAGTGCTCTTAGTGTCTGTGTCAGCATTCAGTCACCTCCTTACTGAGCCATTAGCATCCTGTGCTAGACAGTTTTATGTCAGCTTGACACAGGCTAAAGCCGTCTGAGAGGAGGGGACCTCAGCTGAGAAAAATGTCTCCATAAGATGAGGCTGTGGGGCATTTTCTTAATTAGTGATGATGGGGGAGGGCCCAGCCCACTGTGGGTGGTGCCATCTCAGTCCTGGGTTCTATAAGAAAGCCAGCTGAGCAAGCCTCGGGGAGCGAAGCAGGAGGCAGCGGCCCTCTGTAGCCTCCTGCCCTATTTGAGTTCCTGAGCTCACTTCCTTCAGTGATGAACAGTGATGTGGAAGTATAAGGCCAACTAAACCCTTTCCTCCCCAACTTGCTTTTGGTCATGGTATTTCATCACAGCAGCTGCAACCCCGACTAGGACACATCCCATGAGAACAATGATGACGTCAGACAAGAGTGGTCATCAGGATGTGGCGCCAGAGATGCCCTCTGCCAAGGCTACAAGACTGGCAGACTCCTTGCTCTTTGAACCAGGAACACAGGCCTGCGCTTGGAAGGAAGCCTGAGCTGGCTTTGAATGGGCTGTCCTAGAGGGGAGCAAGCCTGGAGCTCCTGCAGGTCAGAGAGAGACTGGCTACCCAGCACTCCTGTCTGATAGTCAATACCCAGGGGCCAAAGCCCTGAGGAAACTGTACAGAACCAAAGCCTAAGTCTGAGCATCCCACAGAGCCCTGCCCAGACACAAGCTTTCCAAACAGGATGGTGGTGGTTGGGGTTTTGTTGTTGTTTTTGTTTGTTTGTTTTGATAGGCTCTGTCTCTAGCTCTGGATGGCTTGGAACTCTCTAGGTGGCCCAGGCTAGCTTCAAACTCAGATCTACAGGCCTTTGCTCCAAAAGCGCTGGAATTGAAGGTTTGTTTGTTTGTTGTTGTTTTGGTGTGTTTGTTTGTTTATTTGTTGGTTTAACACAGGGTCTCTCTATATGTAGCCCTGGCTGTCCTGGAACTCTCTGTGTAGTCCAGACCTAGACACCTGGCTGGATCGTGTGTGTGTGTGTGTGTGTGTGTGTGTGTGTGTGTGTGTGTGTGTGTTTAATGGGAGTCTCACTGGGAACAGGCTGATCTCTAGCCTCAGCCTTCCAATGCTGGGATTACAGGCCTGTATCATAACGAATGGCCTTATTGCTACTGTTCTTTGCCAATAACCTTTGTGGTGGTGGGGGAGGAGGGACGACAGAGCTCTCCCAGCAGGTCAAGATCTGAGAGGTGAGGAAAGGCCCAGGTGGGGAGCAGGAGAGCTTCCTGCTCCATGAGGTGGCCCTACACCGGCTGCCTCTCCTCTGCTGACCTCTTGGAACCCCCGGGAATGGCAGCAGAAGTGCCAGAAGTCCGTGAGCTGTTGGCATGGCGTCCCCTTCTCAAGCCAGTGACACTTGGAACAGAGTAGGGGACTGCAGGGACTGCATCCCAGGGAGAAGACTTAACCCCCAGTGGCGCTGAAAGTCCAGCATTCCCTGAAAGCAGAGTCAAGAAGAGCTGGGCTTCGGGGCCTCGCTGCCCCACCCTCTGCCCTGGGGAATTCAGGTCCACTTCCACAGAGTCTGGGTCAGTGTCGACCTGGGGACACTACAGAGGAGAGGAACCCATGGTAAAGTGGGGTGGCATGAAAGACGGCTAACGATGATGAAATGGCACCTCCACCAACAATCAGAAACCGACGCCTGAGAACACAGGGGTGGTGGCAGACTGCTTGCCCGGCGATGCAAGGCTCTGCCTTCTCATAGCCTGCATGACACAGAAAATAATGATACAAAAGTTCAAGTGACCTGCCTGAAGGGGAAAACAAGACAAAAACTAGATTCCGGACTGTGTGTGGCAGGGTCTCCACGGGGTCACCTTGCAGTGTGGCCTCCCGGTGCCACCCCCGACCCAGGGCCACTCCCCACTGTTGCAGCAGTGGGGACAAGCAAGATAGAGCACCTTCCCTCCCCAGACTCCGCCGTGCAGCCGCGGGCAGCGCTGCAAACTCAAGCTGACGACAAGAGTGGAGAGAGACCAGCTCTCAAGAGACCCGAAAAATCATAATAATGGATACATCCCCTCCCCACAGCAGTGACAGAGGCTCTGTGAACTCCAACCCCCAAGAGCAGAAGTGTCTCAAAATGTGGGGGCTGCTAGCAGCGGTTAGTGCATAGAGGCTAGAGACAGCCACACAGGCCGGCTCCCACGGACATTCGGCAGTGCTAGTGCCGTGAAGCCCTGTGGCTGCCAACCTGTGCCCAGTTCACTGCTAAATCCTCGCCGAAGCCCCAAATAGCTGAGCAGAGTTGAACATTTCCTGCTATGCCTAGTCTAAATTCCTACAGAATCACCAGTGTTAATAATAATAGATTGTTGGTGCTGGAGAGATGGCTCAGCGGTCAATAGCACTGACTGCTCTTTCAGAGGACCTGGGTTCAAACTCCAGCAACCACATGGCAGCTCTCAACTCTCTGTAACTCCAAGATCTGACATACATGCAGGAAAAATGCCAATGTGTATAAAATAAAAGTAAATACATTTAAAATAACGACAGATTGCCAGTTAAGCCACTGTGCTCTGGAACATTTTATTAAGCAGCAGTGAGTAGTGGTCAGAACACTATTTCTCCAAAATGCTGAAAACAAATGATTTCCAACCTAGAATTCTGTCGGTGCTCACAGAAACTGTTGGTCACACAGTCTTAGGCAGAATGAACCCCATGTTGCACCTCTTCTGAATCTTTCCTGGAGAAGCCACTATAGGAATAGGCCCAAGAGAGGAAAACAGGGTGCCGCACAGAAATGGGGAGATCAGTAGACTGAAGACCAGGGGCCCCCACATCCTGTATGGGGCTCTGCATCTCCAGCAGAGTGAAAGGAGAGGCCTGAGACGCTCAGCAAAAAGCCAAGCAACCAAAACCGGTGAAGATGGAGTGAGGGTCAGTGTTGGTGGGTGGCTCTTGGCCCCCCCAGTGGGCTGCTGCTCTGCAGACGGCTCCATGTCTGCCCCTGTGCCTATAGCTCCCAGGCGCTCCACAGATCTGAAACCCTTCCTTCTATGCCAGTGCTGGCACCTTCACCCTGCCTTTACCCTCTCCCTGGAGGCAGCACCACGGGGCCTGCGCTTTCCCTGCCACTCTATCTCCCGTGCTCTGAAGTTGAAGGTAGAGGTCAGAGTACACACCCAGGGAGGGACAGGCTTGCCACGGATGGAGTCAGACTCTGTCGGGGGCAGTGGTTCGGGATGGAGGACAGCACTGAGTGATTGGGAGTGGGTCGAGGTGGGGCTGGTGGTGGCAGCTGTAGGGGGCAGCAGAGTGCTGCCGTGTGCCCTGTGAGGAAGGTCCTGGGACTCATGCTGGCGGGGCTGGCACAGGGAGACCTGACACCTCCACTGGGCTGGAACTCTGAGCCTAAAGCACCAGTAAAGCATCAGCCACAGATTGAACAGTCGATGGGGTGGGCACGATTCATCCCTGTCACTAAGCTCGTCAGCTGACCTCCCAAGGAGGAAGTTTCTCCACCCCGCTCAGCATGGGGACGGGAGCTGATGAGGAAGGGCAGTGCTGGGCTGGCCCTTCGCACCCATCATCGTGTCTTAGCAAAGAAGCTAGGAAGGAACCCACCACAGTCATTCCCAGGACTCCAATCCAAAGGCAGGCAGCCCGTCGTCTCTCCAGCTGGGTATGTGATGGGTGCCTGTTGTGTGCCTGTAGTCCCAGCCACTAGGAGGGTGAGGCAGGAAGGTTGAGAGTTCAAAGCTAGCCTGGGAACTTGGAAAAACTGTACCTCAAAATATATATGTACATACATATATGTCTATGTGCATTCACATGCATATCTATATGTATGTGTGTATATCTATGTCTATGTGTATGTGTATGTCTATATATGTATGTGTATATCTATATATGTATATGTGTATATGTATATACACATAGATTTTGGGTTTTCAAAACAAGTTTCTCTGTAGCGCTGGCTGTCCTGGAACTTTCTGTAGACCAAGCTGGCTTCAAACTCAGAGATCCACCTGCTCCTGGCCACCGAGTGCTGAGATTAAAGGCATTTGTCACCACTGCCAGGCTCAAACTAAAATTTAGAAGGCTTGGGAATGTCCGTCGGGGGGTAGAGCACTGGCCTGCCATACCCAGGCCCTGAGCCCCATCCTCAGCAGTGCACAAATCTTTGCTTTCCTTTTTCAGGGCCTTCTCTTTCCTTCCTCCTCCTCTCCCTTATTCTCCCCCGCCCATGTGCTACACTTCCCCCAGGCTACCCAGTACCCCCAGAGAGGTGAGGCTGAGGACAAAGAAGCCAAGCTGGAACCTTCATTCCCCATGGCCACCAAGACCTCCACTCACAGCCCCCTTCCTGCTCACTGTCCCCTCCCATAGAGACACACACGTGCCGTCCCCCCTCTCCTGGAAGGAGAGGTGGCTGAGATGCTTTTTTTTTTTTTTTTTTTTTTTTTTGCCTATTGAGAGCCTTAAGCTTCTGGGAAGCTAGGTCTTCTGCTCAGCAGTCACAGGGGCCATACCAACTCATACCCAGGAGTCCTTCTGGTCCTCCTTCCCACAGCGGTCACAGAGGCCATGCTGACTCATACCCAGGAGCCCTTCTAGTCCTCCTCCCCATACTGCACAAGTTGACCAGTCTTGTCCCCTTTGTCACTGTGACTTTTCACAAACATATTCATTGATCATAATGAGGGCAAAGTTCTGCAGCTGGCATATCGTCTCCCCGTTTCCATCACTTAAGAAAAATGTGCTGTGATATAGGAAAGCACCAGGCGACCTGCTTCACCTCAGTGGGCACGGACACTCCCAAGACCTGGCCTGCCCAAGGCTCGCACTGGCTATGGGACACACTTCCCACTCTTGGCAAGCTAGGTCCTTACGGGCCCTGGGTCTCACCTTCCCCAGGTGGCTCTTCCTCTCTTGTGGCATCCTGTCCATAGACCACACCCTGCATTCTCCCCACTCTAGATCTGCATGTGTCTCTTCTGCTCTAGAGGCCGTCTTGTGTCCCTTGCCCATGTGCAAATTCTCTCTACAGCCTCTGAGCCCCAGTCAGGGAACACATACATAGGACATAAGGGAGAGGGGAGGGAGGCGCCCATGGGCTGGGGCTGAGGAAACTCCCCCAGGTACCCTTTTCTCCTATGGAGGACCACAAGTCCAACTTGGGCATGACACCATTGATGCTGAGCCCGACCACTCTGCTTCTGATACAGCTTGCTTTTCTAGGAGATGGGAAGCTGGGCCTGGGGCACAGCCAGAATCCCAAAACTCGGGAGGCTGGAGGCAGGGGGCAGGAGGCTCTCTAGCTCAATGCTAGCCTGAGTTATGTAGACAGACCTGTAAGAAGAGAGAGAAGCCTGGAGGGAGAGAGAAGAGAATGGAGAGGATGGAGATAGAGGAGAGGAAGAAATAGAGCAAGTCCAGGCCCTAGAACTCCCAGGTCCTTGCTTTCAGGCTGCGGAGCTACTCTTTGTGCTGGGCAGAAGGCCACAACACAGCAGGGTGGCTGTGAGGGACAAGCCATGAGATGTGAAGATGCTGCGCTGGGCTTCCTCAATATGCTCAGTCACTTTGTGTCAGTTAAAAGTAAAAACATATATTCATGCTGTAAAGTGTAAGGGGCATCAGGAGCTCCAGGTCACGCTATGAACCCCAAGACCCAGGCCATCTTCTGCCCAGCCTGACCCAGGAAACCTCCCTCCTTTCAGCCCCGAGGATGCCTTAGCCACAGCTCACAGGAACAGGAAATCAAAGGCCTCTAGAAATCAGTTCACTGGAAATGAGGACCCCAGGGCTTCTGGGAGCTCGAAAGTCAATGCACAGGACACAAGAGAGGGAATCCCTCCTCTGTCAACAGCCCCGCCCTTGGCTCCGACATGCAGCCCTTCCAGCCAGGCTCGAAGCCACCACAGTTCCCTAAGCTCCCTTCTTTCACTTCTGCTTTCTCTCCCTCCTTCCCGAAGCTGCCTCCAGGAAGTGGCTATTGTACAGTTAACATTCATCACCCTAAGAAAACAGTTTGGGGGGACAGCCAAGAACAAAGGATAGAGTTAAAAACCAGCTTTGGGCAAGGCGCCCCGCTCAGGGGTCACTCCCCATCACACCAGCCCAGCCAAGTGGTCTAGTCCAAAGACAGGGACCCAGGGCTATTTAAGCTTCTGTCCCCCAGGGACACCAGGGTTCCCATAGCCAGAGACAGTGCCCACTTTTGGTGCTGCTTCTTTTGGGACATAGGTATGGCTCAGGCTTCCAGCATTTCATTTACTGCACCAAACAGTTCTCCTTCTCCCTCAGCTTCAGTTCTCCTCTGAGGAATAAGTGCAGGCTACGGCCTATGTGGATCAGAACATCACTGTCTTCTGAAATGCTGCCTCGGGCCAACCGGCAAGCAGGTCCTACCTGAACAAGGGCTGACCCGGCTGAGCTCCACCCTGTCAGCAGGACAAGGACTGAGTTAGGGTCCAGACCAGCACGGTTCGTCCTCGCAGCGGTGGTCCAGCCCTTGATCTCTGAGTCTGTGAGGGACAGCCTCCATACCTCACCCTGCCTGCCTCATGAGTTTGCTGGGGGCTCCTGGTAATGGCACCTGCCCTACAGAGGCAGGGACTGAGAGCCCAAAGCAGTCAGAGCCCACTCAAAGTCTGCCTAGAGCTGAAGGAAGATCTGAGCAGAGAGGAGCCAGCCTTTCCTCAGGCTCGGGGCCAGACTCAGCCATCACCCTCATCTTCTCCTCCTGGATATCAGATGAGGTGGTGAATTCACTTCCTAGGGGAACCCTCCTCCAAGACCCTCCCCCTCACTCTTGAAATACCCCAAGGACGTGGGAAGGCAGAACAGGGTCTGCCTGGAGAGGAGGTCTTAGCCCACATTCTAGAAAAACCAGGCTTCAGCAGCAGCCTCATCAGTTCAAGTCCACCTCTGCCTGACCCGGCCAACAGCTAATACACAGCTCTGCCCGCTGGTGTTCCACCCAACCCCAGACACCAGGGAATGAGGCATCTTTCAGACTTCAAAACTTGCCTCAATCCCAAGGACCCCAGCTTACCCCCGGCTAAGAGCCCCTGAGGCAGCTGAGCTGGACGACCCTGGAAGGGGCTCAGAGGCACTGGTGTGTGCCAGCCACAGGTGGGTACCGTCTGAGGCCGGCGAACACAGCTGCAGACTTTGGCACCATCCACGCCTCCTCTGAGCAATCATTAACCATGCAGAGACCACACCTCCTCAGAAGGCACCGCTGCAGCCAGGGTAGCCGGGACAGCCAAGGCCCCAAGGTTGCAGTATTGAAGGATAGGCAAGCCCACAGCCAGTCTGGGGTTCTGCTGCAAGCTGGAGAAGCTGGAGATGGTGACAGTCAGAGGCCATGCCAGGACCTTCTGTCCACTCCTGGCTGCTCAGTGGCAGGGACCTGTGGAGAAGGTGGGGTAGGGGGATGAGGTGGGATGAGGGAACTTCACTGAGCCTCTAGGCCAGCCCTTGAGGCTGGCTTGAAGGGAGCGCCCAGCAGCTCCAGGAATGCCCTCCCAGCCTGATATCTGTCCCCTCTAAGCAAGCCCTCAAAAGGCAGCACCAACCCCAGCCATAATGGTGGATGCTCTTAACCCCAGCACTCAAAAGACAGAGGCAGGCAGATCCCTATGAGTTCTAGGCCATGCTGATCAAAAAACAAGTTCCAGATGAGTCAGGGTAAGATTCCGTCTCAAAGAAACAAAAACAAAGACAGTCAAAGGGCAGAGCCAATTCTCCAGAGGCTCCATACACTGATGATGGTGGCCTTTCAGGGGTTACAGGTCCCCAAGATCACCTCATCCTACCTCCCAGCAGGAAGGGGGCCATGCAGCTGATCACCAGCCTGTGTGCCTCCTGGCTGAGTGGCCCAGGGAAGACGCTGCTCCCTCAGCCCACTGATGGGTCCCTTTGAGGTTCCTGTGTGTTGTTGCAAGTTCTCAGGGAGCGCTACATCCACCAGAAGAGCTCGTGGTTCTTCAAAATCCTGCCGAGCACAGTCCTCATGTCTCTGGGGGAGGAGCTAGAATCTGCATTTATTGAGCACCTAGTGTGTGCCTTACATGGTGTCTTGCTGTTGCTGGGTGCCACCACAATTAAGGGCCATGCTTTGCCATCCATCCCCACAGGGCAGAGCCTGAATCCATGCCTACCTCCCTTGACAGCTAGTGGCTGAAGAGAGCCCACCTGACTCACAGGGCAAACAGCGCTGCCCTGTCCCTTCTCATTACTCCCTTTTGGAGTCCTCCTCCTTGCTTCCCCCTGCCCACAAAGCATTCTCCACCCCCAGTCATAGGTACCAAGGGCCAAATCTTCCAGGAGCCCTTATCCACAGTCCTCTAGTTTCTTTCAGGAAACCCAGACATGTGGTTGCTCCACTCCGTGCTGGCATGCAGGTGAGGCCTAGTCAGTCAGACTTGAGGCCATAGCAAATGGACCAGTTTGGCTGATAAGAATGAGACCCAGGGTGTCGCCGCTCCCCTCCTCTGCCCTGAGTCTTGACTCTCTTCCCCTCAAAGGATGTCCGCCTTCCAGGTCAACCTCAACCAGCCCAAGGAGCCGCTCGGCTTCATCAAGGTCCTCGAGTGCTTTGCTTCTATCTTCGCTTTTGCCACCTGTGGAGGGTTTAAGGGCAAAACAGAAATTCAAGTGAGTTGTCCTAAACTTGGTAAGAAGACAGTTACAGCTACTTTTGGTTATCCATTCAGGGTGACTCAGGCATCACTTCCCAGTCCTTCAGATGCCAGGGTGTGATGTGACCTGGAGGAACCGTGTCCGCACAGGTGGCTGCTCCTCTTCTGCACAGTCCTGTCACATTTGCAGTCTTTTGTTCCTGTACTGCATCGCTGCCCTTCTGCTCTGCGCTGGTTACACGAACCTCTACCAGGAGAGTCGTAAACTCCCCATGATTGACTTTATTGTTACTCTTCTTGCCACTTTTCTGTGGTTGGTGAGTGCCTCGGCCTGGGCTAAAGCCCTTACAGATATTAAAATAGCTACCGGACACAGTATTATCAAAGAACTTGAGCCTTGTCACAACGCACAAATACAATGTCAATTTATCTCTGTGACTAATATGGAATCCCTAAATGTATCCGTGATCTTTGGCTTTCTGAATATGATACTTTGGGGAGGAAATGCTTGGCTTGTGTACAAGGAGACCAGCTTACATAATCCATCAAATATGTCAGCTTCTCACAGCCAAGGAGGTGTCCCACCCGCTTCTGGAATATAATTAAAGGGAGAATACACTGTACGAAATGTGTGCTACACTCTGCCTTGTTGCCAACACCTTGAGAAGCATTATTGTTTCTAATAAAAAGTAATGGCTTTTTCAGTTAAAAAAAAAAAAAAAGAATGAGAAGCCAAGCATTGCAGTGGCGAACACCTGTGATCCTGGCACTCAGAGAGGCAGAGGCAGGCGGATCTCTGTGAGTTTGAGGCCAGCCTGGTCTGCAAAGCCAGGACAGCCGAGGCTACACAGAGAAACCCTGTCTCAAAAAACAAAAACAAAAACAAAAAAAAAAAAATACAGGCATGGTGGTCTGTGCTTATAATCCCAGCACAGAGAAGGAATAGGCAGGAAAGAGATGAGTTCAAGATCAGCCTGGGCTACATGGCATCTTCAGAGAGAGAGAGAGACAGAGACACAGAGAGAGATAGAGAGACAGAGACAGACAGACAAACAGACAACCCTGCCTAATGACTGGTCTCAAATAAAAGGCTTTATTTTGAGTGGTTGAAAGCATGAATTTCTTTCTCCCCGTTTGGAGTCTAAACTGTAAGAAGGTGAGTAGGGCGTCACATGGCTGTTTTAATGCCTTGAGGGCCAATAACTGAGATAACACAAGACTCAAGGAAACAGAGGGAAGAAATGGAAACACAGGGTGGCAGCGGAGCCTTTAATCCCACTGCTCCGAGACAGAGCGAAGACAAACAAAAAAAGCAATAGGAACAATGTTTTCTGGGACTTTGTGTTAGCTCTTCAACAACCATGCTTGAAGTCAGCACCATGAGATGCTTCTCCTAAACCTTGTCTTCTTTCTTTGATTTTGTTGATGTCATTTCTGCTCTGACTCCATTCCCCTTAGAGGTCAGAGTCCTCTGCCCTTTCAACACTCCACCAAATACCAGGAAGAGGCCAGAGCTTGGCTTTGGCTCCGCCATCTCCCAGCTGCTCAGCCTCTGAGACCTGCTCCTCCAGAACACCCCAGCACAGCCTGTGTGAAACTAAGAAGGAAATCACACTGCCTTCATGTAGCCTTGGCTATCTTGGAACTCGCTCTGTAGACCAGCCTGGCCTTGAGCTCACGGATCCGCTTACTTCTGTTCCGCTGGTGCTGGGATAAAATGCACGTGCTGCTAATGCCTGGCCCTGTATAGGAGTCTATGAAGACAGCACTAAAAAAGCAAAGGCAGGGAGATGGCTGAGCAGCTACAGGAGCCTGACAACCTGAATCCGAGCCCTCGGACCCACATGCACTCATCGTTCGTCCTTTGACCTCCACATGAGCTGTGGCACATGCGTGTGCCCTCACAGGTACAAATACAAATGCTTAAAAGGCCAAAGAACTAGACAGCACTATTGGAGTGGGCCTGGAGGGCGGCACGGACTCCCCACCGCCGCCACTCACTTGGGTCCCCCAGACTGAGCCCAGGGCTTTCCTCGGGTGCATGCTCTGTCTTGTTACTACTATTACGTAGCCTGCTACTCATGGGCAGAGCCATGTTTGGCTCACACTCAACGAATATATATCATGTATTCAATAAGGATAGACATTTTCACAGGGTAGTTTGATTCCCTAACCCTCTCAAATCTAAAAGAAATCTTAAGGTATACATAGCTGTAGTGGAAGTTCTGGTGCCTTTAAAAAACTCAGTTATGTTACATAAACATGTTTTTGTTTTGGTCCCAGGTGTGGGATGTGGGGCTGATTCAGTTGGTCCACAGTGTTTGCCTTGTGCGGGCTCTGCCAGCTGCAGGTAGTTTAATTCTGAGGACTCTGACAGGAAATAAATGTCAGAGCCCAGAGAGAAGAGGGGGCTCCAAGGAAGAAGGCTGGTGCTTTCCCTCTGCTGCTCTTGGTCGCTGTTGTTACCATTTGACAAGAAGTAGGAGATCTGAAACCAAGATTGGACTTGCCCCAAAAAAACCAATAATCCTTAACAGCAGAAAGTAACCAAAGAGAACTCTGCCCCCTCTCCCCACTAACCTTTCTCTCCTACCTAGGGTTGGGGGTTGGAAGGGAGGTTGAGGCTTTAAGGAACCCAAATAAAGCAGAGTTTAAAAATGGCAATTACATGTAGCTGGTGCTGGCGCACAGCCTCCCATCCCAGCCCTCCCAGTTCAGGACTAGCCTGGTCTACAGAGTGAGGTCCAGGAGAGCTAGATCGACACAGAGGAACCCAGTCTCAAAAAACAATCAAAGAAAAAGATATACATGCGATAGATAGATAGATAGATAGATAGATAGATAGATAGGCAGGCAGATAGGTAAATAGATAGATATAGATGAGGGAAGGGGGATCTATAATTGAGTCACATCCATAAAATATGTACTGATGTTTTGGATAAAGAAGGCAGTCCATGAAAGAGGTTTCTGAGAGTCCTGGTAGGCAAGATAAAAAGAGAAATAGGATCCATCTATTTAAACACATATCTAAGGCCAGACATGATGGCCCATGCCTGTAATCCCAGCACTGGGAGAGAGAAGCAGAGGCAGGTGGATTTCTGTGAGTCCCAGGTCAGCCTGGTCTAAGTAAGGAGTTCCAGGCTAACCAAGACTACACAGTGAGACCATCTCACACAAACAAACAAAACCACATCTAAGCCAGTAGTGATGCAGTCCTAGGCTCGGGAGACAAAGGCAGGAGGATCCTGAGTTCAAGGTTATCCCTGACTGTAGTCTGATCTACACAATGAGAATCCACAGATGTGCTCCGGAGCTGCGCTGACTGTAAGGTTCTGGGGTTTCTGTAAGGTTCCTGAGGGTTGTGCAGGGCTGCCCATCCCTGACAGGATTACTCCATGTAACAGTCCAGGCTAGAGGGGTCCATGGGGGGGGGGGGGGCTAAATAATCTAGTCTGAACTGTGGAAATGCAAGACATCTGCCTACGCAGGCGGCAAGAACAACGGGGAAGTCGGGAGTGAAAAAGTCCTGAGTGCAGGGGATCGGTGTCAAGGCCACAGCGAACACTGGCTTTTGTTGAGGTGTGCAACTTGTGATATTGTTATAAATATAATCTCTTCCCAGCAACTCTAGGACAACCCTTTTTTTAATTCTAGATGGAAAAACAGAGCCAAGGCCAGACTATCAGCCGATGGCCATACATGCATAGTAACACTATCTGGGCAACTATTCTTGCCCGATTCTCTGGCCGCAGCTGTGGATTCTGCTCTGGGGAGGAAAGGGACTGACTAATGGTGGGGCTGTGGCTTGGGTGGTGGAAGACAGGTAGATGACCTCACCAGAGGTTCTAGCCTTAGACCTTGGGTCCAAGTACAGAGGACTGGTCTCTACACCCAACCCAGCAGAGCAGTTGAACTCAGGGCACCTTCCTAACTATATGGCAGGGCTGGCAGCTGTGAGTCACGAGGCTGGCTGCCAGAGATAGGCAAAGGCTAGACCATTGCACAATATCTACATAAGCCTGACGCAGCTGGCAGCCTTGCCCAAAGCATCTTGCCCACCTGACACCAAGGCAGCCTGAGAATTTCCCTGGGCTCTGGGCTGTGATGATCCAGGTCGAATAACAGATTTGTGTTCGATGTCAATTTCAGGGAATGGGAAGTAGAAAGTGGGACAGGACAGGCTCTATTTCACAGAAATGTGGTAGGGACTAATCTTATGTCTGAGAGTGCAAGCCATGGAGCAAAGTTCTCACGGGTAAGGAGTACACACCAAGGTCCTCCGTAGCCTCTGCGTTAGTGCGCGCTTTGAAAAAGATTATCTTCGGCCATTGCAGCGCGCGCCCAATGCTTTAATCCCAGCAAGGCAGAGGCTGACGGCTATCTGGTCAAGGTGAAATCTAGTGGCAGCGTGCCCCTGTCCAGCTGTGTGACACTGGCTACAGCCGTGGTTCCTCTCAGTATGGGCTCAAGGGAGACCCGTAGAGCCACCGCCGACCGAGGCTCCTTGGTGGAATGTGTTCACGCCTTCACTCCCCATCCTCCCAGATCGTTGCACTTTGCAGGTGCAAGGTCCCTTTGGTGCCTGTAAATGAGGGTACCAGCCTGGGGACATGTCACCCCTAGAACCAACCTTCCAACCCACTTCTCCGACCCCCGGCCCCTTCCAGGAAACACATTCCCTTTAAAGCTCTCTTGTCAGGAGGACGCCAACAAACGGAGGCTTTAGAGGCCCAGTTAACGCGGAGGACAACGAACCACTGGGGAGCCAACCAAGTCTTGGGCTGAGAACGTGAGGCTGTCGGGGCACGGCGTGCAGGAACTACAATTTCCGGCAGGCTCGGCTGCACGGCCCGCTGGGAGCTGTAGTTCTCACCAACCCGTTTCCCGCTCGGCTAAGGAACGGCCCAGGCAGGCTCTACCCCGTCCTCTGGTATCTGGGGGTCTGTGTCCTCTGAAGTGTCCTTGAAGGGCCACAGAGTCGTGTTTAACTTATTTAACAGAAGAAGAAACAGACAGCGCCCTCATGCCGGGTCACGGAGCCCCTAAAAGCGCCAGGGCTCCCAGGCCCTGCGCCCGCACCGAGGAGAAGCGCCCGGAGGCCCCGCCCCGCGCCCCCCTCCCGCGATGGTGCGGCCGGGTAAGCCCATCGCGCGCCGCGGGGGAAGCCGACGTCCAGCCCGTGGGTTTCGCGCGCGCTGAGGGGGCGTGTCCAGGCTCCCCGGCCCCGTCTTCCCCGGCCCGCGGTGGTGACGCCCGACCGGCCCACCGCGCGCGTCCCGCGGGGAGAGCCTGAGGGGGCGTGTCTGGACGCCCCGCCCATGTGCCCCCCATCCGCGATGCCTCGGCCCGACGGGCCCACTGCGTGCGGCGAGGCGGGGCGTGACATTCCTCCCGGGCGCTTCGCGGCCGTCTCGGGACGGAAGCGTGTCCGGAAGCTCCGCCCTGTCACCCCCGCCCGCCGTGGTGCGGCCCGACCAGCCCATCGCGCGCGCCAGGGAGGGGGAGGCAACGAGCCGGGTCGGCGCCCCTGGGACGGTCCACTGCGGGCGCAGGGGGAGGGCCGCGGCCGGCGGCTTGCGAGCCGCAGCCGGAGCCGGACCGGGCTGCCCCGGGAGCAACGCGCCGCCGCCTGGTGGGGGTGGAGCCCAGCGAGGCCTCAGGTAACGCCCGGGCGCGGGCCGCTGTGGACGCGGCGGGAGGCGCGGGAGCTTCGCTGAGGCCTCGCCGGCCCCGGTCGTCGCTCGGTCCGAGGGCTGGGGCGCCCCGCGCTCGGCTGGTGGGGCTCCAGCGCCGATCCTGCGGCCTGCGGCCTCGTGTGGGCCCCTCACGTTTCGTCTTTTGACAGCCGGAGTGGCTGGGGGTCCGGGGCACGGCCCTGACACGGTCGTCGCTGCATTCGCGGTGTCCGAACCCTGAGGGGGTCGGCTGGGTTTGCATCTTGCCCAGTCGCAAAGCGTTTGCTATCTGATCCTACTGGGCTTGAGTGGAGCTGGCGCTGGGGGACGCGGGGGGAAGGAATTGTGGGCGGGCTACCCACTATACGAAAAAGTGGGTCTTCGTCCTTACGGGCACTGCTCTCTTCTAGCCCCACCGTTTTCTTCTCAGTGAGACAGTGCGCCCCTGTTCGACTGCGGACTGGGCGATTCCAGTGGTGAGGTGCATGCAGCATACACACTGGTTCACATCCCGCTGCAGGCATAGCCAGGGAGTCACACTGGTTCATCACCGCCTGCCGACCTATTGACAGCCACCTAAGGAGGTAGGCACAGGTACTGTCATCCACTGTTACTCCTGGACAAACAGCCTCGGGGAGTTGAGAGAAGCTCTCAAGGTCACCGAACTCCTGAGAGCCAGAGCAGCCTGTATTTACCCATTAGTGTGTTCCTGCGATAGACATTCATCAGGTGACCAGAGCCTCAGTCATCAGTGCTGTGGTTTGTCCCCGCCTGCAGTACGATAACCTAGCCAGTCTTGGCTGGAGCATAAGACACCCACCCACTCCCCACACACACACCCTCTGCTCCTTGTCCACCTGCACAAATGGTCAGTTATTTGCAGAAGCAAAGCCTGGGCTTCTTGTATAATGAACAGGGCCTGTTGACATTCTCCCTGCTTTAGGAGGCTCTGGGCTCCCAGTCTGATGCTTAGTAGTGTTTTGAGAGGTCAGAGTCCTGGCTGGCCAGGATGTGCTGTGTGTCCCAAGGTTCCAGTTGCATGCTTTCTTAGTTTGGGAAAGGCTACTGTGCCCTGCCTGGATGGATGAAGATGTGAGGGACCAAGGAAGAAAGAAATGGAATACTTTCTGATTCAGAGAAGGGAGGCAGCCAGTTTTCAGGCTCTGATGGTAGGTGGAAGCCCTGGCTGGGCAGGGCCCCACTGGGGAAGTGTGCTGGCACCTTCTTCCTGCCTCAGCTTGCCAGAGCCCAGCTCATATATAGATGAGGCCTGGAGGAGCACAGTGAGTGCTGTGCTTTGCCTACCGAGCTCTCCAGCTCTCCTCTGCCCATGCCATCTCAAGCCACCTGCCGGGTCCTGAGCCTTTCTGTGGTCTTCCACCTCCCCCTCCCCCAGGACATCTGTGCTTTCGCTTTTTGCACAGACTCAGAGATATGTACTATCTTTCACCTCAGTTGCCTCTTCTGTGAAGTGGGGCAAACACTGGCATTTAGCTCTTAGCTCACCGTGAGGTGATCAGGGTGGGTGACTGAGGAAAACTCTTAGCGCTTGCTGAAACAGAGGCAGCACCTCCTTATGTGGTTTCTGCAACCCACTGGGCTACACTTCTGGGTTCTGTGGTGAAAACAGTTGCTTCCTCTCTGAGAGTAAACAGTACCTGCCCACTGGGAGAATAGGCAGGCTGTTGTATAAGGGCTACACCCCACAGGGGCGGGCTGTAATGAGGAAGAGGCACAAGAGGCCAACACTGGGATTCCAGAGAATACTCAAAGGATAGTCCAGATTTCTGGCCTCTGTTGAAATTTAGGAAACTTAGCCAGTGTGGTTGTGCACGCTTTAATCCCAGCGCTTGGGAGGCAGAGGCAGATGAAAGCCAGCCTCGTTCTACAAAACAGTTCCAGGGCTACACAGAGAAACCTTGTCTTGAAAAACAAAACAGAAATTTCAGAAACGGACTAGAAATTCTCCTCCCTTCTGCCCATAAGGTTTTTCACATGGCAGGAGCAACCTTCAGGTTTGGAGGTGGTCTTGGCGTGTGCTGTGGGGCTGACCTCAGGTCCTCAAGCTTGTGTGGCAAGCACTTTGCTGACAGCTCTCTCCCCAGGTTTTCTGAGAGAAATTGGTAATCTGTGCTTGGGCAAGTGACCTCACCTCTGTGGCCCTCAGATCTCTCCTGTACACTGAGGCTGGGCTAGCCTATGACGCCACATTGCTAGTGAAGGCTGGATTCCAGTGCACTGCATCCGGGAGGAGGCTATGGAGGGAGACCCCGACTGTGGTAGGGTTCTCACGCAGTGAAGGCCAGGGTCTCAACAGGCTACTGTAAAAGGGGAGGTAGGAGTGGGACCTTGGAAAGCAGGAGAGGGAACTGACTTGTAGGAAAGGAAAGGCTGCTCCAGCAGGAGGAAGCAGGCACAGCTGGTCAGAAGGAGCACAGCTGTGGTACAGGAAGCCACTAGAAGAGGTGAGCCCAAAAGACTGGCAGGGTGAGCATGTCAGATGCACCTCCGAGGCCAGTGTACCCACCGAGGCATTGAGGAGCCACCTCAGGCTCCTCCCGTAGAAGCAGTCAGGGACGCAGATACAGGTACCTTTGATTGTGCACAGGATTTCTAGGCTTATCAATTGATGGAGATGAGGCTTAGGAGACAGGAGTTGACAAGGAAGCAGCCAAGAGCCTCACTGTGTGTGTCCACATGTAAGTCCATGCACATGGTGGTAAATAGAGTGGCATCCCAAGTAACATCTGTGCCACTGCGTCATGTCATCAACTTCCCCTCCTGGTGCTCAGGAGACCTGCAAATCGCCCCAGGTACCACCTTGTCCTCCTGCTGCTGGCTGCACATCCCCCATGCGGTTAGTTGGTCTGCAGGACATTCTGAGCCAAAGATTATTCCCCCAGTTTTCTTCTGCATCCTTTCCATTGGCTTCTCTTCCTAAGGAGAGATTTTCTTTATAAGGGAAAGTGTTTATGCCATAAAATCAGCATTAAAGGACTGAGAGATAAGTTAAGGGCACTTGCTGCTCTTCCAGAGGACCAGGGTTCAATTCCCAGTCCTACATCAGTCGACGCACATCTACATGTAATTCCAGTTCCAAAAGGTCCAACAGCTTCTGGCCCCTACAGGCATTGCATGTGTATGTTTCACAACGTAGTCAGACACAACATACATACACATAAAATAAAATCTGAAAAAATAAAATAAAATCTGTAGAAATAGACCTAAGATATATTCTTTTATAATTTTGGGCAATTTTTTCAGTAGGTTGTACTGTCTGGAATTTGTATTTTGAGACAGGGTCTCTCTGTGTCACCCTAACTGTCCTGAAACTCAGTCTAGATCTGGCTGACCCCTAACTCAGAGACCACCTGCCTCCGCTCCCAATTTCTGGGATTAAAGGCCTGCGCCACTATGGCCAGCTCTGTCTAGAATTTTTTAAAGCAAATATACAGTTACCAAATCTAAAAATCTAAACCAGGAGTGGTCTAATCCCAGCACTGGGGAGGTGGAAGCAGGACGATCAGGAGTTTGAGGCCAGCCTGAGATATAGACTGTTTACAAACAAACAGTACAAAGAAAATAAAATTGTACCCTCCCGACAATTCCTGTATCATTTCAGAAGTACTGTATGCAGATACAATATCCAGTTGTAACTGATAGTACTGTTACATCTTGTTCAGCAAACTGTTGTTGTTTTTTAATATTTGAGATTATGGGCTATATCCACTAAGTAGTGTCCCCGTCGGTAGCCTGCCACAGAGGTTTAACAAATGTTGCCATTTTGTATTAACGCCTTGCCCTGGGCTGGTGGGCGCTTTAGGAGCGCTAGGTGACGGCGTTCTTGTGCTCCTAGATTTGAGGCAGACACTATACCCACTTTGTGTGTTTGCCTGGGAGCGATCCTGAAGACCGAGGCTCTGCTTCAGCTGCTCCCTCTCAGCTGTGTCATCTGACCTGGATGTGTGGCACTTTTGTTGGTTTTTGAAGACCAGGTCCGTGTCACCCTGGCTGTCCTGCACTCTCTAGACCAGGCTGGCCTTGAACTCACAGAGACCTGCTAGTCCCGGGTGTGTTCCTCTCTGCTCCGGTACAATGGACTGCTTGTCATAATCCCGAGACGCACAAGTGCCGGGAGACGTAGGAAACTAGAGTGCAGACACCTCCCTGGGCTTGGGACAGGAGACGCTAGTCTGTCGACATAAGGCTCCCCACCCCTCTCCCCGGCCGCGCTGGGGGCGGGGTGGCAAAATGTTTCTGTGACGTCAGCATGCGCAGGGCCAGTCCCCCTGCCCGGGAGACGTTAAATCGTTTGCAAGAGTCGTCAGTCATTGGTCTGTCCGGCCATCTGGGCTGTCCCAGCTTTTTAAAGGCGCCGCCTGACGGAACCGAAACCAGGAGTCGAGAAACGAGGTGGGCTATGAGGTCATCGCCGGCCTGTGGGGCTTGGGAGTGACGTCACCTCCGGGAAGCCGGCCGGCCGGGCTGAGAGCCCTCCTCTCGCCTCGGCCGCGTGAGGCGCTGCGCGTGCCCCGCGAGGGCCGGGCCCTGCGAAGGTAACCGTGACCGCTTAGTGCGCGCCGCGGCCCGGCAGCGGGGCCGCACCACTCCCCGCCCGCGACCTGGCCGTGGGGGCTCTGAAGTGTGAGGCGGGGGCGAGGAGGCGCCTTTAACCTGGCTCCCAAGATGGCGGCCCGCTAGTCACGTGCCGCCCGCGGGGCGCGATTGGCTGGCGCGGCGGCGCGGGGCGGGGCCGGCTCCCGCCGCTACTGTTTGCCTGAGCGTCCCGGCGCGCCCCCGCGAGCCGCCTTCCGCGCCGCGCGCCCCCGCCGCTCCGAATGTTGTGAATCAAACGTGGGGCTGGTTCCATCCGGCCGCCGCGGACAGTTCTTAAAGGGCCAGCCGGCCGGAGCGCCCAGCTGCGTGCTCGCCGCCCTCCGCTCGGGCCCGGGCCGCAGAGGCGGAAGACACTGGCTCGGGAAGGAGCGGGCGCCCCACCGTCCGCACCCCGCGTCGCGAACAAAGGAGCCCGCGTGTAGTCGGACGGCTGCCGGTGAGTCGGGCTAGGCCCGTAACTTCGGACCGGCACTGCGGCGCCCTCGGGGACTCGTGGTTTACCCGCTCCGTGGGCGTCGATCCGGAGCCGCCGGGGTGGGCTGGCGCCGGGGCCCCCTGGCCTGGCGCTGCCTGCGGCTGCCCAGCCCCGGCCCGGCCGCCCCTCTGCCTGGCGGAGCGCAGCGGTGGAGGGGAAGGAGCCACCCCCTCCCCCTGCGGCCGCCACTTCCTTTGTTGTTGCTTTTGTCTCACGCCGAGCACATGGTCCAGGATCCTCGGCTCTTAAAGTCACAGCGCTCTAGCCCCAGCGCTGCTGCCCGGCCTCTTCCCTAGGTGTTCCTCCGAGTGCGCCACTACAGTGTGAGAGGGGACACCCGAGGCTCTCGTGGGACAGGTGTGCTAGCTTGGGTTTCGCCCCCAGGGAGGGGTAGCTTTGGAAGATTGCCGCTGGAGCCCCACTCCCTGCGTCTGGCCCGCTTTAGGGAGGAGCCTGATCCTCGGGGACTTTGTTTTCCTCCCCTACAGTGTGAACACCTGCTTTCTTGTCTCTGGCTTTTGAGGGGCGTCCTGGGGAAATTGCAATCCTGGCTTTAAAATGTTGCAGCCGAGGCTTAGCGAAACTGAAGGAGTTCTTTAGCCAAGGTCATCCAGGGAGTCGAAGCCGTCCAGGGTGTGGTGGTCCCACCATAACCGCCTTCGAGGTCTTACTGGGAGTTGGGAAGCGCCTGTTTACAGTGGGGGTTGAGCAAGCAAGTAGGGAGGGAGAGTTTGGCTTCCCGCCTGAGCCTGATCTTGGTCCTGGAGTCTACCTTTGCTTATCTGCAAGAGGGAGCGTCTCTGTCTTCAGACAGACCCCACGCCAGGGTCAGAAGGCCTGCTTGGGATTGACTGGCAGGGTTGTGGACCCGTGGGGGGCAGGATCGCACTTAGGGGCGTTTACACAAACTTCATGAGACTACACTGAAAAAGAAGGTGTAGAAAAGCAGTGTTGCTGGTTGACCTTGAGTGTGTTGATAGGTCCAGCTCAGCCTCTTGCCTTGCACGTCTGTCCTATGGCTTCTCACAGGTACTTAAAGACGCTTGCCATCTCCTGTGGGAATCTGTGGTCTTTCCCTGTCATCATTGAGAGGAGTGGCACTTTGGCCAGTGGGCCTAGGGAAGCAGCTAGAAGTGTGGTCTACAACTCTTGGGGCTTCAGTAACAGAAATGGGTGTGTCCCCTCTTTACCACTTTTGTTTCTGGTAGGAGTTCTGGAATCACCTTTCTGTCTTGAGGTACACAGGGCAGTGTGTTTCAGCCTCCTTCAGTACTTCCTTGTGTCCACTGCAGGGGCGCACATCTTATTCCTAATGATAACCGTTGACATTGCAGCTGGAACTCACTTCAGGCTGCTGCTTCTCTTTCGAGTGTTCCTTAATAGAGTCCTGGGACGTCATTCTTAGGTTGTTCCCGTTTTTACAGAGGAGTCTGATGTTCACAGATGGAAAACCATGAGCCAAAGACCCTGGCAAGAATCTGTGGTTGTTGTATATTAGCGGTGACCTCTGGCACCACTGCCCACCACTAAGATGCCAAGCCTTCTGTCTGCTGGTTTGGGGTGGGCTGGCAATCTTGTTGAAGGTGTTTGGGGGAGTCTTCCTGACCCTCATTTGTGGCTGATGTAGAATCGGGAAGTGGGGAGCTATGTGTCAGGGTATCCTGGAAAAGAGGTGCATTTGCTAACAGGAGGACAGGTGCTGCTCCCTTGCTGTTAGTCTTATTTCAGAGACGAGGTTTGGGGGAGTAGTTAATTTATACTCCCCCAGTCTTTACTGTGGCAGCACCCTGTCATTGTTGCCAGACTGTGTGCCTTTACATACCTCTGTGATGGGCATTCTTGGGTGAATCTCACCCCTGCTGAGTGCCTGAATCCTTCAGGAACAAAAGTGCATTCAGCCAGTACACTCAGGCCTGTGGCCTTGGCCTAGCACGTTGGATCATGTGGAGAAAGCACTCTCCTGTGCAGACCTGGGGAGTCCTGGGTGGAGGACAGGGCCCCTCTGTTGGCAGAAATGACCGAGGTGCTTAACCGGCCTGACTCCCTTATGTGGCAGCACTTAAGAGCTGGACATTGGGCACCGTAGGTTTGGTGACTGAGAAAGAGTGGGAAGACACCTTGTGGTGGAGGGCTGGTCCTTGTGGTGTGCTCTTCAATGTCACAGGGCCTGATGGGCTTCAGAGTATTCCTTGCCGAGCCTTCATCCCAACTCTTGAGTCAGTGGGTGAAAGCCTGGAGCTAGATAACCCTGCTTTCCCACCTGGACCCCAAAGAGGAGACCGGGCCCTGACCTCAGCTTCTTCTCAGCTTCATTCTTTCTCTAGAGGCTCTGCCTCCTACTTTGGGGTATGCATGGGGTCATAAGACATGGGCATATGCCCAGTCCAGCATGCTACCAGATGCAAGCTTCTTTCCTAGCCCCTGTGCCTGGAGGTGAGCTTTCCAGTGAGCAGCAGGGTGTAAAAGAGTTGAAGTTGCCCCATTTTCAGGCTTTCACTTGTGGGACCTAGGAAAGTCTCTTCTGGCCAGCCTGCTAAGAACTTTCCTTAGTGCATGGAGTCCTACCTGAGTGGGCGCTAGGCTGAATGAAGTAGGCCTAAGGAGAGAGAGAATAGCGCCTGGCTTTACACTGAAATTTTCCAAGGGTAGAAAACGGGTCACACCTGAGAGAAGAGTTGAGTCCCAGGCCTCTTTGGGACTTTTCAGCCACCCACATGAAAGGGAAACCTGGAGCTCTCCAAAAGCCCCAGCTGCCTGGAGGCCAAGATTTAGCCCCTGGTGTGAGGCAGAGGAAGAGCTTTGTCTAGCCTGAGCCTCACCGGAGCCAGGGGCCCTGAAGCATATTGTCTGCCCTCTGAATTTATCACAGGCTAAGGAGGTTTGATCCCATTTCACAGAACAGGAAGCTAAGACTAGCCCGTCAACACTGGTCCCCAGGCTTCAGAGGAGGGCCTGCCCGGGTTTTAGTAGTCTCTCAATTCCTAATGTTATAAGCAGCAGGATTTTTCTGTCCCGCCATGTCTTTTCTCTACTTGCCTCCTAGGGTTGTGAGCCCCGGCCCAGCCCCTCCCCCTGCCTGCCCCCTGATGAGACCATGGGTTCTAGCAGTGACTAAGTGGCCACCCTCTGCCCCTGTGGGTCACTGGCGATTCTCTACAAGACCTAGCAGCAGTCCAGGCCAGCTCTGGGGAAGGTAGGAAGAAGCCTGCATCCCTCATTCAAGGGCAGCCTTCTTGGCTTGCGTTCAGGGGCAGAGGGGTGGATGCCCTGGTGAGCTATCTTCCTAGTGTGGGCTGTGAACCTAGTTTCTCTCTGTGAATTACAAAGGAGTGGTGCCCCTCTATTCTATTTGGGCTCCTCTCTGTGGGACAGCCATGGCCACAAGGGGCCCCTGGCCAGCCCACCTACCTAGGATGAGCAGTTACCCTCCCAGCAGCTGCCACCCCGACCATCACACCTCTCTGTGGTACAGCCTTGGCCACGAGGGGCACCTGGCCAGCCCACCTGCCCAGGATGAGCACTTACCCTCCCAGCAGCTGCTGCCCCGACCGTCACAACTCTCTGTAGAGGAGCACAGAGCCTCAGCTCCTGCCGGCAGGAGCCCCCGAATGCTGCACCCAGCCACCCAGCAGAGCCCGTTCATGGTTGATCTCCAAGAACAGGTAGGAAGCAGAACTCCTACCACGCCTCCCTGCCCCCAAGTTCTTTCTGTCAAACTGGGCCTGGGCTAAGAAGCAGAAGCAGCAAAGTTTGAGTCTGTCTTGCTGGGCTTATAGCATATGTTAGTCCTGTGGTATGGATGGGAAAACTGGATTCCAGAAAGGGGGAGGGTCTTACTTGGTGTGCCTGCTGTAAAGGATTCAGGAGTTCTGCCCAACAGGGCTTTTTTGTATTTTGAGACGGGGCCTTGCTATATAGCCCTGGCTGGCCTGAAACTCCCTATATAGACCAGGCTGGTCTCATGTTCCAGAGACCTGCCTGGCCTGCCACAGGAGTTGCTTTGAAGATGGCCTCCTTCACTTCCCTGGGGTCTCTCCACAGGTGCACCAGGGACCTGTCCCTCTGTCCTACACAGTCACCACAGTGACTGCCCAAGGCTTCCCCTTGCCTGCAAGCCAACACATCCCTGGCTGCAGTACCCAGCAGCTCCCAGCATGCTCCGTGATGTTCAGTGGGCAGCACTACCCCCTCTGCTGCCTCCCACCTCCGGTGAGTAAGCTTTCTTCTCCTGCCCAGGCACGGGCCACGCTGTCCATTGCAGCAGACATGCTGACAAGTTCCCTTAGGGACTGTGTGTGTGTGTGTGTGTTCATTCCCACACAGGTGTAAGGCCGTTGGAGTTCAGGGACCTTTCTGTAACAAAGTGCCTACCACATAAATTGCCAAAGGCCCTGCAGTGACGGCTGGGGAGGGGAGTCCTGCCTGGGTGGCCAGGAGCCAGGGGGGGACTTTGGAGCTGCTCTAGCTCCCGGGTTTGCACCTCACTGGATGCTGTCCCCTGGCCTTCGTGGCAAGCACAGGCCCAGCTTCTTTGCCCTCTCTCAGCAGCTGATCCAGGCGTGCGCCCTGCAGCAGCTCCCTGTGCCCTACCACACCTACCCCCACCTCATCTCCAGCGACCAGTACATTCTTCATGCCCCGCCGGCCCCACCCCCCCAGCCTGCCCACATGGCACCTCTTGGGCAGTTCGTGTCCCTGCAGACCCAGCACCCTCGAATGGTGAGTTTGGGAGCTTGAGGGGAAACGCGGAGTGGAAAGAGACAAGGGCCTCTGGGAATCGGCTGGCTGACCGCCCTTCCTCCTCCAGCCCCTGCAGCGGCTGGAGACTGACATGGACCTTCGAGGAGATCAGCACCCCTTAGGGAGCTTCACGTACTCCACCTCGGCCACCGGCCCAGCCTTGTCGCCCTCAGTGCCCCTTCACTACCTGCCCCCTGACCCGCTGCACCAGGAGCTGTCCTTCGGTGTGGTAAGCGCCACCCCTGTCCCCCAGCCAGGCTGAGGGCTGTGAGCAGATGGGCAGGCCTGCCGGGTCACGGGCGCCTGTTTTCCTGTTCGTAGCCATATTCGCACATGGTGCCGAGAAGAGTGAGCACACAACGATACCGCCTACAGCAGCCGCTGCCGCCGCCGCCACCCCCGCCGCCGCCACCATCTTACTACCCAAGCTTCCTACCCTACTTCCTGTAAGTGCCAGCCTTGCTGCCCTAGAGCCAATTACCCTGTTTCCTCCTCAGCCCTGGTAGCCCTCGGCCCTGTGGCTGTCTGCTGTCGTCACCATGCCACACCCAGCAGTCATCCCTTGCCTCTCCTGGAGCAAACTCCAGGACCCTGAGCTCCGGCCGTGCAGGCTGCACCGTGCACACACTTGGTGTTCCCCTGCCTCTGCTGACCCGCGCGCTGGCGCTTCCCTTCCTGTCCTAGCTCAATGCTGCCAATGTCGCCCGCCGCCATGGGCCCCACCATCAGCCTGGACCTGGACGTGGATGACGTGGAGATGGAGAACTACGAGGTCCGTGAGCCTGTGCCGGGATGGGGTGGGGTGGGGTGGGGTGGGGTGGGTGCCCTGCAGCCCTGGGCGCTGCTGACCCTCTTGCCTGGCTCCAGGCTCTCCTGAACCTGGCTGAGCGGCTGGGAGATGCCAAGCCCCGAGGCCTCAGCAAAGCGGACATAGAGCAGCTGCCATCCTACCGCTTCAACCCCGAAGGCCATCAGTCCGAGCAGACTCTGTGAGTGTCACAGCAAGACCGCTGGGAGGGAGCTCTGCTGCCTGTGGGCTGACACTGTGCTCCTCTTCAGGTGTGTGGTCTGCTTCAGTGACTTCGAGGTGCGCCAGCTGCTCCGAGTCCTCCCCTGCAACCACGAGTTCCATGCCAAGTGTGTTGACAAGTGGTTGAAGGTAAGGTGGCCTGAGCCCGCTCCCGGGTATCTCTGTGGGCGGGTGTGGGGGGTTATCCAGGTCAGATAGGTGGGGGCGGGGAGGTCAGATAAGAAAGAGGTCTGACGTGTGGCTGTTCCTCCCAGGCCAACCGCACCTGTCCCATCTGCCGGGCCGATGCCTCCGAGGTGCCCAGGGAGGCTGAGTGAGGCTCCACAGCCACCCACAAGAACCCTGCCCAAAGCTCCGGAAACGGATGGGGGGAGGCAGGGAGTAGCCCAGGGAGAACTGTAAGGGAGGGGCCCAGGCTGTCGCAGCATTCCACCTGCAGCTCCACAGCTGGTGCCAGGGTCAGCCCTGGAGAAGCCCCTGCAATAAGCCCCTGCATTTGCCAAGCTCCAAAGACTCCTTCCCCAGTCTGCCTGCCTGCCTGCCCGCCATGGAGCTGCCTGAGTGGCCCCAGCTCAGTCTGCTTCTTACTCGCCCCTGGGTCCTTCTTCCTGCTGGCTCTGGGAGGCAGGGGTCCATTCCCCACGTGTGGTGGCTGGTGTGATCCCCACCCCCCAAGATGGGCAGAGGAGTAGCCGCCCTGGGTCAGCTGGCCTCTTGTACTGAAGTGAAGTGCCCCTTGTCTGCCCTGTGGTACTGCCAGGTGTGGGGGCAGATCGCAGCCAGAGACCGTTTCCTAAGCCCCAGGTCCGAGTCCTCCTGCTTGACTGAAGACAGACTTAGGCAGTCAGCGCTGCCTCTGCTGCTGTGCAGTGTGGGTCTGACTCCCCGGGACCCTCACGCCAGGCACAGCGCTCCAGCCCAGCCCCAGGCTGGACAGTGTCCCAGCCAGGCTCCTTGAGCAAACGGGTTGGGGCTCCAGCTGGGTACATTCTGTTGTGCAGGGCCAGGCTACAATCTGGGCATGTCCCTGTGTCCCTGGTGGCCGCCCCGCTACCAGTGACAATGTCAGACCTGTGCTCGATCCTCTCCCCCTCTGTCGTTTTGCATGAATGTGAGGAACAGCAGTTTTTGTTTATTCATTTGGCCCAAAATTGCGTGTAGGGGGTGTGGCTATTTAAGAGGTGTTTGGTTTTTGTTACTGTTGTTATTATTTTCCCTTTGGTTTAATAGGAGTGGGCTGGGGCATAGGGACCAACCGGGACCAAATGCCCAGGGGGCAGAGTAGGGTCAGGTTGTGCCGCACCAGGCCTCCGTATGAGTGTGCCGCCGGGACTGCGCTGGGTGGCTGGAAGTCACAGGGCAGAGTTGGGGGTTCTGTGCTCAGCTGATAACTGCCATGCACTGTACTGCACATGTCCCAGAGCCTACCGGGACCGTCTGCTTTTCAGGGCATTTCCTCTCCAGCCAGGGCCTGGCTCCCACCTGCCTGGGTGAGTCTCCTCCTAGGAATCCCATGAGGACAGGGATCGGGGAGGGCGTGAACCTCCACCTCCGGGCCCTCCTGGCTGACCCCTGCTCTCCAAGGTCTGGAGGAGGTTGAGTTCCCACCCTCCTTTCAGGGCCCGTTCCTTTCCTTTCCTCCCTGCAGCTGGGGCTGCCCCGAGTGAACGAACCGCGTGTGGGGCCGGCACATCCTAGCAGGCAGCCATTGGCGCCTGCTGCCTCAGGGATGCTCCAACCACCCTCGTTCTCACGCAGCAGCCCTGGCCCTGCCTCCCACCCCAGCCTGCCAGGGCCATCAGCCTGGTCCCACCCACAAGAACCCAAAGTCTTACTGTATATAACTCCAGGTGATGTTTCTATATTTATAGCAGTGTCGAAAATCCACGTGTTTTACACGGAGAACCACCTTCTCCAACCCCTTCCCTTCCTCACCCCAAAAAAAGGTTTTCCACCCCTTGTGGTTCCTGGGGCAGCAGAATCGGCCCATGGATTGTGTCAGCTGCAGTGAGGATTCCAACAAGCAGCTACCGGGGAAATACAATTTTTTTTTTTTTTTAATCATTTAAAAAAAATTGAAACAATTACTTCAATTACTTAGGATGTTTGTGATTTGCCGACCTTGCTGTAGATGCCATGTTACCAATGATTCCCTGTGGTGGGGGCTTGGCGTTGTTTACTCTTTATTTACCAACTTCTGGCCTAGGCATGACAGTGGGCACCTTCCCCCAGCACTGCTGGGCCCAGCGCCTGTGTTCTGTGTTAGAAAGGTTTTATATATATATATATATATATACACACACACACACACACATATAAATAACTACACACACGTATATATATATATAAACACGTGATTTGGGGGCCCTGTTCCTTGCACATCTTACAGTTACCTCATTTTTCCCATGTATGTATCTGAGAAAATGCTAATATATAGAGAAAAATGGTTCTTAAAGCTGAAATGTGGTTTTCCATCCCATTGGACTCACGTTGGTTTGTAGCATCTAACGTAACTAGTATGTTGTATTATATATGTACACTGATTGAAATTTTTAACAGATTTGTACTTTTTTTAAAATGAAAGTTGCTAGTTCTGCTTGACCAAGTAGTGCAATCATTATTTTTTTTAATATTGTTGCTGATTTCAGAGGGATATTCACTAATAAATGTATGATGTATACCAGTGCTGCCCAAGCTGCCTCTGGCTGCCCGTGTTCTTTTCCTGGGAAGTAAAAAGTGGGGACTGCCTGGGACCTGGGGAAGTCAGTGCTCGGGTGAGTAGCAGAAGACAGGGTTCCCTGCTCTGGAACCATGAAGTTAGTGACCCCTGGCCAGAAACAGCTGCTTCACATGAAGTTGGATTCTGTCCGAAGTCTTAACTAGTGTGGGCAGGGACATCCTTCAGTGTCCTGTCTTCTCAATTCTTCTTGGGGTTTTGAGGTGATCCCACATAGCCTGGGCTAGCCTCAGATTCGCTGCGTAGCTGAGGGTGGACTTGACCCTCCTGAACCTTCTGCTCCCATCCCAAGTGCTGGGATTATAGGCATGTGCCATCACACAGGCCCTGGCATTGAAATTCTGAGGGCTGAGCTCTGGGCCTCACCTGTAGCAGTGAGTTAAGACTTAAGTCAAGATTCAGTCCAGTTCTAACATTTCTCCAAAGGGGAGGCCCACTCTTGCTCAGGAGCTCCTTTAGTCGATGGACAACTCTGGCTAAGCAATTCATTTCAGTCAGTCTCGGTTTCCAACCCATGATTGGCCAGGCCACAACCACAGACCTGTGCACTCCTTGCCTCTGTCCCCTGCCGGGGAAGGAGGGGGGTGTTGGGGAGGTGGCTTCATTTCTCTCCATGGTTGCATGGATGCAGGGGTACAGGAGAGAGCACGTCAAACAGCACACACACAGGCCAGCGATGTTCCCCTGAGCAGGGCTCTGGTCAGGCTGTGTAGTCTTTGGATCGTGTCAGAGCTGGAGGCCAGGGTCCACCGAGGTGTACTCAGTCCATCTCAGAAGTCCAGTGGAAGCATCTTGGTTTGTGCAGAAATAAGGGCTGATCATGTAACCCCGCTTCACATGGAAGGTGACAGGAGCTGGGATCCCCTGTGTTCACCTGGACCCTGTGCTGGCCTGGGCTGTAAGTCTCCAGACGGCCACAGGCCCTGGGTTTGCTTTGGCTGCAGCTGCGCACACCCTGTGGCCTTCCGGGATGTGGAGAGAGCATACTGGCAGCAACTGGCTCCCAGGCCTTAGAGCCATGAAAATCCAGTGTGGGAGAGTTCTCTTCGGGCTATAGAAAGCCCGAAGAAAACGCACAGATTACATCAAGTCACCACCCACGAAAGCAAGGTCAGTGAGACGGAAGAGGGGTAACTTCAGCTAACTCGGACTTCATGAAAGCCTGGGTGCTTCAAGAATGTGTCACTGAGGAGCAGCAGGAAGTCCCAAGGAAGTGGGAACACCCTGCATTTACAGTCCAGCTAGTGCAAACCAGAGAGCTTCCAGACGGTGGGCTCAGTGGACTGGGGTACAAGGTCTGCATGACTGCGCATGCCCAGTGTGCCTCATGCCCGTAGTTCTAGCCACTTGGAGAAAGAGAGATGGTAATGCCTTGAGCCCAGCAATTAGGGGGCAGACTGGATGTAAGAGACGATCTCCAAAAAAAAAAAAGGAGAGGAAATGGGAAAAAGAATGGACACAACATTGCGCGAAAATATAATTTAAAATCGTGCTATTTGCTAACCAGTCAAAAAAATTCGGGCCTGTAAAGATGGCTCAGCAGGTGAGTGTGTTCCTTTTCCAGAAGAAACCGATTCTCAGCACCAGTCAAGTAGCCCAAAACTGCGTGTAGCGTCTCTTTGGAGGAGCCCATTGCCTCTGCAGGGCACCTCCGTGTGGTGACACAGGCGCAGAACATTTTAATCTTAAGGAAAACCTAAGACAGGCTGGAAACGGAAACTGCACGCTGGCAAGTGTGACCGGTACAAAAGTAAGACCCCATCAGGAGAAAGGGAACGTCCCGGGATCAGCTTCGCAGAATTTCAGGGACGCTTTTAGCCTTTCCCGAAACAGATACAAAAGTAACAAAGGACCTAGAGAGCAGCTGGAACAGCTTAGAAAAACAAGGAAGTGGGAAGCGTCTGGGTGGATCCTTCAGAGCTGTGCACAGGCCCAACAAGGTGGCGCAGCAGGTGACACTGGGTGACCTGCGCTCAATCCTCAGGACTCACGCAGCAAGAGAACACTGCACCTCGATGCATGCCGTATACATAGGTGCTCGCGTGTGCACGCATGAAGGTAAAAAGGCAGCGTGATTATTACAGAGCATAAAGAATCTAAAGGTTGGGGCTGAAGAGACGGCTCAGTCTAAGCGTGGCGTACAGGCTGCTCTTGCAGAGGAACCAGGTTTGCCTCAATGAAGTGTGTAACTGGAGGGGAAGATAACAGTGCCGCCTTCTGGCCTCTGTGGGCACATAGGGCACAGACGTACACAGTCAAAAAACAAAATTGTTTTTAGTCTCACTGTATAGCCCTGGCTGTCCTGAAACTCAGTATGTAGACGAGACTGGCCTCCAGTTCACAGAGATCTGCCTGTCTGTGCCTCTGGCGTGCTGGGATTAGAGGTGTGAGCCACCACAGGCAGCTTAAAATTTAAAGGTCAGTCTACACAATTACAACTGGCTTTACTAACAGCTGCATTCCCCGGCTCATACACCAGCGCAGACTGGACACCATAGACTTAAACATAAAACTTAAAAACCTAGAGAGATAGGAACTGCCAGATCTAGGGATAGGCAGGGTAGTTTTGGCTGTTAACATCAACAATCATAAGCTAGTAGTTTGATATTAAAGTGGAAACCTGCAAACTGACAAAGGGCTCATTTCTTAGATACATAAAAGCAAATGTTTAATATACAATTATCAAAGTGGCCATTTTGTTAGTTATAAAAAATGTTCAGTGCCAAATTAATACATTTACAAAACCAATGAGAATTAAAGGTTTCTGTCTCAGGCAGCCTCCAGATTCAGCAGGGGCTACAGAGGGAAGAACTCCACCTCAGCCCCTAAGACAGAAATGCGTGTGCGGCCTGGGGGACCCACTGCTCACAGACCTGCCACTGGGGAAACCTGCAACGCCCCGACGGCTCGGCTAACATCTCGGTGCTTCCCAGAATTCAACTCTGCGGTGCTGGAGCTGTCATTACCTGGTATGGACCAGTTTTTCCTGTTTACGGCTGTTTATCTGGTTTAGGGTCAGTAGCCCCACATTAATAAAGTGCCCTGCCTGTGCTTTGATGTCTTCCGGCTTCGTTCTTGGAGAGAGGAAAACAAGAACATGGTGGAAGAGGGAGACTGCTCTCCACTGACTATTGAAGCCCGTCGCAAGGGCCACCTGATGCTGCTCCAACACTACCAGCGTGAGGCCATTGGAGAAGTGCAGACAAATTCGCGTGAAAGTGGGTTAGGGTCAGGAGCCGAGGGGCTAGAGTTGTCTCAGTGGGGAAGAGCACTTGTTCTTGGAAAGGATCCGAGTTCAATGCCCCAGCACCTACATGGAGACTCGCTGCTTCCTTAGGCACAGGCACGCATGTGGCAGACATACATGCAGGCAAAGCACTCGTACATACGAGCAAACTAAATAAATCTTAATAAAAATAGAACATCTTTTTTTAAAGGAACAAGGAGTGAGGGCAAATGAAGCCCTCTTGGGGGCAGAATATGTCACTGCATGGATCTACATGTAACAAAGGGGGAGAATCACAAACACGCGTAGGTGCACAGGGCTCACGTGAAACCTTTGACAGGTATAGACTGCCAATGCCACCTTTTCTGGGCAGTTTGGTTTTGGTTTCTTGCACTTTAACCCTCTCCAAACGAACTGCAGAGTACTCCCCATTCCTGGCCTGTCAGCCTACCAGGTTCCACTAGAAGGGAGAGAGGGCCAAGCACCAGATCCTTCTGAAACGCCCTTCCAATCCCTACAACTCCGAAACACAAAGTTCAGGGAAGCTGGGCATGGCAGTTGACTCCTACAGCCCCACCCACTGGGAAAGGTAAGGAGGGAGGCCTGCAGGGGTTTGAGGCCAGGCTGGACATGGGAAGGAGTCCGGGCTCGGAGAGCCGGTGGAGAACGACGACAAAGGCCCACTCCGACAGGATGAACCGGATTAAGGTCCAGGTGCCTTTGGGCTGGGATCAGCACTTTAAGTACGATTTGGGGTAGGCTTGGAAGGCTTTCAGGTGTTTCCTCTGCCTGCTTGCCAGCAACTCCCAAGTGTGTCGGGCCCATGGTGACATTGCCTGACCTGAGAGTTCAGCCTGCACCTGGCCAGGAGGAACTCTGGGAGTTCTTGGCCCACGCAGATCATGTAAAAGCCTAGGCATTCTCTAGGGGAAATTGGATTGCCCTGACTCCTGGGGGTGTCTACTGAGAGCTTGGCATATCATCTGTGTCAGATAAATTCAACAAAACTAGCTGGCTTCTCCTCCAAGCCAACAAAATTCTCACCTCCAGAAGCCAGGCTCAGAAGCAGAGGTTAAAGTTCCCAGGCAAACAGCTGCTTCAGATGATGGCTAGGACCTCGAACAACGATAGGCCCCTGAATGAGGAAGGAAGGAGGCGCTACAAGGCCAGTGGCAGTTGGCCTCCCTGTCGCTTCTGTTCCCCCACCACCTGAGAGAGACTGCAGACCAGACAGCCCATTCTAGGACTGACAGGAATGAGGGTAGCCATGGGCCCCAGGCTTCCATGGACAAAGACCCTGGTCTGGTCCTTCTCTTTTCAGACTCTACACAGGAAGTAGAAAGCCTTGGCCCTTTGGAAAGCCCTGGGTGGGCCAGTCTTGTCTTGGAGGAGGCAGTGATGTCAACTCATTTCAGAGAAAGGCAGAGAGGGAAGAATGCAGTGGTGCCCCGGCGCCTCTCCAGCAGCTAGCTCCTCTGCACGGGTGCAGGCCCTGGACGGCCAGCACACTGGCCCGACCTCCTTTCCCAGCCCCTGCCCCTCCTCCCTCGCTACCCGACTCCCCTGACTCGCCCTGTTGCAGAGTGTGCTCTGCTGAGGACGCTGCACACCTGCGGCGCCTGTGGCACGCCAGGAGTACCAATCATGGGACCTCCTTCCGTTTTGATTTCGTTCCCTGAAACAAGGTCCTGCTGTGCACTCCTGCCAGGCTTGACGCTGTGTGGCCCAGGCTGGCCTCCAGTTCTCAGAACCCTGCCTCTAGAGGGCTGGACTTACAGACATGTGCCCCAAGGCCACGCCTTCTCTTCCTGGTGACTGTAAAACCAGCCTTAATTCGTGGCACAGAAAAAGGACTTCCAATTTGCCAAAGGTTGCAGCCAACCAGAGGGCTAAGAGGGCCTTCCACTCTCCAACACCAGCTGGCCGCTTTGCTTTGGGGCCCTTCCTCCCAGTGCCCATGCGCTTTGCCTCTCCCTCTACTGTCCCACAGCGTACCTGCAGAGGGCTCCCCCTGCGACATGGCTCCTGCTGACCCCTAGACCCCAAGCCATCACATGCCCCATAACACCAGAAAGGAAGGGCCAATGCAGTCGTTTTCAGAATGCATGGTTTGAATAAACAAGAATCTTAAACCAGTGAGCTGCTCAGAGGGAGAGCACGTGAGACGCTGGCCCAGCCCCGGGGCCCAGGGCCTCGAACACAGGCCCCCCTCCTTCCTCAGTGGCCCAGGTGAGATGAGCAGGAGTTAGCCCACTTCAGTAGTAAAATAACCTTCCTACTGTCTTATTTGGGGTGTGCTAATGTGGCAAGCTGGGATAAGTCTCTGGTCTCTGCTATTTCTATCCCAGAGAAAGGCACGGATAGAGAGGTGCATTCTGGGAAAGACCCCCAAACAAGACAGCTCATTCCAGGTCAGCACGCAGGGCGGTAACAGCACCCACATGTACGCTGGCTGCATGCTAGCTACGTCTGCTGAGCACTTTTGCTCTTGTCTAAATGTTGTCTGAGATATTTAAGCACAGCATGGCCTCATGAAAAAAGTGGAAAGTAAAGTTCCGATGTACCTCAGTTGGTAGAGTGCTTCCCAGGCCTGCATAGAGTGCTGGGTTCAAGTCACATAACGATGTTTAAAGAACAGCTGAGCAAGAGCCTGGAAGCTGCCAGTTTGCAGCTTTCCTCCAGGGTCTCTGCTGAGTGCCCACCTCCAGGTCCCACTGGGCTTCCCTCAATAAAGGCTTGTGACCTGGAAGCCTAAACTGAGATAAACCTTTTCTTCCCCAAGTTGCCCTTTTTGTTTTGATTTTGAGACGGGGTTTCTCTGTGTAGCCTGAACTGGCACTGTAGACCAGGCTGGCCTCTAATCCATAGAGATCCACCTGCCTCTGCCTCCCTAGTCCTAAGAACTAGGATCAAAGGCGTGCACCACCATGCCTGGCATTCCCAAACTGCACCAGCAATCAGACTAGAACAAAGGGAATCATGGATTAAGCTCCAGAGCCGTGGCTGACAGGCAGGGGACAGCACACACTCATTCGCTGCTGTAGGGACAGACTTTCTGGATTGCAACGCTAAGATAGCAAAGACACCTTTTAAAACGTTATTTTTGTTTGGTGTGTGGTTATGGGTGTCTACACTTGGAATTCGGCGGGCAGCTGTGTGGACTTGGTGCTGGCCTTCCACCTCTACCTGGGCAATGGGCTTGAACTCAGGTCACGTGTTCATAGAAAGCGCCTCTACCTTGCCAGTCCCTAACACAAACTTTTCTTTTTTTTTAAGTAAAATCTTCTGTTCTTTTTGACTCAGAACCGTCCTTGTTTTTACTGTGTTCCGGTGCTGGGCGTCAAATCTAGAGCCCCTCACGTGCTCGGCAAGCACTCTCCCACTGAACTGCACCCCCACCCCGAGTTCCCTCTGCCCTCTCCTGAGGGAGCTGGCGCGGCCGCACACTCAGTTACGGCTTGTTTACCGACCTGCCACTTAAAGCAGTGAAGGGTTAAATGTAAAAGAATACTTTGATCAATTTATAATCTATCTAGCAAAGAGCTGTGGCCATTTTAAAGCCATTCCCAAAGAGCTGGGGAAGACTTCTGCAGTTAAGAGCACTTTAAGATGCTCTTTCAGAGGACCCGGGTTCAGTTCCCAGATCCCAGCAGCCACTTCAGGAGAGATCTAGTGCCTTCTGTTGGTCTCTGAGGGTGAGCACCTGCACCCACACACACACACAGTAAATCTTTAAAAAGGAGGGTGCTAGGTACAGGGGCACACACATTTAATCCCAGCACTAGGGAGGCAGAGGCAAACTCTGAGAGTTCCAGACCCTGGACTACATAGTGAGACCTTGTTTCAAAAAAGAAAAAGAAAAGAAAGTGTGAGACTGAAGCACACCTTTAATCCCAGCACCTGGAAGGCAAAGGCAAGTGGCTGAGTCTCGTCTACAGAGTGAGTTCCAGAACAGTCAGCGCTACACAGAGAAACGATCTTGAAAATTTTTTAGATAATATACTTACCATGTTATGCCATTTCCACAGAAAAAGTTTTGAAGCAAGAGAAACAGAGCCCACAGAGAACCAAAGGCTGAAAGTTCCTCTTGGCCTTGTGTGTGTGCTCTTTGACACAAGCACGCGCGCGCACACACACACACACACACACACATACACACATACACACACATCACAATACAAATAAACAAATGCTGGGACTGGGGCCCAGTGCTGAGGAGCACTTACTTCTCTTCCAGGGGATCCAGGTTTGATTCCCAGGCCCCACACGGTAGCCCATAATCACCACTAGCTCCAGCTCCAGGACTCTGACTTCTTCTTCTGACCTCCACAGGCTCCGGGCATGCATGTGGTATAGACATGCATACAGGCAAGATGCTCACATACTTAGAACAACACACATCTGTAAACATTTTCAAATGTAATAAATATTTTTGTGTTTGCTTGCTGGCTTGTTTTGTTTCTTGAGGGGGTTTCTCTGTGTAGCCCTGGCTGTCCTGGAACTAGAAATGTTTTTTTTAAAGTTCTGTTTTTATGTGTCTGTTTTTGATACTTGAGATGGAACCAAGTGGCTTGTACACACAACTCAGCTATAGTTTCATCCTGAAAAAGGTTTTTTTCTTTTTTTGGTTTTTCTTGAGGGGGTTTCTCTGTGTAGCCCTGGCTGTCCTGGAACTCACTCTGTAGACCAGGCTGACCAAATTCACAGAGATCACCTGCCTCTGCCTCCTTGAGTGCTGGGATTCTGAAAAAAAAAGAAAGTTTTTATGAGCATTAAACACGTCCCACAAATGATCCCCTGACCTATTATGGTATGCACCTCCTTGTGCACAGAGTGAGTAAATAAGTGTATGAGTAACAGGCATCTCTAGTTAGTGTGCTATTACTTTTTTTTTTTTTTTTTTAACGAAGGTTCTGTGTAACCCACTGACCTCAGACTTGAGTCCCTCCCACCCTGGTGTCCCTAGTCGTGCGATCACACGTGTGTACCATCATGCCTGACTCTCCTGTTTTTATGTACTTCCTGAATTCTTCCACCATTGAAAAAAAGAACTAAATCACAATCAGAAAAGCAACAATCTTACTCTCTCCCTGCCTCCCCCACAGAGGCAGATGCTAGTAGGTAATTGGTGAAGGCTGAGGATGTAGCTCAATGGTGGAACATTTACCTATGATCCACAGGCTCCAAATCCAAGTCCTCAGCTACACACACGCACACACACTCACACACACACACACACACACACACACACACACACACACACACCAAACAAAAAACCTCAAAAGCAAACAGAGCAGCAGCCACAGTGAAAGGCAGAAGGTGGTCCTCCTATGGTAAAGGCACTTGGCATTTATGTTAAAACAACTCCATCGGCTACAGAGGACTTAAGAGTGCTTACTGCTCCGGCACAGACCTGAGTTTGATTCCCAGCAGCCACATAGTGGCTCACAACTACCTGTAATGCCTATCTGTTTCCAGATGATCTGGTAACCTCTGCTGATGTCCACGGGCTTGTGCATGCATCGGTGCACCCATACACACACAATACATAAAAAATAAAATTACAACCCATACCAGCCAGGCAGTGGCTCACAACTGTCCATAACTCCAGTTCCTGGGCAGCCGACACCCTCTTCCAGCCTCTAAGAACATCAGGCCCAGAAGTGGTGCACACAAAGACATGCAGGCAAACACACACAAGATTTTAAAATCTTAAAAAAACAAAACAAAAACCCCGACCAACCAACCGAACAACAAACAAACAAACAATAAAACCACAGCAGCAAGATTTTAAGGAACCCACAGTGTAGACATGAGAGTCACCTGGTGAGCAGTATGGGTTGTCAGTGTCTGGAGCCTGGCTTGGTGGCAGGCAGATGGGAACAGAGTAGTCCAAATAGATGGCATGTGCCACAGCACTGAACTTGGGCACCCACCAGAGTGGCAGAATCCTGCTTCCTGGTGACAAGTCACAGGAAACCAAGTTCCTTCTACTGACAGGCTGGTTTCTTTTTTTTTTTTAAGTATATTATTTATATAGCATTCTGCCTGCATGTGTACCTACACACCACAACAGGGCACCGGATCTCACCATAGACGGTTGTGAGCCTGTGGTTGCTGGGAATTGAACTCAGGACCTTTAGAAGAGCAGCCAGTGTTGTTAACCTCCGAGCCACCTCTCCAGCCCCCAGGCTTGTTTCTTGAGAGTCATGTAGCCCAGTGGGCTTTACTAACACTTCCTGCTTCAGCCGGGAAAGTGCTCGCCGGCTTTCCATTACAGGATGAGCACACCTCAATTCAAAGAGAAGGAACCTGAGCATTTCAGTGTCATCCTGAGAGTTAGCAAGAGGGGCAAATAGGAAACAGCAGGGTTGTGCAGGCTTGCCAAGCACAGTAGCTGGACTCATACGTGTAGGGAAGCACTCTAGTAAGGGGTAAATAGCACAGTAGGGCCAGGGCATGGCTCAGCAGGTAGAGGTGCTTGCTGCCAACTCTGATGATCAGAGTTCAATTCCTGGGAGCCACATAGTGGAAGAGGAGTGGCGGCTCCTTTATGGTGTGTACACACTTTTTTTTTTTTTTTTTTTTTTTTAAAGCACACAGGAGTTCTAAAGGTGCTGCAAATGAGGTATGTCAGGGGCCACAAGTCCACAGTTCACCCCAACCCTTTATTTATGTGGGTGAAATTTTGTTCTGACAAGTCTGGAAGACCTCAGACATCCACACTGGGCCAATCTGCTACGGAGCTATGTACTCCAGCCCACCCAGGAAAACCTTCACTGAGCCAACTACACATTTCTGAAAACATCAAGGGTGTCTAGGGAACACCTGCTGTACACAGCCATTCAGCCATGCTGAAAGGCGACGGCCAGGCCTGGCAAGGTGATGCCTGTCTTTAATGCCAGCACTTGCTGACCTGAGTTCAAGGCCAGCCTGGTCTACACAGCAAGTTCCAGTCTGACTACATAGTGAGACTCTCAAGAAATAAAATGCTACTGCCAGCCCACTTACAGCTGCTGAAAGCTTGGCCTAGGGAATAGAGGTCACACGGCCAGAGTCCCTGCCAGTCAAGACAGTCTAAACAGTCTTTGTCTTTGTTACTGCCACAATTTTCATAGACAAACTTTGAATAAAATGTGAAATATATCTTCTGACCTTAGATGAATAGTCTGCAGACTTAGTCATTAGTTGCAGAGGTTACTAGTTTATACTTAGCATGTGCTTGAAAAAGGTGGAGCTGTGCACACGAGGCAGATGTAAGTGCCAGCAAAACACACATACACATAAAGGTTCAAAAACCATGGAGCCCCACCACCACCACCTTTGAAGATGCAGCAGAGTGGGCTGGGTGTGACAAGGCCCTACGGAATTCTCTGAAAGAGTTCTCTGTACCAGGAAAGGGCAAGGAAGAGAATGGCCAAGGATCAAATGAAAACAGTAGCAAAAAGTTATCCCTGGAGGTCAGTCTCCCGAGTTCTTCTACAGCTATTTCCATGACCACAGTACTGCTTTACAGGGGAGACAACTACTCTTCCGTGACAGCGCTCCTTCCAAACTCTTCCTGTGGACAGGGGAGCAAACGTGCTGTGAGTTGGGTGGGTTTTTCTCTGTGGCCTGGCTGCCCTGGACTCACCAGCTGGCCCTGAACTTCCTACCTCTGGGATTAAAGGCCTGGCTCCCTCACATGCTAAGACTTTTGTTTGGGGGCTCCCTTCAAACTTCTCAAAGGCAAAGAGCTGCAGAGGGCGGCAGCACGTGCCCGTCACAGAAAGCAGAGCTGCAGTTAGGAGGGCCTTCTAGAGAGGAGCAACACAGCCCCGCTTTCTGTCGCCTGGAATGCGGTTGTTAGCTTCATTAGCAGTTGGGGAAACTAAAGCTCACACAGCTGACAAATGCAGCTGAACCCTGACCCATCACTCCTCTTCCTACACAAGCTAGGTGGCCGTTTCTCAAAGGGATTCGGTGTTTCTGAGTAAGGGCTGTTCTGACTCAGGAACCCGGTGATTCTTCCCCACATCACCTTTCACACCTTCCTTTCACACGGGAGCTTCTAGACAGAAAGACCCACAGCTGGCTGTATAATTTTTTGTTATAAAACGTTTAATGTTAACCTACAATACAACGTAAACCTTTATGAAAAAATTTGAAGTACACTAGGTTTCTTGAGGGGTTTTGAACTCAGGTGCAGCAGGGGCTGGCACACCGCCTCTTTTGTGGGTGGGCCTTCTGTTGCTGCCTTCCTCCAAGTCAAAACCTCTCCCCAGACAAACAGAAAAGCCAACCAGCTGCAAGGTGGAGGTCCCTGTCCAGCACCAGGCGACACGGTCTGATTATGTGTTCTGGGGGCTACTTTCCAACACTCTTCGTTGGCCTTGGCACCATGAGCAATTGTCAACTCATCAGGTGGAGATCCTAGTTTTTTAGTTTTTGAAGTGACAGAAATTCTCTTGCCATCTCTTTTCCGCAAGCAAGGAGAAAACAAAAAAACAAAACCTGACTGCTACAGAAAATTCTGCAGAAAAGACCAGACAGGACCCACTGAGGCTGCAAAACTCTTCTCAGGCATCGTGGCTTAGTCATTCCTGTGTCATTCAGCTGGGCCACTTCAGTGGGGAGTGCGGGACAGAACTTGAAACAAATACTATCATCCACGACTTGACCTTTGAATAACTGGTAGGACAACTGGAGGCAATTTAAACAAAGACAAATGCTCCCCGGGCTCTTCAAGCTCACGGGGCTTAGGGAGCCACAGACTGCACTGGCAAAAGGACAAAACGTGAAGTCCACAGTTCACCTAGGAAGAAGGGAAACGGCACCCGGACAGCAGAACTAGGGGCACCAAGAAAATGGAACTGTGTCATAGCTACTGTAGAGCAGGGGGCAGCCTTGAGTATGTAGAGTTTGAGGCCAGTGTGGGCCATCAGAACCTATCTCAAGAACCTGAGAGCCACACTACAGGGGCTGGAGAGATGGCGAGAGGTGGACTTCAGCAGAAGCCTCCAGGACACGGAACAGGCTGCCCTCAGAGTCGGGGCAACAGATGGCCCTTGTTTTATTAGTCTGGCATCTTTTTGCAGCTATCAAAAGGCAAGAGGCATAAAATGTACACATTACAGAATGAGACTAAGAAAAAAACCCCAGAACTTGTCACAAGATACTTCCACAGTACACGTGCCCATGTGCCAGGCAGAGACGGGACCAGGAACTGGGAGGGAGGCTCTAAGGGGAGGACCCTCTGCACAGCTTCAGAGGCTCCCCTGACGCCTTCACAGCGGTGCTGGCATCAGATGTGCTCTCTCACCCAGCCTGCAGACAGCTACAGTGTTAACATCCCAAGGTAGAACCTCTGGCGCTAAAGCCGCATTCCCAGGCTCCCTTCTGTGGAGAGCTGCAGAGGGCAGCAGCACGTGCCCGTCACAGAAGGCAGAGCTGCAGGTAGGAGGGCCTTCTAGAGAGGAGCAACACAGCCCTGCTTTCTGTCGCCTGGAACGCATTGCCTCACAGCACACTAGTGACCACAG
Organism: Psammomys obesus; assembly: GCF_907164565.1. NCBI lineage: Eukaryota > Metazoa > Chordata > Mammalia > Rodentia > Muridae > Psammomys > Psammomys obesus. The sequence goes on from NW_026596225.1 coordinate 3,628,803, forward strand.
GACCGTCCTAGAGGGCTGCAGTGTGTCAAGCCTGGACCGGCCTAGCTAGTCCACACCACAATACTTGTTAGTGCACACTGGCATGTGTCAATACATGGCTCAACCACGTACTCACTACCAAAACTCAACCACAGACGAGACATTTACACAGAAAGAAAAACACTCCTGCTGTTTTACCCTGGCCATGAGGAAGGCTGAAGACCGACTCTGCTAACTGGCCTTGTCGGAATACGGAATGTGCCTTCCAGCAACGGGCCAAGGCTGGGGTCTGATTCCCCTTAAAGTTTCTGCTTCAAACCTTTCTTTGAGACAGGGTCTCACTGGGTAGCTCCGGCTGGCCTGGAGGCTGCCTGCCTCTGCCTCGACGTGCTGGGACTAGAGGTGTGTGCCGCCAGGCCTGCTCTGGGTCTATGCACGGTAAACATCATCACACTTGCACTCAAACAGGGAGAGCAGCCACAGGTGGAGTGGGGGCCTGAGGGGGGGTCCCGCTAGTGCTTTGGAAAGGCACCGAGCTTGGCAAGTTAGGGAAATCGGGAAGAGCAGCATGTGCCGTCAGAGGCAAGCCAGGAGCTGCCATCCTTTGGTTCAGACCTCTATACCACCACTTGGTACAGATGCCAACGAACAGCTGCAGTGTGCAAATGAGCACCCCCCACGGGTGTGAACTGTGCACACAGCCTCTGTGGGCCATACTCCTCTCATTGCTCCAAATGGGATACAAAAGTGGCAGAGCTCTACCAGAGCAAACGGCCTCTCTGGGAATGAGAGGAACAATGGCAGAAATAAGCACAAATTAGCCCAGGGCACCTTTATTACACTACCTTGGGCTAAGGAGCCCAGGGCATTGGCTCTTTATCAAATAAATTTAAAGAAAACAACAACAACAACAAAAAAAACCACCTAAGTCAGCCTCATTCCTTTGGTCATTATCATTACAAAGCAAACAGAAACAAAGTCAGTCATAAGCTGTGGGCAGTCTGTTCTGTACTCTCCCCTCTCCCTCCAGAAGTGGGAGAAGCAAGTCCTCAGGAGATGCTGCTGTAGCAGGCCGATGGAGGGGTTCACTCGTATTCTCTATAAAAGCAAGAATGAATGAGAAACCGTGGGAATGTCTCCTTCCCACTCGGGACATCGGCTGGGCTAGAGGTGAGAGCCTCCACTGGGAGGGTGTGCTGGAGGCCGTGGAAGGTGAGGCCGAGCAGGCATGTTCGTCGCTGACCTTGCGCGCGCACAGGCTGTGACTCTTGCAGGCAGCATGGTTTCTGATCCCTCCATAGGATGCAGCAGTTTTTTAAAAAAAATATTGTATTATAATAATATGAATTTATCTCTTGTTCCGTTTTTGTTTTTCCATTTCTTTTAGGGATTGGGGTGGGAGGGAGGAAGCAGAAAAGTGTCATTCGTCTGTCAGGTCCTGAACAAAAAGAACCTCTGTGTGGCTGAGTCCTGCCTCCTGCAGTGTCGGGGGGTTGGGCCATTCCTCTGAAGGGACGCAGGGCAGTACCCGTCTTGGAAAGTTGGCTTCAATCTGAAACTTTTCAGGGCTTTCCTTCAAGGAAAATAAGAAGTCATGGATGACCTGTGGGTAGCACACAGAGAAAGAACACAGTGAGGAGACACGCTGGGTAAATGGCCACAACCTTTCCCAGGATGACCCAGGTACACAGCCGTCATGATAAATGGAATCACTTCAACGATTTCCAGTTCCCCGGAAAAGCATTTTTAAAGAATTCACAAGGAGCGTGTGGTGGCACACGCCTTTAAAAACAAATTTAAAAGACTGAGGACCCCACCCCTTCCCTACAAACACCACCTCGGGGAGAAAACCTGGTGGGCACTCCCTGAGCTAAGTGACATCACAGTCACTTAGACCCCATCAGTGCATGCGCCCTTCGTCAGCTGTGAATGCTTCAAACCTCTTAATGGACACAGAATGCATGATCCCAGCACTTGTGGAGGCAGAAATAGTGAGTTCAAGGCCAGCCTGGCCTATATAGTGAGCTCCAGGACAGCCATAGCTATCTAGAGACCCTGTCTTAGAAAAAAAGAAAAGAATGAATTCACACAAGCCTATCCCTAGTCCTCTGAATTACATTTTTTTCCCTTTCAGAATCTGTCCTTAGGTAAAGCTCAACAATTTCTAAAAGACTGATTGATTGATTGGTTGGTTGGTTGATTGATTGATTGATTATGTATGCAATGTTCTGTCTGCATGTGTGCCCTCACACCAGAAAAGGGCACCAGATCTCATTATAAATGGTTACGAGCTGCCATATGGTTATGAGAATTGAACTCAGGACCTCTGGGAGAGCAGACAGTGCTCTTAACTGTTGAGCCATCTCTCCAGCCCCCAAAGCTAAACAGTTTAAAATTTTTATTTCCTATGTGAGGGTCTCACAATGTAGCCCAGGCTGGCCTTAAACTCACGAGCTCCACCTGCCCTCTTGTCCCTCTCCCAGTGCTGAGCTCAAAGGCATGCACCAGCATGGGGCAATCACACCCAGTAAAGCTTACCAGTATTTACTCAGAAATAACCTCAGTCACAGAAAAGCTGGAAACACAGTGTACAGAAAATTTCCCTTTGGTCAGGCAGTGGCAGTGTGCGCCCTTAATCCCAGCTCTCAGGAGGCAGAGTCAGGTGGATCTCTGTGAGTCTGAGGCCAGCCTGGTCTACAGAGTGAGTTCCAGGACAGCCAAGGCTACACAGAGAAACCGTGTCTTGAAAAATCAAAAATAAAACAAAATAGAATGTTTGCTTTGAGTTAATTTTAAGTGGTCTGCCAACTTGGTGTCCCACTGCCCCAGAGACAGTAGTTATTTTGTTACAGTTTAAGTGACCTCAAAATCAGAAACTGTAGCTGATACATTACAAAAAGGTAAACACTCAACCTTCAAATGAGGGTTTCAGGATCCCTTCCCAAATCCTCAGGTATTCAGGTACAACTCATGCATTCTGTGTCCGTTAAGTGGCCTAAAGCACTCACAGCTAATGAAGTGACAACACTGGACACATGTACTGGTGGTGTCTAAGTGACTGTGATGTCACTTGTCACCTGCCAGGTTTTCTCTGAGGGGTGGTGTTTGCAGGAGGGTGTGCCAGCCAGTCTACTGACTCTGCTAATAGATCCACACCATTTTAGCCGATAGGCTGCATGTTATGTCAACAGTTATTTTCATGTTCAGACTATCTTAGCTGGAGCAGGTGTGAATGGCTGGCTTCTCTGTCTTGTACACATGGCCTCATCCCTCTAGGAACAATGCCTTGCTTTCTGCACAAGTTGTTCTAGGTTTTCTTTCTTTTGTTGCTTTTGTTTTTACTTTGTTTTGAGACAGGGTTTCTCTGTGTAGCCCTGGAACTCTGTAGAGAGACCTGCCTGCCTCCAGAGGGCTGGGATGGAAGTGGTGTGTCACCACACGCAGTGGTTATTGGTTTACACGTTTGTATTGTAGTGCTCTCAAAGGGCTGACCATGACTGCATATGAGAGGCAGAGTTCACAGGCTGGCGAGAGGCTTTCAAGAACACTAAATTATTTGGTACATGTCACTGTCAGGGAATGTCTGAGTCCAGGTCAGCATGGAATTAACTGTGTGTCTCCTTTAGACATCATTCTCCTCTCCCAAGGCCCCTCCTCCAAGCAAGCATTTAAGTCTTTTGTTTTGGATTTTTGAGACAGGGTTTCTCTGGGTAGCCCTGGCTGTCCTAGAACTCACTCTGTAGACCAGGCTGTCCTCAAACTCAGAGACCCACCTGCTTCTGCCTCCTGAGTGCTGGGATTAAAGGCATGCAACACCACCCCACCAAGCATGTGGTACACAGACATACATGCAGGCTTATATACATAAAATAAAAACATACATACATATATATGTACAGGCTTATATACATAAAATAAAAATAAATCTTTATAAAAGGATGGGTGCTGGGTGAGATGGTGCACACTTTTAACCACAGCACTCAGGGAGGCAGAGGCAGGTGAATCTCTGTAAGTTTGAGGTCAGCCTAGTCTACAGAGCGAGTTCTAGGAAAACCAGGGCTACACAGAGAAACCCTGTCTTGAAAAAAACCAAAAAGTGCTTTGGAGGTGGGAACAGGGAGATCCCCAGGAACTGTTAGCACACCAATTTAGTAGAATCAGCAAGTCCTACGTTGCAGTGAAGACTCTGTCAGGAAATAAGGTAGATGGCTCCTGAGAAAAAACAACTTGAGGTTGACCTCCGATTTCCACATGCAACACATGCACGCACGCACACACTAAATAAATTTGAAAGCAAACTAGAAAAAAACCTAGAGGATTCATGCTAGGTTTCACATATAGAAACTTCTCCCCTCAGATTATTGACTTGGGTAGAAACTTCAGGAAATTCCACATGCAAAGCCAGGCACAGTGATGCACAGTTAGTCCCAGTACTCAAAGAGGAAGAGGCAGGCAGGTATCTGACCTCAAGGCCAGCCTGGCCCTGTTCCAGGATAGCCAGGGATATGTGAAGAAACCCCATCTTCAATGCCCCGCCCCCAGCCACCACCCAGCACGTGCACCTGTGATTGGGACACAAGGAGGAGAAATGGCTGGGGCTCTGGAAACACATTTCTGTTACCCAGCTACAAATTCCAGGGCTCAGGGCTGCAGAGACTGGCCGCTCTTCCAGAGGTCCTGAGTTCAATTCCCAGCACCCACATGGTGGCTCACAACCATCTGTAATGGGATTTGATTCCCTCTTTTGGTGTGTGTAAAAACAGAGCATTCATATACATAAAATAAATAAATCTTTAAAAACAAGCAAGCAAAAGAGGGCTAGAGATACAGCTTACTGAGACCCTAAACTCTATTCCCAGCCCAAAAAGTAAAATCAAATACTGAGCGGTGTGCACACCCCTCTCACTGTAGACAAACACACAAGTGGAACTAGCTGCTTCTTTCCCACACCGTAACCTCATTTTCATTCTGGGCTAGGTCTCAGAGTCTTAGCGTCTGTTCTGACCACATGTATCTCAGAACACAGTATCTTCAGTTTAAAGTGAAGGCCTGGGAGAAACCTCATCAAGAGGGCTCAGCTGGTAAAAGTCTGTTCTGTCAAGCCGAAAGTTCTATTCCGAGGACCCAAACACAAAGAGGAAGGAGACCAGACTCTCGATCGCACGCACACACACCCACTCACCCCTCTACTGCCCAAATCTACAAGTACCACATGGCTTAGGTGAGCCTTACTGTCAGAGACTGTGAGAAATGGAACCGTCTCTCTACTCTGGAATCATTGGGTAACTTGAAAATGATCTTGACACTTTCGGGGTCGTCAGGCGAGGGCTCAGGAGGCAGGCATTCCAACTTCCTTTCCTTTTCCTCCTGCAAGTTCTAGAGAGACACAAAGCAAGGGTAAGGATATGGCTCCAACAGGAAAACAAGAAGCCTGGAATACAATGACTACGTAGGTTTACTGAAAACTCATGGACAATTATTGTAAGAAAATTCTCAGGGGGCCAGAGGATAGCTCTCGGCAGGTAATGGTGCTTGGGCCTATTGAGAAAGACTCGAGTTTCACCCCCAGAAACCACGCTAAGGGTAGACTCCCTAAAGTTGTCTTCTGACCTTCACAGAAGCATTGTGGCAGGTGTGTGTCAGCACTCACACATCACATAGACATATAATAGACAAAACCTCATTTATTGGTATTTGAGGCAAGGTCTCATTATGTGTACCCCTGGCTGATCTGAACTTGATATGTAGATCAGGCTAGCCTCAAACTGACAGAGATACACCTGTCTCTGCCTTCTGAGTGATGGGATTGAAGGTGTGCACCACTACACCTGAGGAAAAAATGTAAAAACAACTCCTTAAAACAAAACAAAACCCTCTTAGGACTGGGGACATGGCTCAGTGTTAAGAGCACTGGCTGCTCTTCCGGAGGACCCAAGTTCAATTCCCAGCACCTACATGGCAGCTCACAACTGTCTGTAACTCTAGTTCCAGGGGATCCGTCACCCTCACACATGAATGCAGGCAAAACACCAATGCATGTAAAATTTAAAAAAGCAAAAAACTCTCTTGGCAACCAGGTAAGGTGGTGAATCCCACGTGGGAGGCAGAGGCAGGTGGATCTCTGTGAGTTCGAGGACAGCCTGGTCTACAGAACGAGTTCCAGGACAGTCAAAGCCACACAGACAAGTCCTACCTCAAAAACCAAAACCAAACCAAAAAAACCCCAAGAAATAAAACAGAACCCTATCCTGGCAAGAAACAAGGAACAGCGTGCTACAGCACACGCACTGCTGACTGTGTGCAGGCACTGAGGATGGGGAAAGAGTGTATCCTGGCTGGAAGCAAGCAGCAAGGCACAGTAGAAATACACCATGAGCAAAAATGCCAGTTTGCTAACGCTGATACCAAGAAAAAATAAGTGGAGAATCAACTTAACCCACAATCCCAACAAAACTCTACCGTCATGTGCAAAGGCTTGGGTGACAAGCCCTGGTGTCCTCAGCATGCTGGGAACATGAGGGACAGAGGCCTGGCTCACCTGTCGCCTTCTTTCCTCTGCCAGCTTCTGCTGCTGCACCTCCTCCTCCTTTCGGCGTTTCCGCTCCCGTTCTTCCCTCTTTTTCCGTTCTTTCTCCTGGTCTGCCCTGAGAGAAGCCAGGTAGGCTTCATCCTGCTGTTGTCTCAGCACTTGGGTCTGGTTCCTTTCTTCCCTGTGGACAGACAGAGTACAAACCAAACCCTCATTTCACAAAGCTGTTTTCCTAGCCTGTCTTCCTCCTCCCTCCCTCTAACCTCTCTAGGGCTAGAACCCAGGACTGGGCTGGCTACATGCCAGGCAAGCACAGGTCTTGACTGTGTTTCTCCCAATCCCCTGGTCTTGAAGGCCAGCCCTTAGCACGAGTGCCTCACCTCTCAAGCACTGAGGTTAGAGATATGCCTATGATGCCCAGCTCCTGGCTTCTATCTGCTGTCAATTTGAAACACACGAGTTACTCCAAACACAACTGGAGAAGGCCTGGCCTAGCAAGGCTGCAGAGCATGCCGTTGTTAACAGTGGCTGACAAAAGATGATCCAGTCTACCGTGGGCAGCCCCACCCCCTAGGCAGGCACTCAGAGACGGTATCAAAAAGCAGGCTGAGCAAGGAATGAGGAGCAAGTCAGGTAGCAGCAATCCTCCATGGCTTCTGCTTCTTTTCCTTCGTGTCCTGACTTTTCTCAGCACAGTCCTGGCTAGTTCTGTGTCAACCTGCCACAAGGTAGAGTCTTAAGAGGAAGGACCCTCAGCTGAGAAAATGAAGGTCTCCATAAGATCAAACTGCTTAATTAGTGATTGATGTGGGAGGGCCTGGTCCACTGTGGATGGGGACACCTGGGCTGGTGGTCCTGGGTTCTGTCAGAAAGCAGTCTGAGCAAACAGATAGGCAGGACTCGATGGCCTCTACATCAGCTCCTGCCTCCAGGTTTCTGTCCTGTTTTGAGTTCCTACTCTGATTTCATGGTGTTTCATCAGAGCAAAAGAAACCCTGGCTAAGACACAAAGTCTTAACGTATTTCAGGGTGGTTTCAAAACTCATGATGTATTCCAAGGATGACCTTGTACTTTTGATCCCTTCTCAAGTGTTAGGAACTCAACTATATTCCCCGTCTGTTTTCTCTTGGGCTGAAGATTTGGGCACAGGGTGGAAACCCTGGTCTAGGAAGGCATTACAGGCAGGGTAGAGCAGACTGAGTGTACTGCTGCTTCCTCAGGAGTGAGCTTTATGTGGGACTCAGGGCCAAGATCTGGGTGTCCACTTTGTAGAGTGCCTTTAACAGAGCTCTTGTGGCTCTCCACTTACTGTGTGACAATTCCACGTATTTACACAAGGAACTCTAGTCATTTTCAACTCCCATTCCCCCATCCCTTCCCTTGGCTCTGAACACTTCTCAACAACTCCTCTGTCTCTCGTTATGTGGCCACTGAGTACAGTTTCTTGCCAGAGGGAAGCTGGGAGGCCACTTACAGAAGCATCGCAGCTGCTCTCCCAACAACCACTGGCTGCCAACAGGCCCCCCTGGGAAGGGGTGGACCTGTGAGGCCCCATCCATGGTGAAATGCTGATGAGCCCAGTCTTGGGCAGAGGACACAGCTGCAGTGAACTGAGGTGCAATGGCTGTGTTGTGTCCAGATGACATGTTTTTGTCGCACCTCTCCCCAACCTCTGGCTTTTATTCTTTCTGCTCCTACTTCCTTGACATTCCGAGTTGTGGAGGGAGTGACTATAGCTGTTCAACTTAGAGCCAAGCACTTCATCATCCTTTGTTCTCCACTGTAACCTTCTGCATGTCTGTATCTATTTATTTATTTGTATATGGTGCTGGGGAAGGAGAGAGCATGCTACAGCATAAATGTGGAGGTCAGAGGTCACCCTGTGGGAGTCAGGACTTTCCTTCCACCTCGTGGGTTCTGAGGATTCAGGCTTGAAAACAAATACAACCTTTCTGGCCCTCAATCTTTTCTTTTTCTATTTATGTATTTATTCTTATTTTATGTGCAAGGGTATTTTGCCTGCATGTATGTCTGTTACGTGTGAGGGTGTCAGATCTTGGAGTCACAGACAGTTGTGAGCTGCCGTGTGGCTGCTGGTATTGAACCTGAGTCCTCAGGAAGACCACTAGTGCTCTCAACTGCTGAGCAATCTCTCCAGCTCCCTCAATCTTTTAAAAAAGATTTATACTTATGTTTTGTTTTGGTTTTTTTTTTTTTGAGAGTCACCCTTTTTTTAAAGATTTTATTTATTTGTTTGTTTGTTTGTTTGTTTATTATGTATATACCAGATCTTATTATGCACCAGAACTCATTATAGATGGCTGTGAGCCACCATGTGGTTGCTGGGAATTGAACTCAGAACCTTCAGAAGAGCAGTCAGTGCTCTTAACCGCTGAGCCATCTCTCCAGCCCTATACTTACGTGTGTGTGTGTGTGTGTGTGTGTGTGTGTGTGTGTGTGTGTGTGTGTATGAATAGACAGGTGCCCATGAAGGATCTCCTACAGTTGGAGATATGAACCGCCCGTCTTTAGTGCTAGGAACTGAGCTGGGTTCTCTGTAAGGGAAGTGCATGGTCTTAACTGCTGTTGTCATCCTACATTATTATTAATTTTTGTTTGTTTTGTTTTCCTAGACAGGGTTTCTCTGTAGCTTTGGCTGTCCTTATTCTTTGTAGACCAGGTTGGCCTTAAACTCACAGAGATCCACCTGCCTTCGCTTTCCTGAGTGCTGGGATCACAAGCATGTGCTACCAACACCTGGCTCCACATTATTTTTTAAGACAGGGTTTCTCAATGAACCTGAAACTTCATTACTGGCTAGCCCAAATGACCTGCAAACCTCCTGTTTCCTCCCTGCTCAGAGTTAAGATCACAGCTGCATGCAGCTGTACCTGGCTTTTATGTGGGTGAGAAGATCTGAACTTAGGTCCTAGTGCATGCCAAGCACTTACTTTCTGGACAGTCATCTCCTCGGTACCTGTGATAGTTGCTCATGCGTTCATCATGCTCATGCAATGTAGTCTGCACTAGATTCTGGATGGACAGAATGTAAACAACTTCCTCAGAGTTGAAACAAGTGAATTTATGTGCACTCCTGAGTTTGCTAACTGCTTGAATAAATTAATCAAGGTACAAGTTGTGAGAGCCTTGTTTTATCCTTCTAAAAATGACATACAAAAAAAAAAACCCAGCAATGCAGGGGCTGCAACTAGCTAATGGGAAAAGGTGAAAGGCAACAGTTCTGGGACTTGAGTGGTCAACCTGTGGAGTTTAATGATACGTGCAGGCATAGAGGGTGGAAACTGATTAAGCAGAGACATAGCTGTTGTCCACTGCTGAACACCTAACTGCTTGCCTGGTGTGTGGAAAAAACCACCAACACATCTGGTGCTGAGTGACATGAGAATATGGCAAGAGAAATGGACCTCTCCTTTGTTTTCTATTATTTTCCTTTAAAGGTTATTTTTTTTAAATATATTTTTAAAATTACTTATTATGTATACAATGTTTTGTCTGCATGGATACCTGCATGCCAGAAGAGGGCACCAGATCTCATTATATTGGTTTTGAGCCACCATGTGGTTGCTTGGAATTGAACTCTGGACCTCTGGAAAAGGGTACTCTCAACCACTGAGCCACCTCTCCAGCCCCTTGTTTTCTACTATTGTCTTCAGACTAGTGCTACAGATGAAGTACCCTCCAACTGTAACCACTTTAACCTTCTTCTTCGACTTGTCCATTTCAAATATTCTGTAATTACTGTACGTAATTCATGTAAGGGGGAGTTATAACCAGTCCACCCTTTTCACATTAAGTTCTTTCTATGATGTTCAGCACTCTAAGCTAAATTTCAGCTTGAAGCAAAAGCTTTTAAGGTGGTTAAGACAAGGGAAAAAAGTCTGTGGAGCCCAGGTCAGTCCTCCGAGCACACCAATTGTCTCTTTTCAGAAAGAACTCGCTAGTACCTCTCTAGGCGTTCTGACACCAGGTAAGTCTGGTTTGCATCCATAATAAATGTCAGCTGGCTGATGAGGTCATCGGGCTGGATGAGGCCTTCCAGCCGTCCTACCACAGTCATGCGGCGATCCTTCAGCATGATCACAGCCAGAAATGGATAGGTGTTCTCTCGTAACGCCTGTGAGACTGACAGAGAGACCCAGGAGAGCACAGGTAAGACTTGGGGATAAAGCAAATCAACCCTCAGACTTTGCATAGACAGAATGCTTTAATCTTGGCTGGAATTAAAAAAGGAAGGTGTCATTTTTCTCTGTCTACCTTTTTTTTTCTACTGGTTTCTTTCCTTTTTTTTTAAATAAGTGCTAGAAGAGATTTTTGTTTTATGCATATCAATCTTTGGCACCATGTACATCTGGATCCCATGCACTCATGGTGCCTGTGAAGGCCGAAAGAGGGCATCAGATCCCCAGAACTGGAGTTACAGAGAGCTGTGGGCTGCCATGTGGGTGCTGGGAACTGACCATGGTCTTCTAGAGGAGGAGGCCATGCTCTAACTACTGAGCCATCTCTTCAGCCTCTCTTTTTTTTTCCTCTACAGCTGTATACAGAGATCAGAAGATGGCTTTCTGGGGCTGGTTCCCTCTCTCTACCACGTAGGATAATCAAACTCAGATTATCACATTTGGTGGCAAGTGCCTTTACCGATCTCATACCTCACTAGCCCCCACCTACTTTCTTCATTTTTTTTTTTTCTTTCTGTCACCTGTTTGTGTTTCTAAACTGAGGTGAGTCCTTAGAACAGGACAAGCCTCTTTGGTGAGTTGTTGTCACCATGCTGGGAAAGGCTGCAAGTTTCTAAAATAATTCTACTAAATGGAAGAAGGCTCTACCGAGAACCAGGTTAGGTTACTGCTTGGCTAACATTTCTTCAAAGTGTGAAGGTCACAAAAGGAGAGCAGGCTGCAGTTCACAGCTGCGCGCTGTTGGCCATCATCCCCACACACCACCTATGGCCCCATCTTTTCCTCCTCGTCTAACTCCCTCCTTAACTCACTCCTAAGCTTTTTTTCTCCCCATAACAAGGCTAGTTTTTCTGCTCTAAATGAAGTAAGATGGTTGGTCTGTAAATAACCAAAGTTTTATTATAATGCAATTGCATCTATGTTCTTACATTATGAAAGAAGAAATTTTATAATTTCCTACAAAAAAAATATCCTTTGTGCCATGTATTTGTAAGCCCCACAGAGCCGTATTAGAATGGCAAAATACAGGCTGCAGGAATATGCCAAGTGTCTACAAACCAATTAGGAGTAAAGATTTAGAACTAAGCTGCAGCCTGGCAATGGTGGCACACGCCTTCAATCCCAGCACTCAGGAGGCAGAGGCCGGCAGATTTCTGTAGGTTTGAGGCTAGCCTGGTCTACAGTGTGAGTTCCAGGAGAGCCAAGACTACACAGAACCCTGTCTTGAAACACATGCCCACCCCTAGTCCCTAAAAGAAAACTAAGATGCAGGAGAAGGAGCTGCAGCATATTTGATTCTGAACACCAGGTATGATGTGTTCACATATACAGAGGTTGCTGGACAAAAAGGCTACAAAATGATTGCATGTTCTTCACTGGGTATCTCTGTATCCTCTAATGGTTTCTAAAAACTACCTATCTCTAATTAAGAGTTACTGCCAGAAAGAGCGGAACTTCCTGCATCCACTGTCAGCACTCCAGTACTCCAACAATATACTCTACTCAAGAGCTCACTCTGTTTAAACTGGACAGGGAAGATGAATGTAAATAGCCTGTAGAGATTAGTGGTGAGCTGCTGGGCAGGTTGATTTAAAATGAAAGTCTCTGGTGATGGCATGGCTAAATGTAAGGAATGGGCCTTAAAGTCTGCCAGTTCCAATCACATTGCAACTCTAAGCTAACTGTATGTTCTTGGATCTGTCCTAACATCTCTAAGATTGTTTCACAAATCTCAAAGTAGGCACAATACAGCCCTCATCTCTCAGGACTGCTCACAAAATTAAATGATATAAATCAAAACTGCAACTAGCATTATGTCTACCACCGAACAACCACCCAAGAAATGGCATGGCATTTTCCCACACTTCCCCAAGGATGTTCTGACATTCTCAACAAGGCAAAAGAAACACAACTTACCCCTGTACCCCTCAGGTTTGTTGGTAGAACAAGCCCAAAAAAGCATCCTGCTGTTTATTAGTGAGATAACTTCAGGTGCACAGAGAGTATTGCTAAGGAATAGGATAAAAACAATGTAAGAACAATTTGCTAACTCAAAACTGTCAGGAAAAAAAAAAGTCAGCAAAGAATAAAGACTCATGTACTCACCGACAGAACTCATCCGAGTCCTGGTGGTCATCTCCATGAAGATAGACCAAAAGAAATCGAAGTTCCCGCTTGGCATCGTTAAGTGCCTGTGAGAGACAGAAGATCACTGCTCACTCTAAGACCCTGAACTACGATTTCAGCTCAGGGTCCAGGTGGTTTTAACTATATACTAATCAACATGAGCAACCAGAAAGTGGGGAGGGAAATAGGAGGGAAAAGGAAAGCAAGAAACTAAGTATTTCCCAGGCTTCTACCTATACACCCACCCTTGGCATCTTTCTCCCCATAAAGTCCAAGCCAAGAAGCTTTAATGAAAAGGGTTGAGTGTTGTTAGGATTTATGCTGCATCAGGCAATGAGGATAACCAAGGGGACACAAAGGAGTCCTAACAAGTCAGAGAAAGCTGCGTTCATGGCTTAAAGGTTAAAAACAGGAGACTGTGACCATATAAAAGCTACTTTGCAGCTACAAAATTCTTGCCAATAAAAAGACAGCTGCAAAGATGAGTTGGATGCAGCAGGACACAAGCAAGCACAAAGGACCAGGGCACCAAAGGCATTCTAAAGAGCGTGGTGTTCAGAAGATCTTCTGAGACAAAGCAGGTGTCCACAGGTCTTGTGTCACTTACATGGTACACTCCCAGTAACTGCCTGTAATTTCTGCATGGCTAATGGTAGTCTACCCTCAAGATCATGCCAAGAAGTGCTTGGCTTCCTTATCCCTGTTATCTGCAGCCCTGAGCAAGGTGCCTAAATTCTGTACAGATAGATAATACGTGTGGAGTGGGGTAGCAGCAGCCAGCAAGAAGACCAACTGTGAGAAAAAGCAGATGTGGAGGAAAAAAGTGGAAGCAAGGGTGAACCGACCCTTCTCCAGAGAAGAATCAGGAGTCCTGGACACTCCAGAACAGAGCCACTCTTTAACCTATGCCCACAGTGTTCCTTCCTTTCTCTGGCAAATTATCTATGCCTAACACCCAGTTTTCCTCCCTGAAAGGAGACAGTGGAAGGTCTTTGTGGCTTAGCTTGAATGAAGCGAGCCACCTTGAGCCTACGGTCTAAATCCTATTCAGTTCTGTAAAGGATCAAAACAAATTCAGACTTTACCTTTAAGGTGTGTACAGTTTGGTGACAGAGCAAGACATGAACACAAATCAATTATAAGTAGGAATGTGAAATTGTTATCAATTTAAAAACAGAGGGATAGAAAACAAAAGGGAAGGTCAGTACTTTAGAAAGGAAGGTAGGGCAAGATAGGGAACAAATGGAATGGTTAGGAGAGGACAACATTTCCAAAATGTTAGAAAGACATTCCAGGTAGAAGGAACAGCAGTAGCAAGGCACCGAGGTATGGAAGTGTTCAAGGAAGGGTGTAGCTGGACCCTGGGGAATGAGGAAACAGTTATGCAGAAAAGACATCAAAAGAAGATTGGTATTAGATCAAGGAGGCCTAGATAAAAGGTTTGGGCCTGTCTTTTTTTTTTCCTTTAAATTTCTCCTATAACCAATGAAGAGCTGTTTAAGTCTTTTGAGTATAAGAGCCGTATGATCAGAGCTAAGCTACACTTTCCTTTGAGGACAGAATCATATTGGTAAGTTGGCATCTATTTGGTTTGTGGCACTGACCTGGCTGTACGTTCCCTGGTAGAAGACAGGGTGTGCCCTCCCATATTTCTCTTCAAAAGAGTGCATAAATGAAACAATGTCCCCAACAGGGTCAGTGACCCGGCTGCGAGGGTCAGGCCGTATAAAACGAAGAGCAAACCTGAGGAGGAAGGAATAAATATCACATGAATTGGCTTACTTAGTGCATATGGAGTGGGCCAGTTTGTACAGACTTTTCTAACAGAGCCAGCGTCATGGCAGCAAAGGGAGGTGAATGATCAGCGAGTGGGCACTAACCCTCAAGGTAGCGCCTGACTCAAAAGCCACAGACTGCTGAGTGTTCCACTCTCTGCTCAAGAAGAGTACAGACCACCAGGACCACAACCTTCCAATCTGGCCTAACCCATGCAGAGTGCTTTCTGTAGAAAAGCAGGACTAGAAGGGTCGGGTAAGGAAGACCAAAATCCTAGACACTGTCTAACATGGCAGCCACTTACTTCAGCTGTCTTAAATACACTAAATTAAATGCTATTAAAATTCAGTGCCTCAGTCACACCTACTGTGTTTCAAGTGCTCAACAGACAAATGTTGGTCAGGGACTTGCATACTAAATACTACAAAGAATGTGTCTAAATCAAAAACTAAACGTGCACTGGGCATTGCAGCCTCCTCTCCTTTTTCTTCTGGGGTTCTGAGGTTTTTACCTCATCCTCTCAAGTTATCAGCAGGGGCTTCAAACCTCAACTTAGTCACAATGTACTTGTTGGTCAATAAACTTGCTTGATGTGTTCACACTGATGGCACCCACGGAAGGAGTCATAAAACTGACCTCGTGTGGAGTACTGGTGGCTACTTTAGATGTAGAATGCAGTGTCAATGGGTCCACACATCTATTCCTAAAGACCCACCCTCTCATACTGAAGCACACCCTTTTTCACACTCTGGGTTTCCACATAAGGTGTGGGGTGGAGGAGACTGGAATATTTCACATTCAGCTGCCTGGGTGACACCACTGCATTAAAATTAGTAAGACATGCCATGCATATTTTCCCAAGGAAAGCAAACAATATTTATTTTTTTAATTTTTAGCACAGAAAAAGCTTTATCAATTCCTAAGCCTATCCTTTTCTTTTGAGGGGGAAAGGGGCTGAGACAGGGTTTCTCTGTGTAGCCCTCTGGCTATCCTAGAATTCACTTTGTAGACTAGGCTGGCCTCAACATCCGCCTGCCTCTGCCTCCCCAATGCTGGGATTAAAGTTGTGTGCCTTGATGCCCAGCTGAGGCCATTCTTTTTGTTGTTGTTGTTGGTTTTTTGGAGATAGGGCTGTGTAGCTTGGACTCAGGAATCCCAGCACTTGTGAAGCAGAGGCAGGCGGATCTCTGAGTTCAAGGCCAGACTGGTTTACAGATCGAGTTCCAGGACAGCCAGGGCTACAAGGAGAAACCCTGTCCTGAAACAAAGAAAGAAACAAACAAAAAACCCAACTAAATACACAATCAAAATAAAACAAAACAACGTCACACTTTGCTACTGAGCAAGAGACCAATGGAAAACCATCATCCAGTCTCTGACCTTTGGTGGCTGGGTCCTTACTTCCAGCCTCTGCTGCTGAGAGCGAACACAAGTTAACCTGAACAGGGATGGGGGCTCGAAGTACACATTCTATTTCTACCTCCATCTGCTGGCCTGGACGTGATGCTCTCTCATTCACACTCCTTACTCCTTTCCAAGCCCACATCCTCTTGCTTCATTCTCAATTGGATTATAGATTTATGCTATCACTCCCAGGCTCCAATAAACAGTTCAGTATTTCAGAAAGCCTGGGCATAGCTCCAGATTACATTCTATGCTAAGCCTCATCTGCCAGGAAATCAGGTTACACTCAACATTTCCTAGCTCTGGACACCAGCTTCCAAAGGTAAATTCTTTGAATGGACACAAAGAAAGCTAGATGGTAAAGGTGTAAAACAAGTGGGTACATACTAAAGGGTTCCAGTGTCAGCAACCTAAGCACTGCCTGGGCAGAGGGAAATGTACAAAATACCGCCTAGAAAGATGCCAACAATCTATGGCAAAACGGGTAGTCTCCAAGCAAGAAAATCTAGTGGGATTGTGAATAATCAGATAGAGAAGTGGTTTAGGGCAAAAGTTCCTGGAGTATGAAGTTAGGAGATAGATAATGGTAGTTAGAAAGGAAAGGGCGTGGTGATTGACTCGGAATGTAGCGGTGACAAACATGGTGTGGGAGGGGAAAGACCAATAAACATAGGCAGACTGATCTGATTCAACAGATTGTTGCCAGGACTAATTTAAAGCCATTTATCACACTTTCCACTATGCAACAATTTAAACATTTTTTTTTTTTTTTTACTATAGTTAAGAGTGCAGGAAGAATAATCTGCCAATAAATTGGCTAGTCATAAATGATTGAGCATCAAGCTTACTCTAGTCTAAGTTTCAGCTTCAAAGCCTACCCAGTTGCTAGTAGTGTATAAACACAGAGGTACGTACCTAAATATATCAAGTATTGTGTAATAGGTAAACCGGAATGGAAGCATTATCAAGTAGTAACCCCATCCAAGCAGGCCCTGGAATTCCAAAAACAAAGTTAGAGCCCCATTCTCTTAATGTCCAATATTTCAGAAAACAGCTAGTTCGTACTTCACCCCTACCCAGTATGCTGAACCCCTCTGACAAAGCGCCCTCTTTCTAGCAGTTTCATCCTTCAATACTACTGCTTTTAGTATCACTTCATCTAAGACTTTTTTTTCCCACAAAATTTTTATCTTAAGTCTTCATAACATTCTCCAGCAACTCCTTATATTCACTGTTAACTTCAAGCTTCTCCCCACATAATAAATTCTCAATTTTTCCACCTTATATTTAAACATCAATATATGGCACACAGAAATAACAAGAGAGATAATTTTTATTGTATACAACAGTAAGACTACTACCTGAGGACAAATCCTCATGTAGGTACTAATCTTAGTGAGAGCACTCTCTTATTCCTGTTATCTTCACAGGCTTAATGCCAGCATGTCCAGTGTGATCCTCAGTGGACTCTAAAGCTAAATGGAGTCAGGGTCTCAAGCACAAAGTGAGGCCCAGTTCAGGCTAAGGAAACATGGGCAGACAGAGAACTACTCCTTGAGTTATGTATCTAGGAATCTGTTTTTGTTTGTTTGTTTAAGATAGGGTCTCTCTTTGTAGCTCTGGCTGTCCTGGAACTATGTAGCCCAGGCTAGCCTGCCTCGGGCAACTGAATGCTGGAATTTCAGGCAGGTACCCTTACTCATCTACTTTAAATTTTCTTCCCTTTATGGCTTTGTTTTCTGATGTTTCAGTTACCCTCAGTCAATTGGGGTCTGAAAATATTAAGTGGAAAATTTAAAAACCAAACAACTGATAAGTTTTAAAGTGCAACCGGAGTAGTATTTTAGAATAGTGTGCCATGCAATTCAGTCCCACTCAGTGACATTCTTTGTTCAGCCATCTACACATGACATCTGCCTTCTAGTCTCTTAGCAGCCATCCTGGTTAGGATATGGCTCTGAGTATTGCTTGTGTTCAAGTCATCCTTGTTTTACTTAACAATAGCCACTGCTAGGCATGGTGGTGTATATTTTAAATGCCTGCACTGGGGAGGCAGAGGCAAGTGGGTCTCTGAGTTTGAGGCAGCCCGGTCTACAGAACGAGTTGAAGGGTAGGTAGGGCCACATGGTGGGATCCCACTGCGAAACAACAACAAAGTGGCCCCAAAGTGGTGGTCCTGGAACTGCTGTGACAAAGGGAAATGATGAAGTGGTCCCTTTAAGAGAAAAGGCAGGAGCTGGGACTCATGCGGGAGGCTGTGAAGGAAGCACAATCAGGGCTAGCTTTGCTGCCTCACTGTGAACAACAAAAGCTGACAGCAGCAGCTTGCTGAAGATGGAAAGGCACTAAGTAAGGCTTAGCAGTGCTAGGAGTGTAAGGCATCTTCTCAGAGACCGTACAAGTGTCTCCTCCACAGAGAAGGCTGTAAGCAAGCACCACAATGATCCAGGGAAACAGCTGTACTATGTTGCCCAGTCTGGCCTCAAAACTTGTGATCCTCCTGCCTCAGCACTTTGTTTTTGCTTGTCTGCTTTTCATTTAATTTTTATTTTGTATGTGCAGACGTGTTTTGGGAGCCTGATGTCTATGTACTATATGTGTGCCTAGTGCTTGTAAAGGCTGGAAGAGGGCACTGGATCCCTGGGACCAGAGCTACAGACAGTTATGAGCTGTCATGGGGGTGCTGGGAATCCAACCCAGGTCCTCTGCAAGAGCACCCCTGATTGCTGTGCCATCTCTGCAACCCAGCCTTTTTTCTCTCCGAGTCAGTACCTCAGGATAGAGCCTGGGCAGTCCTTGAACTAGAGGTCCTCCCATCTCAGCTTCCCAAGGGCTTCCCAAGGATTATAGGCATGTACCACCATGTCTAATCTAAAGTCATTTCTGAAACATTAAGTACTCCAAACACACATATGAAAAAGTATGATAATGTGCTAATTTTAAATGCTCTAGGATTGAATGAAGTGCTTAAATTTTTTTTTTTTTTTTAATTCTAAATGCATGTGTAAGAGGTGAGTGTCATCACTCATAGATAAAAGAGAGAAAATCTCCAGAAAGTTCTTTGGAGTTCATGATCAGTTATATATCTAATTTCCTTAATTAGACTGTGAGAAGTCAAATTGTAAACAGGGAAGCTAAGACAGAAAGATCTAGAGTTTGATGATAGCCTGGACTTCGTAGTAAGATCCTCCTTAAAAAGAAAGGCAGTGGGGCTGGCAAAGTGGGTCACCAGATAGAGGGCCCTGCTGCAAGACTGATGGCCAGACTTTGATCCCTGTGACCCACATGGCAGAAGGAGAGAGCTGCCTCTACAAGCTGTCCTGACCTACACACACACACACATACACAATGTAATAAGACAATGTCTACAAAAGAAAGGAAAAGAGGGGAGGAAGTCAGTGAGAGAGAGGAAACAAGGGAAAGAAGAGGGAGAAAAGGAAGGGAACGGGAAAGGATGATTGGAAAGGGTAAGAGAAGGAGGACATGAGAGTAAAGAGCTCTTTCTTAACGTCTACACACATCCAAGCGACAGTACCTGGTACACTCTAAAATGCCCTATAAATCTAAGTGACCTGCCTCTTTATTACCAACCCATCAGGACCAATTTCAAAAGACTCCCACAGATTCTAAGTACTTCCTTAGGTACTATGTCGCCCTAGCTGTCCTGGATTCACTCTGCAGATCAAACTGGTTTCAAACTCGCAGAGATCCACCTGCCTCTGCCTCTTGAGTACTGGAAAATTAAAGGCACGCGCCACCATGCCTGACTTTTGCCCTTCCTTAGAAGTAGCTAAAGTCAAGTAAACTTATGTTACTTATCAGATTTTAATTTAATGGTGGGAGGCTGCCAGCTGCTGCAGGTAGTAGCTCATACAGCAATCTGCCAAGGTGGAGGTAAGAGGAATGTGTAAGGTCTGAGGCAGCCTGTTCTACAGTGAGCTCCAGCCTGGGCCAGTCGGCCAGTCTGGGATACCAGTGAGACCATGTCTCCAAACAAAACAAAACAAAACAAAAACACAAAAAGGGGAGTGGCCTGGAAGCTGGCTCAGAGTCAAGAGTGCTTACTGCTCTTACAAAGGACCAGCTTTGGTTCCCAGCACCCTGTGTGGCTCACAAGAGCCTGCCTCCAGTTTCCAGGAGCACAGTGTTCTCCTCAGGCTGCCACGGGCTCAAGTAGAACACAGACATATGCCCAGAAGAAGCTCTAATGGCCTGCAGACATCTCAAAAATAAGCTGCTCAAAGCGAGGTACAGAAAACACTCCCTCAGTAAAGAGCAGAAAAACAGTTCTACAGCAATTCATTAAAAAAAAAAAAAAAATCAAGGGAAACGAATGAACCCACTAAGTCTTCCATGGGCCCGCAGCTAACAATTTAATACTGTGAACATTTCTTTTGCTCTACCATACAGAGATAACAAAACCAAATGGGTGAAATCACTAACAGGGGGATATTCTATCTACAAAACTTGCCCTTGGTTGCGGTCTTGAGACAACATAGCTGTAGATCCTGTGATCGGCTGTATTAACCTGTAGGGGTCTGGATGGAGGTGGATTGAAAACACTCGGTACACCTTCTTGCTCATTCAGTCTGTCCTGCACTGCAGCCTGAGAAGGAAAACAGAATGGCAGAACTTCAGTGATGCTCAAACACTGAGAGGAAGCTACTACCTGGTATCTCCAAACAAGGTGAGAACGACGTGGCAGTCACTTGGTGAGTACCTAAGGGATTTGCCCTGCTCTACTACAGGGCAATGACAATTCTCACATGGCATAAAAGACCAGGCAACTTGTCTTGAAGCCACATCACATAGCGGCACATTACTAATATCAGTACATGTTATTCAGAATGGCTAAAATATAATGTGCTTCACCATACAATCCCAGGAAAAGCACGGACATGTGGACATACCCACGGGGCTGTGCCACAGGCAGCGCTGCTTGTCAGAGCAGACAGTTCTGGCAAAGAGGATGTAGTCTGAATACAGCTCCACAGGCCAGAAAGAGACTAACACACAAGCCTTAGACTCCTTATGTGCTAAAATAAAGGAAACTTAGTGCTTACAACTAATCTGAAAAAACCTTTTTTTTTTTTTTTTTTTAAAGTAAAGACACAGATTTGTTAAGAAAAAGAAGTGAGAAAGAGCTCTTCGAAGTGGAGGCATCTGAAGGGAAGATCAGCATAATCTGAGAATCTGAACATTCAGTGCTGAGCGGGAGCTCGGCTGCGTGCTTGCTTGCATGTATGAGACAGAAACCACTGCTTTAATCCCAGAACTCAGGAGGTACAGGCAGGAGGATCAGAGTTTGAAGTCATCTTGGGCCATCGCAGGGAGTCCAAGTCTAGCCGTGGCTAAAGACTATCTCAAAAACAGAATGAAACAAAACAAAATCATCAAGGAAAAAACCTGAATATTCATGTTAAAAACAAAACAAAACAAAACAACCTTCATTCTCTCTCTAAATGCTAAAATTTAATTCTGTCTCTGAAAATAGTTTTCTGTCCCAGTTTTGTGACAGGAATTAGACATACTCAAGAGATGCCTGGCTCCTCTTCTTCCACAATCTACTCAGACCTGATGAAGTGCCTCTTTTGTCACTATTAAAGGGACTGCTGGGCTGAATAGAGGTCTCAGAGGTTAAGAGCACTGTCTGCTCTTCCAAAGGTCCTGAGTTCAATTCCCAGCAACCACCTGGTGGCTCATAACCATCTATAGTGAGATCTGTTGCCCTCTTCTGCCCTGAGGCACATGCAGGCAGAATACTGTATAAATAATAAATAAATCTTAAAAAAAAAAAAAAAAAAAAAAAAGGGATTGCTCCATCTAACAGTGTTAGGGAAAAATGTAACAATGCCAAGAAGACCAGTAATGTAGTTTAGGGGTAATTGGTTATCTGTCAACTTGGAGACCACGTTCAACCATATGGGCAGCCAATCAAATCAAACTATGATAATGACGACCAACAAACAAACAAACATCCAAACAACAAAACAAAACAAAAAATAAAAAACTCAAAGCCACTCTGGACACTTCAGCTCTGCTGTCACAGTAGGTTGTGTATACTGTCACCACCTGTACAAGGAAGACAATGCATCCTGACTCAGCAGAGAACCTGCTCTACGAGAACAGATATACAAATTTGCTACTTGAGAAAGAAGCCTTTGAAATCCTGTTCCAAGTCTCTCAGCTTTTAACCTGCATCAGTATCCTATCAAAACCTACCAACAGGATCACAGAACTGTTTCAGCGTGTTTCTAGGAACTAAAGCCTGCAGGTCATTTTGTCATTCCTTTGACCTTGCAGTTGGTAACAGAAGGGTCCTTGGGAGGGCTGTGTGTCTTCTAGACTTAAGAACTAGATTTAATCTTATGGTTTGACTAATTCCAGGTAGTCAATCATACTCAGTGGAGACAGAATAACATTTCAGGGCTGGCACACTGGCTCAGAGGGTGGCCTAAGCAGAATTTGGTTCAAACTAGCATCATCTGGGAAGAGGGAACCTCGACTGAGAAATGCCTCTGCAGATTTGCTTGAAAGGCTGGGTAGTGGTCATGCCTGCCTCTAATCCCAGCACTCGGAAGGCAGAGGCAGGCGGATCTCTGCGTTTGAGACCAACCTGATCTACAGCCAAGGCCACTCAGGAAACCCTGTCTCGAAAAACAATAAAAAAAAAAAAAAAAAAAAGGGGGGGTGCTGCTGGAGAGATGGCTCAGTGGTTAAGAGTGCTGTGTACTCTTCCAAAGGACCTGGGTAAAATTCCCAGCACTCACGTGGCAGCTCACAACTGTCTGTAATGCCAATTCCAAGGGATCTGACACCTTCAGACTAATGCACATAAAATAAAATAAAAAAAAAAAAAAGACTGGCCCAGCAAGTCTGAAGGCAACTCTGTGGTGCTATGAGGGACCAGCTCATTGTGGGTGATGGCATCCCGGGGCAGGTGGTCCTGGATGGCACAGGAAAGCAGGCTGAGCAAGCCATGAGGAACAAGCCAGTAAGCAGCAATCTCCACAGCCTCTGCTTCAGCTCCTGCCTTGAGTTCTTGGTCTGACTTCCCTCAGTGATGGTCTGTGATGTGGCAGTGTACGCTGAAATAAACTTTCTTCCAAGTTGCTTTGGTCATGGTATTTTATCACAACAGAAACTCTAAGACAGCAGTTAAAAGAGCCTGCTGCCAAGCCTGCCACCCTCCAAGCTTGCTCCCCAGGACCCACATGGTAGAAAGTGAAACAATTACATACAGAAGAAAGCCTGCAAGGACACATACTAACACAACTGTGCTTATCTTCCAAAGTGTAAGAATTTTCTTTTTTTTTTAGACAGGATTTGTCTAATAGCCCTGACTGTCCTTGAACTCACAGAGAGCCACCTGCCTGTGCTGGGAATAAAGGCATGCAGCACCACAGCCAGCCCATGTTTAAACTTTTTTATAGAAATATTTTGTTTCTGTAATTGTAAAAACACAAAACATTACCATTGGAAATAAATCTTTTTTAAATTTATTTAATTTCGTTTTATGTGCATCAATGTGAAGGTGTCAGATCCCTTGGAACTGGAGTTACAGACAGTTGTGAGCTGCCATGTGGGTGCTGGGAATTGAACCCAGGTCCTTTGGAAGCAGACTGTGTTCTTAACCACTGAGCCATCTCTCCAGCCTTGGGAATAAATCTTTCCATCCACACTTAAGTTATGCAAAGTAATCTCACCAAGTAAGCAGAAATTTTAAAAAATGGACACAAATTTCTTTTTTTTTTTTTTTTTTAAGATTTATTTATTTTGTATATAGTGTTCTGTCTGCATGTATGGGCAGAAGAGGACACCAGATCTCATTGTAGATGGTTTGGAGCCACCATGTGGTTGCTGGGAATTGAACTCAGGACCTCTGGAAGAGCAACCAGTGCTCTTAACCTCTGAGCTATCTCTCCAGCCTGGATATAAATCTTTAGCTCATAAAATACTCAATCTTTGGTAAACGCCTAGCTATCAACAGTGGTTACCCCTAGGAAAGAGGAAAAAGAGGAACAAGAGAGGAACTGCAAACAACCCACAAACTACTCCCATGTTCTATCATATCTGATGAGCAGAAAGCTGAAACTATATTGCAGACCACTGGAGGGTTAGGAGCTGAAAGGAAGGCTCATGCCTATTCTGCTCGTGTTCCCCCACTCTTTCTCTGAGACAGGGTTCTGCTATGTAGTTTGAGCTGCGTTTGAACTCCTAATCTTCCACCCTGGTCTCCCAAGTGCTGAGATTACAGGCAGGTGTCACCATGCCTAGTTTATACCTCTCCCAAGCATACCTTTTTCCTATCTGAAACATTTTATTTATAGATTTATGATGTCAACAGAAAATTATTAGAGACCAAAACAAATGCCTAAATGAAGTAAAATGAAAAGGGTAACTGAATTATTATGCCAAAGGGAAAAATAAAACTTTTAAGTTTGTGTGGGTATGCGCCTAATGTACAGAGGTAGTTCTAGAACAGCCACGACTTTGCAAAACAAAACAAAACAAAACACCAAAAATCTGTCTCGAAAAGCCAAAAGAAAAAAAATCTAAATATACGAGTTTTATGGTGGGAGCAATTAACAAAGCTAAAATGAATCCCTGTGTTCAGCAGGCCTCCGTTCTAATTACACTCTAGCAGCAACAGCTCAGAGCGACTGCCAGGGCAGGTGGGAGGCAGCGGAAGCGTGGAGGAGAGCTCCTGATGCTAGGAAGACACGGCAGAGCCACTACACTAGTGTAACTCTGCTTTCACGTTCCGTACTCCCACACGTGTGTCTGAGACCCAAAGAAGCGCAGCCCTGAAATGAAAACGCTCAGAAGCAGCTCCTCAGAGGGCTGCCGCAGCAGGGCTCTGCTGAGTGGGGGGTGGGTGCCCGTACCTCCATGTTCCAGTCATGCTGCTCCAAGGCAAGGCGACACTGCTCCATGGACTCTATGCCCGTCAGATCCTGGAAAGAAGGTGAGGCACAGGTTACTGTGGAGCTGGGCTGGGCCCGGCTGCGAGAGGGCTTGTCTACTCGCTCGTGCACAAAGCCCTGGGTTCCCCCTCCCACAGCACACAGAGCAGGTAGGCAGCACATGCACGGATTAGCAACTGGGAGGTGCAGAGGAAGAGCCACTGCTGGCAGCAGGAAGGCTGGTGAGGTAGCTCTTTAGTACGGTGCTTGCCTTGCACAAACAAGGCCTGAGGCTGCCCCAGACCTACCCACACAACACCAGGAACCGGCTCTCTACAGAGAGCACGACTGGCCTTCCAGGTTCCTTTCTCACTAGCTCCCTTCAGGCATGCACTACCCAGCAACCCTACACTTCATATGTACATCACATGCCTAAAGATTCCACAGTGCTAGGCCCTTCCACACAGCACAAAAGCACAGCCTTCCCGCTGCTCCTGGACCTTTCATTCCACAAACGCTTCCTTCTAACGTGTTATACGGAGATGAGGTGAGGTGGGGTCAAGTCTCCCTGGCAAACCGCAGGGACATAGTGATTTAGCTCAGCCAGACTGATAAGACAGAGTTTCTTGCCTTGATTCTGTGCTCCGTATCCAAGGACAAGATGTTTAGTTCTGGAATTTAGTTCCCTTTATGTACAACATTTAATCTGGATTTAATCTGGACTAGATATCCTTTCCAAACTTTTCTGTAGCAATTATTTTGTTGTGTGTGTATATATGCACAAAATTCAGGGACAACACTCATATATATGTGCAGTCCAAATGCAACTATGCCCTAGGAGGCCAGAAGACGGTGTTGGATACCCTAGAGCTGGAGGCATCATGTGGTTGCTGAGAATATAACTTGGGTCCTCTGGGAGAACAGACATTTTTGTTTTGGTTTGGTTTTTCGTGACAGGGTTTCTCTGTATAGCCCTGGCTGTCCTTAACTCACTTGGTAGACCAGGCTGGCCTGGAACTCATAGATCCACCTGCCTCTCCCTCCGGAGTGTTGGGATTAAGGGTGCATAGCACCACTACCTGGCGAAGCAGGCAGTTCTTCTAACCTCAGAGCCACCTCTCCAGTCCCCTTTCTAAATGTAACAAACAAAACCAGAAAACTTGGTTTCATCCCTTTCTGCCTTTGTGATCTATTTTTAGTTGTTTCGAGACAGGGTTTCTCTATGTAGCCTTGGCTGTCCTGGAACTCCCTCTGTAGACCAGGCTAGCTTCAAACTAAGAGATCCACCTACCTCTGCTGGGACTCAAGGCGTGTGACACCAACAAATAAGTGCTGTTGATTGATCATTCCTTCCTTCCTTGAGACAGGTTGTCACTGTGCAGCCCTGGCTGTCCTGGAACTTGATATGTAGACCAGGCTATCCTTAACTCCCAGTGACCCAGCAGCCTCTGCCTCCCTAGTGCTGGGATTAAAGGTGTGCACTACTTGTATTTTTTGAGACAAGTCTCAATGAACCTGAAGCTCAAACACTGTGCTAGGCTCCACTAGAGCTGCAGTTACAGGTGCCATCACCCTCCAGCTTTGAATACAGACTTTGGGGCTGCGAACTCAGATTCTCATGCTTGTGCCAGAGGCGCTTTAACCAGCTGCGTCAGTTCCTTATCACTATGGAAAAAAGATAGCATCTTCAACAAATGGTGCTGGTCCAACTGGATGTCTACATGTAGAAAAATGAAAATAGATCCATACTTATCACCCTGCACAAAACTGAAGTCCAAGTGGATCAAAGACCTCAACATAAAACCAGACACATTAAATCGGCTAGAAAAAAAAATTGGGGAATACCCTAGAACTCATTGGTACAGGAGAAAACTTCCTGAACAGAACACCAACAGCACAGGCTCTAAGAGCAACAATCAATAAATGGGACCTCATGAAATTGAAAAGCTTCTGTAAAGCAAAGGACACCGTCATCAAAACAAAGCGACTGCCTACAGATTGGGAAAGAATCATCACCAACCCTTTATCTGACAGAGGACTCATATCCAATATATATAAAGAACTAAACAAGCTGAAAAGCAACAAACCAAGTAATCCACTTAAAAAATGGGGAACAGAGCTAAAGAGAGAATTCTCTGTAGAGGAATATTGAATGGCAGAGAAGCACTTAAAGAATGCTCAACCTCATTAGCCATTAGGGAAATGCAAATCAAAACAACCCTGAGATTTCACCTTACACCCATCAGAATGGCCAAGATGAAAAACTCAAAGGACAACACATGCTGGAGAGGTTGTGGAGAAAGGGGAACCCTTCTCCACTGCTGGTGGGAATGTAAACTGGTACAAACACTCTGGAAATCAATCTGGCGCTTTCTCAGACAACTAGGAATAGCGCTTCCTCAAGATCCAGCCATACTACTCCTAGGCATATACCCAAAAGAGGCGTTAAGTACACAAAAAGGACATTTGCTCAACCATGTTTGTAGCAGCTTTATTTGTAATAGCCATAAGCTGGAAACAGCCCAGATGCCCCTCAACTGAAGAATGGATGCAGAAACTGTGGTACATCTATACAATGGAGTATTACTCAGCAATGAAAAATAAGGAAATCATGAAATTTGCAGGTAAATGGTGGGACCTGGAAAGGATCATCCTGAGTGAGTTGTCCCAGAAGCAAAAAGACACGCATGGTATATACTCACTCATATAAACATACAATATAGAATAAACCCACTAAAATCTGTACATCTAAACAAACTAAGCAAAAGAGAGGACCCTAACTAAAATGTTCAATCCCCATCCTGAAAGGCAAAGAGGATGGACATCAGAAGAAAAAGAAAATAGGAAACAACCTCGGAACCTGCTACAGAGGGCCTCTGAAAGCCAGAAGAAAACAGGAAACAACCTTGAAACCTGCCACAGAGGGCCTCTGAAAGCTTCTGCAGTATAAACTGTCAAAGCAGATGCTGAGCCTGATGGCCAACTGATGGGCAGAGTGAATGGAATTTTATGTAAGAAGTGGGAAATAGTAAGAGCTGGAGGGGATGGGAACTCCACAAGGAGAGCAACAGAACAAGATAATTTGAACACAGGGAACTTCCCAGAAAATCATACTCCAACCAAGGACTATTCGTGGAGATGACCTGGAACCCCTGCACAGGTGTAGCCCATGGCAGTTCAGTGTCCAAGTGGTTTACATAGTAATGGGAAGAGGGACTGCCTCTGACATAATCTGATTGGCCTGCTCGTTGATCACTTCCCCCTGAGGGGGGAGCAGCCTTACCAGGCCACAGAAGAGGACAATGCAGCCACTTTTGATGAGAACTGATAGACTAAGATCAGAAAGAAGAGGAGAACCTCCCCTATCAGTGGACTTGGGGAGTGGCATGCATGCAGAAAGGGGAGGGAGGGTGGGATCGGCAGGGGAGGAGGGAGGGGCTTATGGGGGGATACAAAATGAATAAAGTGTAATTAATAAAAAATTAAAAAAATATATAAAATCTAAAAATAAATAGATAGATAGATAGATAGATAGATAGATAGATAGATAGATAGATAGATAGAATGTATATATGAAATACTAAAAAACAAATTCACTAGCCTGGGAGGTTACACCTGTCATCCCTTGACAGAGAAAATTTCAAGTCTGAGAATAGTCTGAGCTATATGAGAGCCTGTTACACACACACACACACACACACACACACACACACACACACACACACA
>NW_026596225.1:3657459-3676587 GCF_907164565.1 Psammomys obesus
ACACACACACACACACACACACACACACACACACACACACACACACACAGGAATAAACCTAAAAATGTTCTTGCAGAGGACACGACTTCAGTTTCCAGCACCCACATAAGGTGGCAATCATCTGCAAACCCAGCTCCTGGGAGACTCAGTGCCTCTGTCCTTCATGGATACCTACACTCCCATGCATGTACACATAATTAAAAATAAAAATAATCTTTAAAACGTATAAATACAAACCAGGCACAGCAGTGCACACCTTTATTCCCAGCACTCAGGAAGCAGGGACAGTTGGATCTCTGAGCCTGTTCTATAGAGAGCTCCAGAACAGGCAGGGCTACACAGAGAAAAACTGCCTCAAAACAAACAACAAACAAAAGGACTCCAGCTGGGCACAGCAGTGAACCATTCCAAACTCAGGGCTAGTCCAGGCTACCACCACCAGGCTCTGCCATTCATGTCCACCAGGAGTTATAAAGACATACTGATTTCCATATAAAGTCAGTGGCCACTAAAAAAAAAAAAAAAAAAAAAAAAAAGCAATTTCCTAACCTGACAGCTCTTCAGAATAAACCTGGCTTAGATTCAGATCCTCCAACACCTGATGGGACTTGAGACAACACTGGGAAAAAGAGCCACAACTGGAAGAAAGGTTTAACTTCGCAACTATGGCTCCTTCTCCCACTAATCTCTCCTGCCGTAAGTGCCAGGAACTGTGTCACACCTCTCTGGCAGGCCCAGCTGAGTGTGTCTCACTCCCTTACTCTCTCAGACATCTCCTTCCATGAATTAACCGCCTGATGATTTAGGATCTGCACTCAGATACAGCAATTCACACAGAAGTATACTGCTAACAGAGAGCTGGGTGAACCTTCTCACTGGGGCCAACCAATCCCAAGTACTATGTAGGCACTGGGAGTGTGTGAAAGACTTCCCTCCATCCAGCCCTGTTCTAACTTCTATCTAGTCAGAAGTTAAGGAAATGACAATGACCTGGAAAACAAATACTGAATACTATGCCTCCTGACCTCACTCTTGGGAGTATACGTCAGAGATAATCACAACAGGCTGGGCATGTAAGAATGCACCCACATGTTTTAACCAACTATCTGGATATGGATTGGGAAAGCAGGATGTACTCATCTGGCTTTCCTAAGTGTTTCACTTTTCACATCTCAAGTGTTTATACTAACACACGCAGTAGATGCCTGAGTGTTCTATGTTCCACTTGGCTTGCTGAGGCTTGTATTTTAGGTTATTCCCAGAGTAAAACTTGGCCAAAACCAGGTAACCTTTGTTCTCTCCTTCCCACCAAACAAGACAGCTTTGCTTACTCAGGAGAAAACGGAATTTAAAGTCCACCCAGAAAGTGATGAGGCTTTGACCTGTAATCAAAGCTCTTATAAAAGTTTTCATTGTTTACATTTAAATTCTGAGCTTCCAATTTAAATAGCAGCAATTCCCACTTAGTGAGCACCTACACTCGGTAATAAGCACTGTGTATGTAAAACCCTCATTTCAACAATGAGAGAACTAAGTGTCCATAGGTCACACTGCCTGGCCAGTGATGCTTCATAACAGAGACAGGGTGGACAGTGAAAGGTTGAAAACAGCCAATGTCCAGGGTGGGCTCTCTTATGCAGCAACGCCTTCTATTATTTGATAACCTCAAAACAACCTCCCAATTCTTAATTCGGAAAATTTAAACGTTTATTGAAAATATGGTAATTTGGTGGGATGGTGATGGCATAAGCCTTTAATCCCAGCACAGGCAGAGGCACTTGGATCTCAGAGTTCAACAACAGACGTTCCTATACAGTAAGACTGTGCCTCAAAAACAAACCAACCAACCCTTAACCCTTGAAGTTTCATTTAGAATCAGATTGCAAATCACTGGTTAGCCCTTTAGATGCTAAGCTAAATGCCTTATGCCAACCAAGACCCAGCTACACGGTGGCTTCTTAAATATTTGATATTTCAACGAACCCAAATGTTTTGCAGGCAAGTATCTGAACCATAGTTAAAAATATGACATGAATACTGGGGACATAGCTCAGCCAGAGTATCTGTTTAGCATGTATGAGATCATAAATACACACACAGCCACAAATGTACATGTTGAGTGTTCACACACACACTTTCACGAATAAACCCACATGAGTCTCTTATCAAGCAGTAACAAATGGGAAGAATAAGTGGATAAACCATTGTTAGAGTTAGGGGACACCGGAGTCCTCACACTTCCAGCCATTTTTTTCATCACTGACTAGGTCGGTAACTGTAGGCATCTTTCTTAGGTACAGTTTCCTCACTAGGCACATGTCAACACAAAGCACTTGCACTCTTGGGTTCTGAGCTTGCGTCATCTCAGTAGATTTAACAGTGATGAAAAAGGCATGTTAAAAAGACATTCGTGAAGTGTTGTGAAATGAGCCTGAACTTGCTTAAATGTAAGTACTACAGTTAAGTTTGAGGGAAATCAAATAAAATGATCTTTCACTGAACCCCACTCTAGTACCCTTTCATTCGTGGCACCTCATTAAAGCACTGAGCTTGGCCAGGTTCCTGTCAATGTGAGTCTTCTGCTCAGAAGCAAGAGCAGCCTAAGACCCCACCATCATTCCCCATCTTCTAACCTCTCCCCTTTGGGAAAATCTGCTTCTGTATGTGTCAAAATAAGATTTTAAAATTTAAGTGAAATACAAACCACAAATTGGAAAAAGCTTTGTGGCCTTTATGTCTAAGTGTACAGGTGTTTCCCTGCACGTTTGTCTGCGCACCATGTCTGCGCAACGCCCACAAGGGCGGCAGGTAAGAGGGTCTCAGATCCCCAGGGACTAGGGTTGTGAGCTATTTTATTGGTGCTGGAAATTAAACCCAGGTCCTCTGGAAGACATCAGCGTTCTCTTTTTTAAGATTGATTGATTGATTGATTATGTACTGTGTTCTGTCTGCATGTCTGCCTGTGTACCAGAAGAGGGCACCAGATTTCACTATAGATGGTTGTGAGCTACCATGTGATTGCTGAAAATTGAACTCAGGACCTTTGGAAGAACAGTCAATGTTCTTAACCTCTGAGCCATCTCGCCAGCCGGCATCAGTGTTCTTAACCAGTTTCAAAACATTAATATTTAATCACAAATACTTTGAATCCTCAAGTTGGTTTCAATTCTATACCTATAAAAAAAATAGCAGGAACATCTTTGTGTTCGTTACCTGCTTGTTGCTATGACCAAACAGACAAAACCCAAGGGAGGAGTTTAATATGGCCCCTAGTTTGAGGGGACACAATCCATCATGGCGAAAAAATTACCTTGCATCTTCAGTCAAGAGAAAGACCAACTCTTATTTCCTCTTTCTCTTTTTCATTCAGCCTGGGACCCATCCTCTCTGGAAACAGCCTCACAGACACACTGTGGAGGTTTGTTTCCTAGCTGATCCCAAATCTAGTCAAAGTGATATAAAGAATAACACTCCTTGTCAACTTGACACCCAAACACATTACTTTAAATAATAACATTCCACCCCAGTCCCCAAAGTTCCATGTTCACCTCTAATGCAGAATGTACTCAAGGAACTGGAGAGGTAGCTCAGCAGTTAAAAGTCCTCACTGCTCTCGCAGAGGACCTGAGCTGTTTCCAGCACCCACATGGCAGCTCTCAACCATATGTAACTTCAGTCTCAGAGGACCTAATGCCCTCTTCTGTCCTCCGAGGGCACAGGTACACAAACAGTATACAGGTATACATGCAGGCAAAATGCTCCTATGCATAAATTTTTTTTAAATTACAAAATGAATTTAATTCATCTGTAAAAGTTCTTCAAATCAGCCAGAACAGTGGTGCACGTCTTTAAACCCAAGCACTCGGAAGGCAGAGGCAGGCGATCTCTGTGAGTTAGAAGCCAGCCTGGTCTACAAAGTGGATCCCACAACAGCCAGGGCTGATGATACACAGAAAAACCCTGCCTTGAAAAACAAAACAAGTCCTCCAAATCTTAACTGTAATAGCATTGCTTAAAAACCAAGTACCAAATTCTACTGTGAAACAGTAGGCACTCTCTTAACTGTGAGTCTCTGTATAATAAGAAATAAAAATAAAAGTTATGTATTTCTAATAATTTTGGCTCAGGAAAAGAAATCCATTTGAAAAGGGGAAAATGGTGGCATAACCAAGAAAGATCAAGCCAAAAAGCAAGATCCAAACAAATCCTGCACTTCTATGTCTAGGATCTGGGTCCCCTGGTCTGGGCTCCAGTTATCTGGACAGACCTACCTCTCTGGCTCTGCAGCTGTGATACACACAGCCTTGCTTAGGCCAGACCCACTCTTCCTGCAGCTTTCCTTGAAGCTATCCTTTGATACTGCCATCTTCAACATCCTAGGGTCTCCACTGCAACTTAGGAGTCATCTTTAAAGCTAAGTCTTAAGCAGCTCAGGCTGCCTTTGATCTTGCTAAGTAGAAGATGCTGGCCCTTTGTTTCCCAGGTACTGGTATTACAGGTATGTCCCCTTCATTTTCTTTAGCCTTCCACCTTATGCCATAGGATGATACGGTGTACAGGCTTTTTACTTACTTACTTACTTATTTATTTTGGGTTTTTGAGAAAGAATTTCTGTGTGCAGCCTTGACTGTTCTGGAACTTGGAGACAAGGCTGGCCTCAAACTCACTGACTCCTTCCTCTGCCTCCTGAGTGCTGTGATTTAAGCATGAGACACTAACGCTGATCTAGTGCACAGGCTTTCAAACTTGAGACCTCTCAGCTCCCAGAACTATAAGAAACAAATCTGTTTTTTATAAATTACCCAGCCCTGGGCGTTCTGTTGTAGGGTAACCAAATATACCAAGGCGTACAGTGTATTCTAAGTCTCTCTTGGTTAGTATAGCAACATTCCCTTAAACCTTGACTTCTCTGAATTTCACCCTCCTGGTCTAAATGAAACTTTACTTTTTAACCTGAGAACACCTGTAATAGAAGTTGTGGTTTCTTTAAAAACTCAGTTATGCTATGTAAATATGTTTGTTCTAATCCCAAGTGTAAGATTTCAGTTTGTCTACAGTTGATAATTGCCTCTGTGGGCCATGGTCTTTGCCAGATGGTAATGGCCAGCCTCATGCAGCATGGTCTAGGACTCTGAAGGGATATAAACAGGAGAGCCCAGAAAGAGAAGGGTGGCAGTTTGGAGAGACACTGGAGAGATACTTTGTGGCGCAGTGGCTTGGAGGAGATAGATGGAGGAGACTTTTTGTTTCCTTTGCTGTTGACAGAGACTGAGCCCCCAAAGAATTCACTGACCCTAAACAGCCAGGAGAAGTAAAGGGGTCTGTGCCCCTTCTCCCAACTAACCTTTTCTTACCTAGGGTTAAAAGATTGGTGGGAAAAAAAAGGAAAAAAAAAAAAAAAAAGATGGTGGAAGGGAGGTGGAGGCTTAAATACCCCAAATAAAATAGCATTTAGAAACAATCACTACAGACACCCCTTCCTTGAAGACTTTCTCTCACAATTTCTTTATCCTGTTACTTATTCTCTTTTCTCCTCCTTACAAGTCTATCCTCAGGAAGAGGTGATGAGGAACTTTACATCTATAATTAGAACCACAGTTTTGGATTCTGCTGTATTTTCCTTCTTAAAACTGTCATTCAGGGCAAAACACTTGGCCTGGCTGATCAAGCCCCTGGTTCCATGCTCAGCATTAGAGAGGAGACACCACCCAAAACAAAACCCAAACCTGCCACAGACCCACTTATCTGACTTTTAAAACAAATTAACAGGGAGACAGAAAGGTGGTTCCAGTGACAGGAGAGAGGCCGGAACAGAGTGAGACTTCCAGGTTACACCTCAGTTGCAACTGGGCAAGTTTCCTACTGATCCTAGCCAACTAGGCAATAACAGAACTAACCTTGTTTGCTTATTTGGAACCTTAGTCAAAGTGAATTCAATCAAGGCTCAAGCAACAACATACTACACGTGTAGGTCTCGAAGTGTGATCAGAATAAATTCGCCAATATCCCTTCCGGAAAGAAGGCTTTATTTACTGCAGACCACTGCCTCCAACTCTCTAAAACTTTAGCTCACGACCCTTATCACTCCCTCCAACAATACTTGCTTTAGGATTCTTCTATTTGTATAATCGCTCTGATACATCTGTATTCTGCAACCACAAGTTCAATTACCTCATGTGGTGGCGTGTATCTGTAATCCCAGTTATCCAGCATTTACCTGGGAAGAAGCAGCCAAAACCAGCCGGGGCTGTATACAGCAAGACCTTGTTTTAAGGGGTAAGGGTCTGGGGGTGGGAGGCGCTGCACTGACCCCCAACACTGCACTGCCCAGAAGAAGGAAGAAGAAGGAAGAAGAAGGAGGAAGAAGGAAGGAGGAAGAAGGAAGAAGAAGGAAGAAGAAGGAGGAAGAAGGAGGAAGAAGGAGGAAGAAGGAGGAAGAAGGAAGAAGAAGGAGGAAGAAGGAAGAAGGAGGAAGAAGGAAGAAGAAGAAGAATATATATATATATACACACACACACACACACTGAACATGTACACGTAGGCGTTTCCGGCTCATTACTTCTTAACCAGTACAAGTATTTCCATAACATTTACATGATACTAGTTATTATCAAGTATATAAGAAGATGTGTTTATTTCACATATAACTACTCTACCATTTTATATAAATAACTTGAGCGTCTTTAGAGCTTGCTATCAGGATGAATTCTTGAAACCAATCCCTCAGATACCAATGGACACCTGTCTAAAGCTCTCCACTGACTCGATAGAGACCAGCTACTCACTTCTGGGGTCAACCCACAGCTCTCATCACTACAACTGAAGAGCCTGCCACAATCTAGACACTTTTATCCAGGTGAGAAATTCCCTTATAGGAAAGCCCTTCCTCAAAATTCTCTGATTTGCATTTCTAGCAAAAACACATTGGGTTTCTTTTAAGGAGAATGAGCCATAAACATCTGCCAAACAGAAAGTCTAATCCCCCATCATTTCAGTCACTTTCTGCAAAGTCACTTAGCTATCTTCTCTACAACTAAAGAACACCAATTCCCCCCCAGTAACTTGTTGGTGTAGAGTCTTTCCAAAGCATCTAAGTTAACTTCATACAAGCAAAACAGTTTCTGCAGATATTTTACTCATTCATAGAAATAGTTAAATTCAACGTACATGACAAACACAGTACACAGCGGCTCAGGGGCAAACATAAGTGACTCTTGTCAATAGTACAACTCAAGGAGTGGGCATGTAGTTCACTGACAGGAACTGTCACCATGCATGAGGCCCAGGCTTCTATCCCCAATACCATCTTTGCCCAAACACAACTGACCTTGTAAGAGCAGAAATACTGAGGCAAGGGGCCATGAGATGGCTCAGTGGGCTGAGGTTCCCACTACACAAGCTGGATGTTCAATCCCTGAAACCCATGTGAAGGTGGAAAGGGAGAAAATTATCCTGTGACCTATAAACATATCATGGCATTAACAATAATAGTAAGTTTTAAAAATAGAAACAAGTGAGGGTATTAAAACTATGCTTGGGGGCCTGGAGAGACAGCTCAGAGGTTAAGAACACTGGCTGTTCTTCCAAGATCTTGAGTTCAATTCCCAGCAACCACATGGTGGCTCACAACCATCTATAGTGAGATCTGGTGCCCTCTTCTGGCCTGCAGGCAAAATACTGTATAAATAATAAATAAAATCTTTAAAAAACAAAACAGTGCTTGGGCCCGGGAGATGCTGGCACAGTTAATGCACTGCCACACTGGTGTGAGGACTGGAGGTTCAGAGACCACTTGCAATTCTAGCCGCAGATTCCAGAGCAAGCAAGCTAACAAGACCAGCCATCTCATCACGGTCTGGGTTTCACAAAGAGACCCTTCAGCAATGAGTAAGGCAGAAGAGCCACTGGTTCCCACTATCAACCTCAGACCTCCACATACATGTGAAAAAGTGTACACACGTACACTCACACACAGAAAGAAAGAAACAAATAGGGGCTGGTGAGGTGGCCGAGTTGTTCTTGCACGTGGCACGTGTTCTTGCAGAGGACCTGGATTTGATCTCCAGCTTCCACGTGGCAGTTCACAACTGCCCATCACTCAGCTCCAAAACACACATGATTCCTGCATGCATGTGAGCAACTCAGACACACAAAATTAGAAGATCAAAATAACATTTTAAAAACAGACAAAAACTAAGCCTTAGAAAATAGAGACTAAGTGGGACATGGCAGCACTCAGAGGCAGAGACAGGCAGTTCGCTGTGAGGTCAAGGCCAGTGTAGTCTACAGAGCGAGTTCAGGACAGCCAGGAGTACAGAAAGAAACCATGTCTTGATGAAAAAAATTTTAATATGAAAAAAAAAAGGCAGTTTTGAGCTCCACAAGGAGAGCAACAGAACCAAAATATCTGGGCACAGGGGTCTTCTCTGAGACTGATGCTAGAACCAAGGACCATGCATGGAGATAACCTAGAACCCCTACTCAGATGTAGTCCATGGCAGCTCAGTGTCCAAGTGGGTTCCCTACTAAGGGGAACAGGGACTGTCTCTGACATGAACTCAATGGCTGGCTCTTTGATCACCTCCCCCTGATGGTGGGCAGCTTTACCAGGCCACAGAGAAAGACAGTGCAGATAGTCCTGATGAGACCTGACAGGCTACGGTCAGATGGAAGAGGAGGAGGACCTCCCCTATCAGTGGACTTGGAAAGGGCATAGGAGAAGAGGAGGGAGAAAGGGTGAGACTGGGAGGGGATGGGAGGGGGGCTACAGTGGAGATACAAAGTGAATAAATTGTAATAATTTTTAAAAAGGCAGTTTGAACACAGGAATCCTGTATGAATGGACAATGTTTCTCCTGAAAGACAGGTTAGTTATTAAATGACAATCTCAGATGCTGAAGAAATGGCTCTGTAGTTAAGAGTACTGCCCTCTCTCCCAGAAGACCGGGGTTAAATTTCCATCACCTACAGGGCAGCTCACACCTCTGTAACTAGAATTTAAGAAGACCTGCTGCCCTCTTCTGGCCTTCTTGGGGACGAGGAGGCATACAGATAGTGTGTATACATAAAAAAGGAAAGCAGGAAAAAAGAACCTCTCAGTGCCCAGCACAGGATACCTCTTACAAGCTGTAGGTCAAGAGGCCCTAAAGAGTCCCCAACATGCCAGGCTACAGACATTGCTTCTTGCTGCCCACCATAACTAAACTGTAAGCTCCTGTGCTGAAGACACACTAAGAAATGATGCTGGAACTCAGAATACATCTTCCTTCTTGGCAGCTTCACAGAGCCAGAGGGTGTCCCGCAGTTCCCGGGGAGAAGTTACCAACGGTCTTACCTCAGTGCTGAACTCTGGGCTACACATTCATCTGTACACTGAGGCAATCAAGGCATGAGTGTTTAAAGGTAAATAACCACTTCCTAACTAGATTTGAGACCTCCTCCACAGGAGGAAAAATCATGCCTGGTTCTGTAAAGCTGGTCAAAGCCCATGGTTCAGGAGATGACTGGCTCTGGGAGGAAAGCTACTAGTGTTATGCTGCGAAAGAGCAGCTGTCCGACTGCTTTCTCACGTCTGTTTACATCTACAGATCAGTGCTGCTCTCAGCCTTGGCAGGGAAGCTTCTTTCTGAGATGGTCATCAGTTAACACAAAGACTCATAACCACCAACCCCTGAGACGCTCAGCCCCAAATAGGACATTTCTATCAACTGCCTCCTCCCACAAGGCTCAGGAAAACAGTGAAGAGCTGGGAGAAGAAAGACTGCTAAAAGCCAAAGGGTGGTAAAGAGGGCGTGAAATGCTGTCTTCTGGACATGACACGGGCCTTACACTCATCAACTCACTGCAGCAAAGACTACCTGCACAAAATCAAGCCAACATGTCAGTATTACAGCAGGCAGCACTCTTGAATTCAGGTCGTGAAGGTGGAAGGTAATGCGGCTGCAGAGAGGGGAAAACAAGGCATAAATACAATCAAGATATATTGTATATGGCAGCCCTCAGGAAGGAGGCAAAGGCAGGGAAGCTCTAAGTTTGAGGTCAGCCTAGTTTACACAGAACAAGGACAGCCAGTGCTACATACAGACCCTGTCTCAGAAGGAAAGAAAAGATACACTGTAAACATGTATGACATTTTCAAAGAAAAGACTGTCTTTGTTTTTGATTTTGGAGACAAGGTTTCTCTGTGTGTAACCTTGGTTGTCCTGGAACTCACTTGGTTGACCAGGCTGGCCTTGAAATCAAGAGATCCACTTGCCTCCGCCTCCTGAGTCATGAGATTAAAGATGTACACTACCACACAGCTATAGGTTTGTATGTTTGCTTGTTTGTTTCAAGAATAAAAAAGAAAATGGATACTGCCAATCAGATAATATAATGTTCCCATCACACACACACTCAATGTGAGACTTTACTGAGACTTAGTGAGACTGTAAAACCCACTAGTAGCTAGCTTCCTTAGCCAGGATAAGGTGAAGAGAGAAATCAGAAATCAAACAGATCACTGTGATTTTTTTTTAAGTCAATGAATGCAAATTACCATGTACTCATCACAACCCCAATTTCCAGACGAAAATCCTGAAAAAACTACTTATAAATTTGCTTATACAGCTTAGAGCCCAGGCTTTAAGTTAGAGATTGTGAGTCTTGCCCTACTGTGTGGTACAGACTCTTGTTGTCTCTATCCTCTCGTGGTAGCTGAGGTGAGCCTGGGCTATGTGGGCTACCCAGGGAAACCCTTTCTCATAAACAAACAGGGCTGACAAGATGGTTCAGCGGTGGAGGCACTTTCTGACAAACCTGATAACCTGAGGATTCACCAATCCTCAGAACACATATGGCAAGAGGGTTGAAATCCTCTCACAAGTTGTCTTCTGACTTCCACATATGTCATGGCATTCGTGGTCCCCACACTTACACAATTTAAGTAAACAAAAATGCAACACATTTTAATTAAAGTGGAAAATGTCATGTTCCTGTACAAGCAGAAAGAGATCACTTCCTCCTATGGGTTGTGGT
Organism: Psammomys obesus; assembly: GCF_907164565.1. NCBI lineage: Eukaryota > Metazoa > Chordata > Mammalia > Rodentia > Muridae > Psammomys > Psammomys obesus. Next base: position 3,668,476 of record NW_026596225.1, read on the forward strand.
ACATTTACTCCTCTGACCTTGACATCCCTTCCTTGATGTTAAAACACCAGCCCTGAGGCAGTAAACCAAAGCACTGGAGAAATCTACATATCTGGAAATTTGAGGACATTGACTCCAATAAAAGTAATCTTCCACATATCTGCATTAGCTCTTCTTTAGATTTATAAACCTATTATTTTCTAGTAGAAATAGCTCAAAATAGCTGGGTGTGGTGGCCCAAGTCTGTAATCCCAGCACTCAGGGAAGCAGAGGCAGGCAGATCACTCTGAGTTTTGTAGGCCAGCCTGGTCTACCAAGCATCCAAGACAGCCAAGGTTACATAGAGAAACCCTGTCTTGTAAACCTCCCCCCCCAAAAACAAATTGCTCAAAACACAATGTTCCAAAACAAACCAGAGCCATGAGAATCAATCTCTCTCTCTCTCTCTCTCTCTCTCTCTCTCTCTCACACACAAAAGCCTTAAATCATCAAATGGACTGAGAAACATGATAAATCTGCCTTAGAGGACTGTTTATATGTCAGAAACAAATAAACAAAAAAAACACAAATCTCAGGCTTCCTAAAACATTTCTCTTTTACCAGTTCAAGTACTTAGGATTTCTGAGACAGGTCTCACCCTATAGGATAACCTGAAACTCACTAAGTAGCCCAGGCTGTCCTTGAACCTATAGCAACCTCCTTAACTGAACCTCTCAAGTGCTAGCACTGAGATTACAGTGAACCATGCCTGGCTCAAGTGTAACACATGTGGACACACACTGAAAACTCGCTGTCAACAGTGCCATCCTGTTCTATTCTGATAGTTCTATTCTGATATACTTAAAATGGAAATTTTAAGTATATGCCCCGTATTGCTACAGAAGCCAACCCCAAACTGGTGCTGTTACTCCCTAGTTAAACCTTCATGACTGTGTGCCTACAGAACTGAGCACAGCATTGACAAAGCTGGCTCTGGTTTACCTTGTCACCACCAAGTCTATTTATTACAACAGTCACACTCACACTTTCTTTCCCGTCTCCACAGGTGAGCAACCCATCTTCTCAGCTCTGAACATTCCCCTGCCCACCATCTGCTGAAATTCTATTCTTTTTGCAAAGCTGCAAGGCACTGTGCTAAGAGCTTAGCCTTTCAGGCCAGACCTACTAGACTTCCAAGAGCTTCAGTACCTTGGGCAAAGAAATCAACAGATCTGTTTCTTCACCAGACAGAACAGCAGGCATACCACCATTTGTACTTTATAAGGTAACCATGTGATTAAACATACTGGTTATAAATTAGCTAACATCACAATACGGCATAGCAGGTAACAAATAGTAACTTCTAAGCCATCTTTCCTTCCCCCTCCAAAATCAGTAAGTTTACAAAGACAAAAGACACATCCTACACACATCCCAGAGAGCTGGGCACTCCCATTATTCATGTTACGTCCCCTGGCTTGAACATCAGGACACAAACAAGATCCTTAGGAATGTGGATTTCTAAGTTTACGCAAGGTACTATTTGTGTGAATTATCTGACCTCTCATACCTGTTTTCTTCAGCAATAAGAGAATGGCAGCTAACCCTTTACAGTCTTCTATAAAGTTTAAGGTTATAATGCTTGACATTTAAATATGTCAACACAATGTTTAACAGCAGTCTGAGATGATAGATCTGACCCCAGGCTTGCTCAATACAAAATGCACTTTCTAAATAAAGTCAACTTCATAAATCTTGACATCAGGGCTCGGTGGCCCAAGCTTTTGATCCCAGGGCTCAGGAAGGCAAAGGCAGGTAGATCTCCGAGTTCAAAGCCAGCCTGGTCTACAGGATGAGTCCAGGACAGCCAGAGAAACGCTGTCTCGGGAAAAAACAACAAAAATCTTGACACACACTTATTTAATCTTACTACAGTGTCATTAGCCTGCTAGCCCGTCTCTTGTGCTGATGTCCATCGAGGACAAGGTCCTTGAGCACTTTATCGCACAAGCACTGCCATACATTCGCATGTACTTCTAAGCGCATCACAACTTAAGAGCTCACACCTCATTTCCTCCGCAGCTTACCACTAAGAGCTGCTGCGAAGTGTCCCTACCCAAGTTAAATACAGTCCTGGAAGTAGCAGTTTATAAAGAAGTGAAACTGTCTGTTCATTCTTTAATCTGGTGTCATCAATTTCTCTATTGTGAGCCGCACTCAAACGTCAAGCATGCCTGTAACAGTATTTTCCCACTCATACACATCCAACACCTAAGCATAAAGCGAGCGTCCTTTCCATTGGAAAAGGGTGGCCTCAAACTCAGAATCCTCCTGAGTCCCCTGAGAGCAGTCTCAGGACACCACCAGGGCTACTTCCTACAGTTCAGACACAGCCGGTCACAGCAGCAGCGCCACAGGGCTTTCCGTTAAACAAGGTAACATGACAAATGTCAGTCACGTTCTCAAAGCATAAATATTTAGTGGGCAGTGTTCTAGCTAGCAATGTCCGGCACTACGATTTCTCATTATAAAAAAAAAAAACACAAAAAAACCTGCTGAAAAGGAATATATTTAGCACATTTCCTAATAGAAAATGAGTTATATTAACTTTATCTGAAAAATGATGATTGATAGCCGCAACTGTTTGGGCACATTTTACTGTTTACAAAGTCCTTTTAATACCTTGTAACATCCAGAAACTCAGTTACTTCCACAACACCCTCAAGGGAATAGACATTTCACAGCCACGCTTTTAAGGACTGCGGGAATGGTGATCTCCTCCAACCAGACCCTCCGCCTCGGCTGGGTGCTTTAGTGCCATTTTTTTTTTTTTTTTTTTTTTTGTTAACATAACATCCACTAAGAGGAGGCCGAGTCCTGCAAGCTGCCACCCTCCTGAAGCACAGTCTGCAGCTCAGGAGAAGGCCGAAGGTAACAAATCCAGTCAGAAGCCAGCGAGGAGAACTTAATGTCGCCTTGTTTCCGCGCGTGCCGTCCTGCCACACTCCTAGCGCAGGTGCCAGGTCTGGGTGGAGGTGCTTCCTTCCCCACCACAGCCCCCACCGCGAGCCCCGGCGAGCCAGGGACCCGGGGCCGGTGGTCGGCGCTCCGGAGCGCGGCCCGACGCCGCGACGGGGGTTTAGGACCTCTACACATCAACAGTCGGTGGGCGGAGAGGGTCTGGCGGGCTGGCCGGGCCGCGGGCCCGCGCCGCCAGGGGAAGCTAAGGCAGCCGGCCCACTGTGGTCGAGCCTGGCTGGCTGCGGCGGTGGCAGGCTGGGGACCCACAGAGGTCGGGGCCGGGGAAATCCGGGCAGTTGGCGTCTGGGGGGAGGGGGCCGCCTGCCGGTCTGAAAATGGTCCCAAGCCCAACCTGACGGAGGCTTTGCGCTCCTCCGGGGCCCCACTCCCCCGCCCCGGCGGCCTGTGCTGCACCGAGAACTCGCTGCTACCTGAAACTGCAGCAGCTTCTCGGTCTGCTCCTGAGTTAGATCCTGCTCCTCAGGCGCCGCCATTTTGCCGCCGCCTCTACGCTCCTGACCCGTCCGCACCGTCACCCGGCCGGAAGTGATCTCAGGGGCAGCCACGTCCGGTCTGAACCGCCGCCGGGACTCAACTGCGTCTGCGCGCGCTGGCTCGCAGGCCCCCTTCCCGAATGCCGCCGCCAGGGGGCGACGTTCTCGAGTCCACGCCGAGCAATTCCGGAAACTGCCGAGGTGGTGAAAGTACCAAAGATCTAAAATTGCCGAAAAGATGACAGAGCCCTGAGGGCTCTGTCCCTCCAGTAGCTCCGAAAGTCCCGCAGTTCCGAAAGTCCAGTTACTTAAGACATTCTTGAAGATGCCCCAGGAAACTATGGCTTTGACGAAATAGTGCCAGTTTAATGGTTAGTCCTTTCCTAAAGTTGGCTCTCTTCGCTTGCTAGAGGTGTTTGTAAACGGGTTAATGGTGCTCCTCCGCACTCAAAGCTCTGCATCTGGGCGGGAGCTTCACCTGGTCTCAAGCCTAGGGCCTCTGACCACCTGATCTTCATCACTTTGACAGACCAAAGACAGACACTTGACTAGGTCCAGGAGACTTAAGTGTATTTCACACCTTGCAAACACGATAGACATCCTGGAGCAAGCCACCTGGACTCTGTTACTTTTTGTTGAAAGCAATTAAGAGCTCAGTTCTTCCTGTCCTGCCTTTTCCGGGGCTGTAGAGGCACACTCCCACACAGATAAACCGCATCTCAAAACAAAGAACTCCTGCTGCTGCAGAGATGGCTCAGCGGTTAAGAGCACTGGCTGCAATTCCTGGAGGACCTGTGTTCAGTTCCCCGCACCCACGTGGCAGCACACGACTGTCTCTGATTCCAGTCCCGGAGGGTTTGAAAGTCTTAGCCATACCTATATGCAGGGAAAACACCAATACACATAAAAATAAAGTTATTTTAAAATTCTGAATATTTGTACAATGGGATTTTATTTGTCTGTAAAGAATGCAGTCATCGGGCTGGAGAGATGGATCCGTGGTTAAGAGCACCGTCTGCTCTCCCAAAGGACCCAGGTTCAATTCCTAGCACCCACATGGCAGCTCACAACTGTAACTCCAGTTCCAAGTGTCTGACACCCTCACACCAATGCACATAAAAGAAAGAATGCAGTCATGTATTTGCAGGAAAATACATGGGACAGGAGTTCATATCAAGTGAAGTAAGCCACTGTCACAAAGTATCACATATTTTCTGTCATATGTAGAATCTGAATGGAAAAGGAGGGTTATCAGGGATGAAGGGCAAAGTGGGGTGTAGAAGGACAAAAGAAAGGATAACGAGATGATCAAAGCATACTTAGATACATATATGGAAATATCCTTCGTGAAATTAATACAATGCTAGTTAAAACTCCAAGGGAAAGGCTAGGAAGAAGGTGACAAAGTATCTGCCAGACTAGTGCAAGGACCTGAGTTCAGATCCTCAGCACTCACATAAAAGCCAGGCCCTGAAGTGCTGTAATCCCTGCACTGAGGGGCAGATCCCTGAAACTCACTGTCCAGCCGGACTAGCAAAAGTGATAAGGTTCAGTGAAAGACCCTGTCCCAAAAACAAGGTAGGCTGGCTGGAGAGATGGCTCAGTGGTTAGGAGCACTTGTGCTCTTGCACAGGATCTGGTTGGCACTCACATCAGACAACTCAAACACCTGTGACTCCAGTGTCAGGGAGTCTGGTGCCCTCTGGCCTGGTGCTTGCTGTAAATAGAACTTTTATTCACCTGTTTCTGTTGCTGCCTCGGAGGATTACTATCTCTGTCTGCTAACCTAGGCCTAGTCCTGGAAGCTTCTAGCCTCCATACCATCTAACCTGGGCCTAGAATGTTTTCAGCCTCTGAGACTTAGTGCTGAATAAGCTTGCCCTTTCTTTTTCTTACTGAGCTCTTGGCTGGCTGGTTAAACTCAGCTGTTCTGGCTCAAACTCTCCCAGCTGACTAATTTAATCTGGCTACTCTCTCAGCCTCTGAATTTCTCTGCTTGGGCTCAAATCAACTCCAGCAAGCTGCTCTAATCTCCTGACTCCTTCTCATTCTCTGGCTCATTTTGTTTTCACCTGTGTCTATCTTGTTCTCTCTCTCTCTGCAACCTCTCTGTAAAACTGCCTCCTTTCTCTGCATTACCCCTTAAGTAGTTTTTGTTTCCTCTTTCTTCTTTTGAAAGTTGGACATATCCTATTCTGTCGAATCTCTGATTTGTCACTTTTTTCTGCCACTCAGACGTAACTTTCAAACATGGTGCTTTCTTCAACAAACTAACTTACTTTCATTGTTTGGGATTAAAGAAAGGCGTGTACCAACACGTCTGGACCTAAGCTTTTCTTTACCTGAAACTTGCTCTTTACCAGGCTGGCCCTGAACTCAGATCTGTGTTGGCATACTTTTTAAAAAAAATTCTTCTATTTACATTTCTTATATCTTTCTCTCTACTCCACCCCAGTCCCTCCCAACATCCCAAGGCCAGGTAAGAGAAATGGTTAATGGGAGGGGGATGCAGTTCTCTTTCTTAGCTGCTTTTTGCCAGATAGAGTCATTGCATTCCTTGGAGCCAGTCCAGTCCTTTTCTCAGGAGATCTCCAACTTCTTGTCTCACAGTAGCAACCAGGAGCAGCAAGGGGGAAGCAGGAGCTTTGCTCCTTCTCCAAACTCCTCACTCTCTGAGCTCTGGCATTTATTCTCTCTCCAGAGTCCTCAGATTCAAACTATCTGCAGCTGGCAAAGAGCTCCTCTCAGAGCCCACATGAGGCAAACAGTCTGCTGCTGTGGACCATCTGAGTCAGCCCCACAGCCCACACCTGGGATTAAAACAAAAACCATGTTTATAACAACAGATCTGCTTGCCTCTGTCTTCTGGATTAAAGGCATGTTTGTATTCCAGCTGGATCACACAGACCTAGAAGGTCTTCAGATGCAATCTCTTGCCAGGACAGCCAATGTTTTGAATTAAAATTCCTCTACAGCTTCCAGCCTAGTCTCCCTGCCATGATAGACTCTTATCTCTCTGGAACCATAAGGTCAAACAAACAAACAAACAAACAAAAAACACACTCCTTCTATATTTTTCCTGGGTCATGGTGAGCAATTATGTTCTCATGTAGATATTAGGAATTCATCCAAAAAATGCTTATTCATTGTTTTCTTTGAGGATGTTATCAAAGATAAACAGTGAATAGCCATTGTCCTCTGAAAACAGACAGATAAGTAGAAAATTAACTCTATACTTGTATGAGAGAGAGACAGACAGAGAGACAGAGAAACAGAGAGGTGTTATATTATGTCGTTGGTCCCAGGCCTATGCCTACACCATACCAAGACTTGTGACTAACAGTTATCTCAAATAATTTAATTTGTATTTATTTCTCTATTAAGAAGGCTTTGCCAATGCCTTCCTATTTTGTTTCTTCTTTTTTAAAATTTTATTTTATTTTATGTATGTCAGTGTTCTGCTTGCATGTATGTAGCTACACCACATTCATGCTTGGTGCCCAAGGAGGCCAGAAGTGGGCATCAGATACCCTGGAACTGAGTTATGGAAGGTAGTGAGCCCACATTTGGGTGCTAGGAATCAAACCCAGGGCCTCTGGAAGACCAGCCAGTTATCTTAACTGCTGAGCCATCTCCAGAATCTATCTTTCTTTCTTTCTTTCTTTCTTTCTTCCTTTCTTCCTTTCTTCCTTTCTTCCTTTCTTCCTTTCTTCTCTCTCTCGCTCTCTTTCCTTTCTTTCCTCTTCTTCCTCCTCCTTCTTTGGAAACAGTTTCTCTGGTAGCCTTGGCTATCCTGGACTCACTTTGTAGAAAACCAGGCTGCCCTCAAATACACCTACCTCTGCCTCCTGAGTGCTGAAATTAAAGGTGTGTGCCAACAGGCCTGGCTAATTTATTTTTTATTTTTTACATTTGTCCTATCATTTTTTATTGTTTATTTTATGTGTATGGGTGTTTGGCCTGCACGAGATTATGTGCACCACAGTGTCCCCAAAGCCCCTGCAATCAGAAGAGTGCATTGGATTCTCTGGAACCAGAGTTAGGGATGGTTGTAAGCCACCATCTGGGTACTGGGAACTGAATCTAGGTCCTCTTCGAGAGCAGTGAATGTTCTTAACTGCTGAGCCACCTCTCCAACCTCTTTGATTTGTTTCCTTCAAATTCTGTCCTGCAGAGACATGGAAATCCAAGAATAAGTCCTCATTTCTAAGTATATAGAACATAAAATATTTTCTATCAGTTGGGAACACAGCACCTTGATTGCAGCTGAATATAGCATATGGTGACATTTCAGCAACAGTTTTTATTGATTATCTGTTAGTGATCCTTAGGCTCTGAGAAGGACTGACAGAACAGGCTTGCAGGCCACGGTCTGCTTTTCGTAAATCACAAAATACAGTTCATACTGCTCAAGAGATCTGTGTGCAGCGACTGAGGTTAGCCAGCCAGTGTTTTAAAGGCAATGCATGCCTTATAGTCCCAGCACTTGGGAGGCAGATACAGGTGGAACCCTGAGAGTTTGAGTCCAGTGTGGTGGTCTACAAAGTGAGTGAGTCCAGGGCAGCCAGTTCTGCAAAGAGAAACACTGTCTCAAAAAAAAAAAAAAAAAGCCAGAAAAAAACTCCAAACCAAATCCAGA
>NW_026596225.1:3676597-3715422 GCF_907164565.1 Psammomys obesus
AAAAAAAAAAAAAAAAAGCCAGAAAAAAACTCCAAACCAAATCCAGAACACTCCAAGTGTGGTCCGTGGTCCTGAGCCACCACCACAAGTAGAGGGACTACAGAGGTGATCTTGGTGATCTTAGAAGAGCACTCAGGTCCACCTGCGACTGTCCCCAACCAATGCAAATTGGTCCTGGCATCCAGGAGCTAAGCAAGCACTAAGTGGCCTGGTGGTTAAGAGGCTTTACTGCTCCCTCAGAGGACCAGAACTCATTCCTGGCACCTGTCTGGTGGTTCACAATTCTGCTTCCAGGGGATCCAACACCCTCTTCTGCCCTCTGCTGGCCATATGGTACACATGCATACATGCAGACAAATACTTGTGTATCCGAAAACATAAAATAAAATATATTAAAATAAAAATTTTTAAAGATGGTAGATGCCTTTAATCCCAGCACTCAGGAGGCAGAGTGGTGCCCTCTTCTGGCGTACAGGTGTACATGCAGACAGAATATTGTAAACATAATAAATAAATAAATAAATAAATAAATAAATAAATAAATAAATAAATAAATAAATAAAAAAAGATTCCTCTCGAGTTCTTGCCCAGACTTTCCTTAATCATAGACTGTAGCCTGTGAGCTGAGGCAAATCTTTTCCTCCTCTAAGCTGCTTCTGGCCCTGGTTGTCACAACAGCAGCAAACAAACTAGAACACCTACTGTCCAGTCATCCTGAACATAAGCCTTCTATCCACCATTTTCTGCTGCCTTAGCCACTGGGAGACGTTAACCTACACTCTGTGAATTTGCTTCTCCTGGATATTTGCTCTAAACGGAACAAGTCAATGTGCTGGCTCTGTGCCCAACTTCTTCCATTTACCACAGCGCTGTCAAAGTTCAGTCATGCTGAAGTATGTGTTGTACTTTTAATGACTGAAGAGTGTTGTAGTGTATGGTGGGATCACAGATTTCAGTCAGCTAACCCACATTTGAGGTTTTTTATATATAAATTATTTTGTTGTTTTGCTTTGTTTGTTTGTTTTTACTTTTTGAAACAGGGTCTTTGTTGTTACAAACCAACCTATCTTCAAGCTCCTCATGCTCTAGCCTCAGACCTGGAAGGGCTGGCTGTGCAGGCACGCCCAACCACGCTTTCTTACTGTTGGCTATCATTGATAGCCCTGCTGTGAATGTTTGTGTATAACTTTGTCTTGAATGGTTGTTTTGGCTCTTGTGAATACATACAAATGATTGAAGTTGCTGGGTCATCTGGTAAGTCTATTTTTAACTTTTTGAAGAAACACCAGCTACATTTTTACATTCTACAGTCTGTAGTGGATCCAAGTTTTCACTGTCCTTGTTAACACTTTTCTCTTAAAATAAGAAAATAAAAGAAAAAAGGATGTGTTATCTCAAGAGTGTGAGCACTACCTAAGTGAGGTTTTGATTTGCATTTTGTAATGACTAATGACACTGGGTTTCTCTTTCATGTGACTGCTAGCCATTTGTACATTTTCTTTGTTTTGTCTTTAGGACAAGGTCACACCACAGAGTCTAGGCTGGTCTTCTCCTCTTCCCTTCCCCTCCTCCACCTCCTCTTCTTTTTGTGTGTCCTTGGCTGTCCTGGACTTACTTTGTAGACCAGAGGCTGGCCTTGAACTCACAAAGATTCGCCTGCCTCTGCCTCCCCAGCACAGGAATTACAGGCGTGTGCCATTGCACCTAACTTGGTCTTCATTTCTATGCCCACCTCACTTGTGTATATCCTTGGGGGGAAAGGTAGCCGTTAAAATCTTTCTTTCTTTCTTTCTTTCTTTCTTTCTTTCTTTCTTTCTTTTTTTTTGAGACAGAATCTTGATGTTAGCTGGTCTTGATCTCCTACAACCAAAAAAATCCTACTGCCTCAGACTTTTGGGTAGCTGGATAGCTCATGCTATCTCACTTATATGCTTATTTATTATTATTTTGGTGATACTGGGAATCAAATTCAGGATCTTGAAAAAACTATGGAAATGTCTAACCACTGAACTATACCCTAGCCTTTGCTTTAAATGTTTCAAGAAATTGAAGAGTAAAGAACATTCCCACTTGGACTAGAGAGACTGTTCAGTGGTTAGAGCACTGGACACTCTTCCAGGGGACCAGGGTTCAATTCCAAGCACCCACATGGAAGCTCATAACTCTCTGTAACTCCAAGACCTGACGCCCTCACACAGACGTACATACAGGCAAACCACCAATGAACATAAAATAAATTATTTTTAAAATGAACATTCCCACTTAACTCACTCTGTGCTGAGTAATACAATGATACAAAAAACAAAACACATAACAAAATAATGAATCTCTTGAGTCTAGGATGGTGGCACACATCTTGAACCCCAGAACTCAGAGGTAGAGGCAGGCAGATCTCTGTGAGTTTAGAGGCCAACCTGGTCAGAGTGAGTTCCAGGACAGCCAGGACAATGCAGAGAAACCCTGTCTCAAAACACAAAACAAAGCAAAAAAAAAAAAAAAAAAAATCAATGTGAGCTGAGCACAGTGGCAGTTGTCTTTAGTCCTGGCACTCAGGAAGTAGAAGTACGCAGATCTCTATGAGTTCAAGGCGAGCTTTGTCTATATAGCAAGCTCCAAACCAGCCAAGGCTACATAGTGAGGCCTTGTCCAAACACACAAAACTGAATATAAAAAACCTCCTACAAAAATACAGTTAGCCTGGCCAGGCGTTGGTGGTGCACACCTTTAATCCCAGCACTCGGGAGGCTGAAGCAGGCAGACCTTTGAGGCCAGCCTGGTCTACGGAAAGAGTTCCAGGACAGCCAGAACTATGTGAAGAAACCCTGTTGTGAAAAAAAAAAATAATTAGCAGTACAACAAAAGGATTATACGCCAGAAACTGGAGGGGTTGTTCCTGGAATTCGAGGATGGTCCTACATCAAAAAATCAAGAAGTCAGGCGAAGCGGCCCACACCTGTGGTCCTAGCACTCGAGAGGCCTGAGGCCAGGGAGCTGCCATGACCCACACCAGAGCTCACGGAGAGCACAGGCTGTCTGAATAGAAAAAAACAGAGAATGGGGATGGGTGTCCTTGGAGCTACGTTTTGTCTTGATTGTTTCTCTGCTTCCTGCCCACCACGAAGCAGCCTTTACCACACTCTCTGCCAGGACACTGATACTCTATCTCACTGTGCAGAGGTCCACAAGCATCCGTGGGCTGAAGCCAGCAGCCACGAAGCTCAGATCTCTTCAAGTCGTTTCCTAAGTATTTTTTCACAGTGGCAAAAAGTGATCAAGAGAGATGAAGAGCTGGATGCAGTGGGCCACGCCCGTAATCCCAGCACTGTGGAAGGCAGATGCAGGCAGATCTCTGTGAGTTTGAGGCCAGCCTGGTCTACAAAGCGAGTCCAGGACAGCCAAGTCTACACAGAGAAACCCTGTTTTGAAAACAAAGCAAAACAAACCAAAAACAAAAACATAAACAGGTACAATGGCAACCAAAAAACTTAGGTTCAGTGAGTGATTGACCCTGCTTCAAAGGAATTAATGGAGAGTGATAAAGACACTGGTCTCTTCTGGCCTCTACATACACATGTGAACACACACACACACACACACACACACACACACACACACACACAAATAAATGATACTTTAAAAAAATTATTTAGGGGGCTGGAGAGATAGTTCAGCAGGTAAGAGCACTAACTGCTCTTCAATTCCCAGCATCCTCATAGAGGTCACAACTGTCTGTAAATCCAGTTTCAGGGGACCTGGCACCCTCACACACATACACAAGGCAAAACACCAGTGTACATAAAGTAAAATAAAAATAAGTCTTTAAATTAGAAAATAAAATTGTGTGTATGTTCGTCTGCATGTGTATGCAATGCCCACGGAGGCCAGAAGAGGGCGTTAGTGCCAGCAAGCTACGGGCAGCTGGAAGCCCCGAGATGCCAGGGTTTGGAGCTAACTGCTCCTGGGCCATCCCGGAAAGCAGCGAGTGCTTTCAGCCCCTGAGCCATCTCGCCAATCTTTAACAAAAAAGCACAGGTGAGCTGACGGAGAAAGCACTCCCTAGTTGCAGAAAGCAGAGCACCGCTGTCCTGGGGGTGGGAGGACGCAGAGAGAAGCTGACTGAGAAAGGAAGCCTTTCCGGTGAAGCTGTGCTTCGTTTCTGCACTGGGCTCGTAGTTACACTCATGGCGCAGAGCCTTCGTTGTGCTTGACGGTTGTGTTCAAGCTGCTGGGGTGGAAAGCACAACAGTCCCCCTGAGGTGGTCGTTTCTGCTATGCCATCAACCTGCCAGGCAAGGTGTTCCCACTGGGGATGGGAGCGCAGGCTGCTCCTGCAGGAAAGCTGAGGCATCTGGGTCTTACACCTCTGGCCTCTGTAGGCTCCTGCGCACACCTGCACACGCCCATACACAGACACATATAAAACAAGCGTATCACTTTAAAAAATAAGTTTTAAGAAAGCATTCATGAAGCAGAAGCAGGTGGATCTCTGTGAGTTTGAGGCTAGCCTGGTGTACATAGCAGGCTCAAGGTCAGTCAGGGCCACATAGCAAGGCCCTGACTCAAACAAAACAAAACAAAACAAAACAAAACAAAACAAAACACAAAGGAAGCCAACTCTGGCAATAGGCAGGGACACCTTGGTGGTGGTGGTGTTCTTACATCAGTCAGGGGCAGAGTAGATGGTCCTTTGTCCATCCTAGCCTGTTGCCTGACTTAGTGGCCAAAGCTGTCTTATGCAGTTTCAATATACAAATATTGACTACCAAAGAAAAAGGCAGTTTTACTGCGGAGAAACCAGGCTCCCCATTAACTGAGAAACGTGAACCTAACGGGACAGATTCTGCACTGAGAACTTGGCGTCACTTAATCTGAATAACTAAAGAAATGTAAGATCTCAAGTCGAGGCGCAAAACAATCGACTCCATGACCGTCGATGTCAACAGACACAGAGAAAGAGGAGCCGTGGCTGGTTTCAGGGGATCGTCAGACAGGTAAGGCGGCGGGGTGAACGGGCCTCTGCTGCACGCACCGGGGCGCGCAAGCCTTTCCCGGCTTCAGTTCCCTCCTCTCCCGTAGGAAGAGGACGGCCGCGTCACGCAGCTCGCAAAATCGGCTCGGGGAGAAACTTTCTGCGAACCAGCTCTCAGCCCGCGAGCTCCGCCGGAGCGGGCTGCCCGGAGGTGGGAGGCCGGGCCCGAACCGAGGGCGGGGCCGCCGCCGCGCCCCGCGGGCTCCGCCCCGGCCGCTGGCGTCACCACATTCCCGCCGCGGCTCCTCCCGCCGCCGCCGCCGCGGTGACAGGCGAGCCGGGCGGGTGACGGGAAGTGCGGGCCGCGGGCGCGGGCGGGGAGGTGACAGCAGCACGCGGGGAAGATGGCTGAGGACTTCGGCTTCTTCTCGTCGTCGGAGAGCGGGGCCCCCGAGGCCGCCGAGGAGGACCCGGCCGCCGCCTTCCTGGCCCAGCAGGAGAGCGAGATCGCCGGCATCGAGAACGACCCCGGCTTCGGGGCACCTGCCGCCAGCCAGGTGGCCTCCGCGCAGCCGGGGCTCGCGAGCGGGGGTGAGTCAGCGCGGCGGCCTGGAGCCCGGGGCCGCGGCCGCTGCCGGGGGCCGGAGGCCCAGCCTCGCTCACACCGGCCTGGGTGCCGGCGGGGGTCCGAGCCCGGCCATCTGGGCTGACCAGGGGTAGCCCGGGGGGCGGGGGGCAGGCTGCGTGTGTCCGTGGGGCCTGGGAAAAGAGGGAGGAGCCGGGAAGTGAGCCGGGAGTCTGCGCTGAGACTGGATCCACTGACTCCGGGGACAGGAGTTTAGTCATGACATTTCATCCGCAGGCCAGCTCCTCCAGTGTCTGGCCTGGAACCCTCCCCTGCTTGGTTCTGAGAGTCGTTCTCGAGGCCCAGGGTCCTAGCCAAGTGGTTCTGGTGTGGAACGAACACAGTCCCCACCCAGGGCTTAGCGTTCATTCTCCTGCAGGGAAGCAGGGGCCTCCAAGAACCCGCAGCTCTTCCTCGGGGACCACCTGCCGTTCTGCCGCGGTGGAGACATGTTAATTACACTTAATAATTTCGCACACATTACTGAACGCATTTCAGAACTGGCTACAGGAAGCCTCAAAAGGTACACTATTAAAACAGCTAGGAAGCGGCGGTCAGGAATTAAACCCCTTCTGTCCGATTCCGCGTCCTTCCTGTCCAGACCACATTTGCCTGACTGTTAAGTCTGGGCAGCGGCATAAAGGGCCAGGAGTCCTGCCCTCCCTGTTGTAACTGTTTGTTTAGTGGATCTACCAACGTGGGCCAGGACCTCTGTGGATAGCTTCAGACATGAGGGCTTAGGGCCTGTTGCCTGCAATGTTTATCATTGATACTTCTGACCCAAGGAACAATTTCTTATAAATATATTTAAGTAAAATGTGGACCTTCCTGGTTACACTCCTAATAGGCCTTGTTTCTTATTTTTGTTGCAATTTTAGAGAGGTCTAATAGGTCTATTGCAAGTAAGTCTTATGTGTACCTGTTCACAAAGCTCTGTAACAGTCATAGTTCTTAAATTTGGCATTCTGCTATGCTGCCATCCCCGCTGGGGACACAGAACGAAGCCACATCTGTGGCTGAAGGGTTCACTCAACTCTGCCATGACTAATGTCATGAGCCTTTTGTAACATATGAGAACCTGGAGTTTGCGGGGTTATCAGGATGGCACTTGAGCCTGACTCCTGGAACCTGTGTGGTAGAGAGAACCCACTCCCACAAATTGTCCTCTGACTTCACACACACACACGTGGGCATCCTGTAGGCACACACATGCACAAGTAAATAAAATATAAATAATTCAAGAGAAGAAATTGGAGTTTGAGTATCCTGCCTAGGGCCACACAGCCATGAGTGATAGACCTGGGGCTTGGTTTCAGGCCTCCTCGCTCCATACTCTATGTTTTCCTAAAGACCAACTGTGCAGGCCTCCCTAGGAGGCGGCTGGACGTGGCAAAGCGAAGCAGGGGCCTACCAAGCCAGCCACACAGGTCTGAAATAGTGCCGTCTGTCCACAGGCCCTTCCTTGTCCCGGGAACCTGCCTGGGTGCCTGCGTGGAACTCATGGGTGCACAGTTCCCCTGGGAACAGCTTGTCCCTCAGCAGGAGGTCCCAAGTTGTTAGACACTCACAAGGAAGACAGATGCAGCTCAGGCCGAGGATACCCATGAGGGCCTGGGACTTAGCAAGCTGTTTGTCCTGGGGGCTGACAGTCTGGATGGGTACAGCACTGCCTGGCTCTGGGTATGGGGGGACAAATATGGTGCTAGCCCTTAGGGGAGCTGCCAGGCACACAGCCCTCTGAGTGTCTGCCAGACTCCTACATTTGATGCTGCAGGTGTCCAGCTGCCCTCCTGAGAGGCAGTTTGGGGAACAAGGAGGTACTTCAGGAGGGGGCTCAATGGGTGTTCAGGTGTGAATAGAACGGACCTGATTCTCCTAGGCCTAGACAGTGCTAGGCATCCTCCTTTGGGTTGCAGGGAGTGGCAGGAGCCTGGGTGGTCTGGAGGAAAGGGCTGGGGCCTTCTGGGAGCTGGAGAGAAGCTGCCTCCAGCAGCAGCCAGCAGTGCACACCTCTGAGTCACCTCCCCTCAGACAATGAGGTGTTCTGACAGCAGCACCTGTGCTGAATTCGCTCCTGCTGACTCTCTGGAGGCCCTGGCAAAGCTGTGTCTGGTGTAGGCGGGAGCCTGAGCCCGGCTGAGTCTTCTTTCCGGGTAGATCTGCAGCCAGCCTGAGCCATGGACACTTTGTTTCCATTCATCAGCCTTGGGCACTGCCCAAATGGTCTACGCTTTCACACCCAGTTCTCCAGGCTCTTGGCCTGACTGTGATGTATGGGCCAGCTCTGTGTAATCCTGTTGCCTCTGCGGGCCTCAATACGCTCACAGGAATGTTCTGGATCCTTTGCCCTTATTCCCAAATGGGCCAGGCATCCGAGGAGGCCACACAGCTTAGGACTTGTATTTGCTCTCTTCGTTCTGTGGGCCCTGTTGTGCACACGGGATCATGAATGTGCAATAGTCAGGTAATTCAGACTGGTAATTCCGTAGGTGGGTGTGTCCAGTCCCAGAGAGGCTAACAACACTCCCGTTTTTCTGGAGGCCAAGGTGGGCACCAGGAAACTCAGTGGCCTTGTCAGAGAGGGGTCTGCTGGGGGCAGATCAGGTTGAAGAGAGGTAGATGGACTTCTCCAAAAGGCTGTTCCTACAGGCACACAGCATGAGGAATGGACCCTGGCGAGATAAGGCTGAGGAAGAGGCTACCACTCATTACCCTTTTGGCATCACCCTCATTTAGAGAGCAGCCCCCTGCCCCCCACACCTCAGATGGTGAGAGCTATTGCAGTGGATCAGGATTAACCCCTGCTTGACCGTAAGTAAGTTATCATTGATATCTACGGCAGCTGACTGACAGGGGTTAAGAATCCCCCTTCAATCCTTCCTGGCTAAGCCAGAATCACGGTTGCCCCTCACGGTTGTCCCACCCAGGACTAACTGTCCTGTGGTGACCACATTAGGCCTGCTGTGGCTCACAGCTAGGAGGCGTGGCAGTTTCAGAAAGGCCTTGCCAACTGCAATGAGCCCCAAAGAGCAATCCAACTCTCATTTGGCCAACTGTCTCTGTCTACCCATTCTATGCAAGAGCCCTTAGCTGGAAAAAAAAATGCATTCAGAGCCTGGTAAAGGGTACATGTTCCCAGGCATGCCAAGTCAGAGTGGGACACCCATGTAGTATTATGGCATACCCCAGAGATAAGGCCTTCTTTTAGTGCCTGAGGAAGCAGGCTAAGGTTCCAGTAGTACCCTTGCACACCATTAAAAAAAAAAAAAAAAAAAAGAGAAGAGTTCATTTGTTTATTCAGCATCTAGTGAGACTGAACTTGTAGAAAGGCCCAGGTCCCATGCATGGGCGTGGCTCTGAAGAAGACAGCCAGCCACTCTTCCAGATGTTTGCCAGATGTAGGAGGACAGACCAGCCAAAGTGGTGGTGCAGGTATGAGATGCCAAGGGTCCAGGCTGGGCTGGGTATCGGAGTGAGTAGGAGGCATAGTGAGGGGCAGGGCTACAGCCGAAGCTACAGGTAATCTGTGACTAACTGGATGTTGGACCAAGGGATTGGGAGGAGTCACAGTGAAGGCAAAGGGAAACCTTGGGATGGGCACAGAGAGGAAAAATAGGCCAAGTGTTGCCCAGGGGGAGCTGTGAGGCCTGCTCTCCCAGGCAGAGCAGTTGCCCAGGGTTCCAGCAGGACATGCAGAGACACAGCCCCCTCTCCTCCTCATCCCTGCTGGCCTCTCCCTAAGCCTGCAGTAGCCATGTCTGCTTACCAGGTCCCGGCTCCACAGGTAACTTCAGGAGGGTAAGGAACAGTGCAGTGCCGGCTGATCTAGAGCAACTGCAGTAGCCTTTCTGAGCCTCTACTTGAGGCTCTGTGAACTGGCCACTGACAGCTTCTTCCTAGGGGTGTGGTAAATACTAGCCTTGACAGTGGGTACACACGGGAACACTCTGGGCCCGAGCCTCAGCTGTTTATATAGCCATTATATCTGAGGGGGATGCACAGGTTGGCTCCAGAGCTAAAGGAGGACCATTTTGTGCTTGTAAGCTGGACCATGAATGATGCTGTCTGCTTGCTCTTTCCAGCTGGTTCTGAGGACATGGGGACTACAGTCAATGGAGATGTGTTTCAGGTAAGCAGAGGTGGGGCTGACTGCCTCAGGCTCAGTCACTTGTGTCTCCACTGGGGGTCATTTAGGGCTGTTTTCTTGTCATGTTGGGGAGACAGTGACTGAGGAGTTGTTCAGATTGTCCTCACGGGTATCCAGCTTCAGGAAGGAGTGGCATGGGATGAAGGACATCGGAGCTCTGCCTGAGCAGGCGCTTCCCACATCCCACACCCGTGAGTGCTTTTACTCTTTGATCAGGAGATTAGGCGTGGAATTTCCCCGGAGCAAACAATTGGGAAAATATACCGATTCTCAGCAGGATGATTTGTAACAGCAGACAAACTAGCAGTAATGTAAATGTCCAGACTCAGGGCCTTGGTAGACAGTTACAAAGGGCTATCAGAACCCCCTGTCCCTTATGCATGTCCTTATTAAAGTGACTTGCAGAATGAGTGATGTGCCATTACTTTTTACATTTTAAGCGTTTGCACAAAAAATGTTTGGAAAAAGCATTGCAGTTGTTAATGATGGTTGGCCCTGAGCATGAGAGGCCCGGGCTTCCTGTTTCCACCACAGGGACTGACTGGTAGGGATGGATGGGTAGATGGAGGGTGTTCTACTTAAGGATAGTCTGGGATGGGGCTCAGTGGAGAAGCTCTGAGTTAAATCTCTAGTACCACAGAAAATGGAACAAAACACAGCACACAGACTGATAGAGTGTGGGAGCCAGTGGCATCCCCCAGAACCCCACCTAGGTGCAGAGAACCCTGACCTTTAGGTGGGGCTTGGCCTCCACTATGTCAGGGCCTGCAGCTTCCGGATCTCCTGAGCCCCACCCTGCGGAGGAGTTGGCCTCTTGGATTCTGGGAGAATAAACAATACTTTCTTATGTAACTGGGAGGGGTTCGCCGTAACACAGGAAAACTGGCCTAGCCCCATTTCTGGAAAACTACTTGACAGACAGTGAGCTAGAATGGTCTCTTCCTGGGACCCCCTCGGCACCATGCCCAGTTGAGTGCTGCAGAGCTAAGGAGTAAGTGTTATTTTTGTCCTGTTAGAACTTCTGACAGGCCATTTGTGGGCTCTAGGCACATTCACAAGGACTTTAGTGGCCCCAAAGGTCTTTATTGTGAAGTGGACATGCTGCAGCAGCACTTGGAACTGCAAGAGTGTCTCTAGAACATTCTGAGCAGCATCCTCTCTTCAGCTGAGAAGCCTGAGAGTCGCAGGTGCTGAAGAGCCTACACAAGTCCACAGAGCGACACCAGTGGGCTTGAGTTTTCCTCACTTGAGTGCGGTGGCTCTCCTGCCCTCTCCAGCATCCCAGTCCACCTGAGGGTGTGCAGTCTCAGCAGTATTCTTCCTCTTGCTATCACAGCGCCCTGAGGCATGGAGCTCTGTGAGTCACAGCACTCTCTGGTGCTGCCCTAGAACACCCCCCACCCCCCCCCCCCCCCCCCGGGCAAGGGAGGCTCACAGAAGAGACAGTGCCTTTGATTTAGCTGCAAAGCTCCTTCCAGCCTGCATGGTATACTCTCTGAACTGGTCTTTGGTCTGCTGATGGATCCTACTATTTGTAGGAGGAGCATAGCAGTATGTGGTTCAGGGACAAAAGCCTTGATCTGTGCAAACTCGGCACATCCCAGGGACAGCCTTGCGCCTTAGTCTTTCGTAGACTACCACGTAGGTGACCCTCAGCACAGCCTGAGGGTAAGCCTGCCAGCACCATGCCAGCTACTTTGGCGCCATGGAGGATGGAGAGGGACAGGGATGAAAACCCCCTGTAGGACTCATCCCCCCCCCTTCTTGCCGCTGTTCTCCCCTCCTATGAGCTACTTAGGGGACTCAACAGCTCAGCCCAGCTTAGCTTGAGCTGTTCAATCCTGAGAGCCTCGTCATCCGGCCGTGGGGTTTATCATGCACTTGGCTGGCATCAAAGCCCAGAGGCTTTCAAAGTGGAATCCAACAGAGAAGCCCCCTCAGAGAGGGGGGCCAGGAAGGCTGGGTGGCAATCAGCTGGCCTGTCAGTGGCTTGCTTTCTGCTCCTGGCTATAACCAGCCCTTTCCTCAATGGAGCTTTGGAGGAGTTCAGAGTGCTTCTTCAGATACTAGTATGGCCACTGATACCCTGGGCTGCTAAACCTCGTGGAAGTGACTGCATCTCCTACCTAGGAGGCTCAGATGGGCATGGGTGAGCCTCAGTGTGGCCTCTGATGCTTACTGGCTCAGGCAGGAAAACAAACCCAAAGCAACTGGGAGGAAAGCCAGTGAGGTATCTCTTGGGGCCTGCCTGCCAGCACCCCTGCTGTGCTCACACAGACTGGGAATGAGTGGTCTAACCGCATGGTGACTGCTGCGCAAGGCAGTCTTTTTCATATGCATGGACCGTGGGGTGACGTCCATGGCCATTACTTTCTGTGAGCTTTACTAGGAACCTTGAGTGGGACACTGTCACCCTCACTTCACAGGTCTGAAATCAGAGTTGCCCAGGGAAGGGATTTTTCTCAACAGTTATCACCCAGCGCCTGGCAGGATAAGCACTCTAAGCCAGGCCTCTCTGCTACAATGTCCAGCGCCTTTCCTGGGCCCTCGCCTGCCTTTATAATCAACCATTTGTTCACTTCTCAACACCCATTCTTTGTGGGCAGGGCCAGTGCTGCGGTGGTGGGTGTGAGGCAAAGCCAGTGCAGTGTTTGTCCCCAGAGTTTATGACTTATGGAGCTCAGAAACCTGGAAAGAAGTCACTATAGCCCAGGAGCCTGGATTTAGGGTGATGCCCAGACATGAGGGACATAAGTTCAAGGCTAGCATGGGGCACATTTTGAGGCCTTTAAACAAAGAAACAAAAAACTTAACAGCCTGAGTTCTTTATAGGGATTAACCTACTTAATCCTCCCAATACCCCATTACGCAGTTTCTTTTATTATCCTCATTTGCTCAAGGAGATTGAATAGCTGTTCTAGTTACACAGCTTGAGTGACTTCAGGAGGTAAAGTCTGGAAGCCTAACAGGGGAGTAACACAGTGTGTTTCCCTGCTGCCTAGGGAGGCATTGCTGGTTCTGGCTGAGGGAACAGAAGGTAAGACACTTGGCTCAGGGCTCATCCAGAGTCCCTATGGAGTCTGCTGTACAGAAGGACGTGTTAGGAAAGCCCCAAGAGGCCACAGACCCAGTGCTGATAGCATTGCCTAAAGGGGAGTCACACAGAACTCTCAAACAGGGCGTATCAGCGGCCTCTCAGGTAGTGTAGCAGGGGCTCCCAGCCTGGGCCTGAGACAGGCCACGTCTATTTCCGGGGTGTAAAACTGCTCCAGGGCTGCCCAGGCTTCATACCCAGACCACAGGCAGCAGTGGAAGCCTAGACTTCATTTTCTGGCTTCTCCTAGATGATGACCTTGGATTAACTTAACCTTTCTGAGCCTGGTTTCTCATTTGTAAAATGGGGATTCAAGGCTTTGCCCTGCTGTTCGCACAGAGTTGTTGGGAAAAGCACATTCTAACCACGACAGCTTCTTGTAAATTACTGACTTGTCTACTCAGTACTCAGTGAGCTAAGGAGTAGACTGGGGGCAGGAAACAGGTGTGCATGTGTGTGTGTGTGTGTGTGCGCGCGCGTGTGCCTCTGTGTGTGTGTGTGTGTGTGTGTGTGTGTGTGTGCGTGCGCGCGCGCGTGCACATGGTGTATGTGTGTTATGGCGGCAGGCAGAGACACTGAAGGGACAACACCTCTCATCTTGAGGTCACTTAGCACAGCCAGGGTGTGGCTGGGTGGTAGGCTTTGTCTAGCAGGCTAAGGCCCTGGATTCAGCACTGCGGTGACTGGGCACAGAACAATGGAGGAGACAAGGGCAGTACAAGAACCACACCACACAGAAGCAGCATGTTCCTGTTAGCTATTTTATAGCAAGGATGTACACACCCACTTATTCACGTTGAACCTGGCTCTGTCACTTGCTTGCCAGGGGTGACCATGGTACTTTGGAATGAGATTCCCCTTACCTATAAAACAAGGGCAATAAACACCTTCCAAAGCCAGGGATAGTGGTGCACGCCTTTAATTCCAGCACTCAGGGAGGCAGAGGCAGGTGGATCTCTGTGAGTTTGAGGCTAGCCTGGTCTACAGAGTGAGTTCAGAACAGCCAAGGCTACACAAAGAAACCCTGTCCCCTGCCCCCCCAAAAAAACCACAAACACACACAAAAGACAAAACAACCTTCCCAGTGGAATTATAAAGATCAAAGACATCTATTTAGACACAAGTGCTCTGGAACCTAGCTAGGTTAGGGAGCCTGCCCAGAGGAGCTTCTCCAGCATTTCTTTAGGCCACTTTCTCCGGCATGTCAGCACCTATGTACTTAAGAGTTTCCCAAAGGCATCTGCCCTGCTTGGTCCTCCAGCATGCTGGGTTTTTGCCTATGATGCCTTTCCTCTGTCCTTCCTGTTGTCTGCCCTCAGGCAAGAATGGCCATGCCATTTTTTGTCTGGTCTCTCACCTGGCCTGGACTACAGTACACCCATCAGCTGTGAGGGACTCCCTGTCTAAAGCAACCAGAAGACAGGCTGTCTTGTCCATCCCTGTCCAAAAGCACCTAGACATATACGAATTTAATCTTCCCCTGTCTGCTGGGTTGTGCTGGGGATTATACTTGAACCCACAGTCTCATGACTGTTCGGGACATACTCTATCATTGAGTTATGTCCTGAGCCTCAGTAACCCTCCCCATCTAGGCCTTCCAGCTCTGGATGCTGTGTGGAGGCAGTCAGTCACTGGCCAGAAGGCTAAGGGGGAGTGGGAAAACAAGCAAGCCATTCCAGACAATAACAAGTGCTGTGATGACAATAAAATCAGCTGAAATCTACAGGGGACTGATTCTAGAACCCCAAAATATAAAATATAAAGATCCAAGAATTCAAGTTATTTAATAAAATGGTAAAGTATTAGGGTTATGGAACACTTCCAAGGCCCTGGGTTCAATCCCCAGCTGTGTGATTGAGGGGAATGGCATAGTATTTGCATGTAGCCTACACACATCATATCCTATATATGATACTATTTAGGAAAAAAAGACAGAAACAAAACTCTGCATATGTTCATGGAAGAGGCTGCTGTTGTAGAAATAACTATAGTGCAGGCTCAGTGACCTCAAGGATGAGCAGATTCAGAAGGAAATTGCTCAGATAAGCACTGCAGTCCAGGGCGGTGGCAATGCCTTTAATCCTAGCTCCTTGGAGGCTGAGGTGGGAGGATCCAAAATTCAAACCCAGGGCTGGGGAGATAGTACAGTGATTAAGAGCACTGACTGCTCTTCCAGATGGCTAGGGTTCAGTTCTCAGCAGCACATGATCGTTTACAACTGTCTGTAACTCCAAGATTTGACATTGTTACACAGACATACATGCAGGCAAAACACCAGTGCACATACAATATAGATAATAAAAAAAGAAAATCCTTTAAAAAATTCAAGGCCAGATTGGATAACTTAACCTGACCCTGTCTCAAAACAGGAAGGAAAGGAGGAAGGAAGGAAGGAAAGGAGGAAGGAAGAAAGAAAGGAAGGCAGTAGCAGCAATATGGTTCATCTGAAGGCACTAGTCCTCAGTCCTGATGAGCTAAGTTTATCCCTGGGACCTACATGGTAGAAGAACTGATTCTTGCAAGTTGTCCTCTGACCTCCATACTTACACCATGGTGTGTGCATACACACATAAAATAATAAATATAATTTAAAAATAAAAAGACTGCTCACTTCGGCAGTACATATACTAAAATTGGAAGGATACAGAGAAGATTAGCATTGCCCCTTAAAAAAATTGAGAAGGGCTAAGGATATAGGCACTGTTCTGTGGGAAGACATTAAACAACAGCAATACTGACAGTTGGGCAAATGCTGGAAGGAGCACAGGGATTGGAGACCGGGGGAGTTAGGGAGCTTTGGGTAGACAGCAGAGCTAGAGAAGGCCGTGGTGGGAGCACTGGGATGGAGAAGCCTGGAGTGTAAGGGCCTGGAATGTTCTGGGAGGAGGTGGGTCCCAGGTGGACATGCACATGATAGAGATTTCAGCGGCTGAGGGGCGGAGTTGGGTCAGTGCCCACAGCAAAGTAGAGGGCCAAGCACCAGCCAGGCATGGTGGCAGAGCCCACACTTTCACCTTTAGAAAGGCTCTCTCAGACCAGAGGTGTCCCATCCACACTGACCTAACATTTCTGTCCCAAGCTCTAGCAACTCTTGTCACCAGAGCTGAACCACACTAACCACCTCTGTCCACCTCTCTTGGCCTTAATGTTGCTTCTGTACAATGGGAATGAAAAATGACAGTAATGGGCTAGCAAGATGGCAAAGCAGGAAAGGCACTTGTTGCCAAGCCCCAGGGCATGACCAGTCTCAGAACCCATCTCAGAAGTAGAGAACCATTCCCTTAAGCTGTCCTCTGACCTCTACACTCAGGTCCTCTCTGCAGATACAAGTAAATATTTTTTTAAAGATTTATCTATTTATTATTTACATAGTACTCTGCTTGCTTGTACACCTTTGTACCAGAAGGGCCATCGTGTGGTTGCTGGGAATTGAACTCAGGACTTGTGGAAGAGCATCCAGTGCTCTTAACCTCTGAGCCATCTTTCCAGCATACAAATAAATAAATGTAATTAAAGACAAAGAATAACAGTCCTAATAGCACCCACTGAGCTATCATTCTGGGGCACTCTTCCGTCTTACAAAGGGTTTAGGATGGAAGAGGGCTTGCTGAACACGCACCATTTGGGTTTCATCAATGCAATGGAATACAACGCTCATAAACCTGGCTTAGTGGCACACACCTGATTCCTGCGCTCTGGACGTGGGGTTGGATAATGAGAACTTCAAGGTTATTTCCAGATATAGAGCAAGTTCTCAGCCACCTTGGGCTATGTGAGGCCCTGTCTCTACACAGAGAAATAAATACCTGGAAAATTCCATGCGTCACACGCAGCATCGGGTGTGAGAGTCCCATTTTCATGCGGAGCTCAGCCAGCCCTGTGCACTGGTGAGTACAGCTGTACTGTCAGCAGTGGGACTGTGTGGCTTTAGGGGACAGGTTCACCACAGGAAAGTTCTGTTACTTTATTTTATGTGTAGGAATATTTTGCCCTTGTTTTCTTACTTTTTTGTCGCTGCGATAAGACACCATGACCAAGGTAACCCAGAGAGGAAAGTGCTTTTTTGGGGCTCAGTTTCAGAGGGTCAGTGTCCATAACCATCATAGCAGGCAGCAGGCAGGCAGGCGTGGTGCTGGAGCAGTAGCAGAGAGCTTACACCTTGAGCCACTAGCACGAGAAGGACAGAGCTAACTAGCAGCAAGGTGGCCTCTGAAACATCCAAGCCAGCCCCCAGTGACACACCTCCTCCTCCAGGCCACACCCAATTCTTCCCAAACAGTTCCACCAACTGGGGACCAAGCATTTAATGGTTGAGAATATGGGGGCCATTCTCTTCAAACCACCATAGCCTGTGTGCGTGTCTGTGCAGCAAAGTGTGTGTCTACAGCCACACTCTAGGTCCTCTGAGCGGGATCGACGGATCATTGTGAGCTGCCACAAGGGTGCTGGGAACCAAACCTGTGTCCTCTGGAGGAGCAGTCAGGCTCTTAACTGCCAAGCCACCTCTCCATTTGTCTCCTCCTTCATTGTCATAGCAAAGTTTTAGTTTGCTTTGTTTTTTTCAAGACATGGTTTCTCTATGTAGCCTTGGCTGGATCCCAGCCTGGATCTCACTATGTAGACCAGGCTGGCTGGAACTCACAGAGATCCGCCCCTGCCTCCCGAGCACTGGGATTGAAGGTGTGCAGCTTCAGGTGACCACCCAGCTATGGCCACGCTTTAGCCATGGTTGTCTGCCTGTGTCTGGACTGCATGTTCCCTCAGCAAGTGTCTGCTGTCTATGTGCACTGAGTTGGCTTCTGTACACAAGCAATGGACCACAACAGACCGGCCCTGCTATCATACAGGTGATATTCTGATGGACAAATGAACATATTAGTAATGAGGTCATAGCAGACTGTATAAGTCCTATCGTGTAACAGTTATAGCAGAGATAGATGTTAATGATGGCAGCACAAGGGGCTCCCCATCGTGTGAAAGGCAGATGACATTAACACTTTTTAAAGGTTTAGTTTATGTGCTTGAGTGTTTTGCTTGCATGTATGTTGGATGCATCACCTGCATGCAAATGCCTGTAGAGGCCAGAAGGTGTGTGATCCCCTGGAACTGGTGTTACAGACAGCTGTGAGCCCTGTGATGGTGCTGGGAACTGAACTGAACCATGTGAGTGTTCTTTCCCATGGAGTAATTTATTATTTATTTAATGTGCATTGGTATTTGACTGCCTGCATAGTCTGTATGAGGGTGTAGGATCCGCTGGAACTGTTACAGACAATTGTGAGCTGCCCTGTGGGTGCTGGGGATTGAACCTGGGTCCTCTGGAAGAGCAGCTGATGCTGTTACCCACTGAGTCATCTCTCCAGCTCCCCTAAACTTAGGTTTAAAACTCATCTTATTCCTGTAACACTCAGACCCTTTGGGAGTATACAGTGATCAGGCACTGAGAAGTTGAGTGGCCTGCCCAAGGCCATGTTGGGAGCCGGGCTGCTGGCAGAGAGCAATACAGAGGATAAAGATGCCGTGGTTATAAGGGCTGGGTGGTGGTGTGGGCTGAGGTTGCCTGCTGCTGCCTGCGGGTCCTGCTCTGAGGCCTGTCTTAGTACCAGTAAGAGCAGTCCAAACAGCAGGGCGGGTGTGACAGGCCAGGACACTGTGCTTATGTTGTAGGAGGCTAATGGGCCTGCCGATGGCTATGCTGCAATTGCCCAGGCAGACAGGTTGACCCAGGAGCCTGAGAGCATCCGCAAGTGGAGAGAGGAGCAGAAGAAAAGGCTGCAGGAGCTGGGTGAGGGCATCCCTGGGGGAGGGACGATTCCAGCGGGGATGGCCTCTGGGACATGCTGGGTGGGACAGAGCGAGGCAGCCTTGGAGCCTGGGCAGGCACACTCGGCTGAGGGTGGGTCCTGGGCTGCTGGATGGGGCCTGGATGGGGCAGCCAGGGTGGCTGTGTTCATTGTCCTGCTGGGCTCACAGATGCTGCCTCTAAGGTGACCGAACAGGAATGGCGGGAGAAGGCTAAGAAAGATCTAGAGGAGTGGAACCAGCGCCAAAGCGAACAGGTTGAGAAGAACAAGATCAACAACAGGTGGGCGAAGCCCTGGGACCGAGGGGTGCTGAGGAGGCTGAGGGAAACCATGGGCACATAGGAGGACACGAAGGGAGCCATGGGGCAGCGAAAGGGGCAGTGGTGGGGAAGACTGTCTTGAGATGGGCAATGTATGAAGGACATAGGAGAGAAGAGCTGTGGAGATCTGGGGTTCCTCATAGCACGCCCACTTACCAACTCCTACTCCTCTCCATGACTGACAGGAAACAGAATGGGTGCCAAGGCCCTGAGCCCTCTGTGGGCTCAGGTCTGGGGGGAGTGAAGAGCCTGAGTATCTGTGGCCATTTCTTATAGAAATGACAGTACTTCAACCCAGTGTGACTTGAGACATTAGAGGCCTATAAGGACGAAAAGGCCAGGGCAGTGGCACTGGGTGTGAACGATGTCAATCACACTCCTTCTCCTGCCACTCAGCTCTGCTTCTTTCTGCTCTGACTCTACTACTGGACATACAGCCTGTGTGGGAACAGCAGCCTTAGGCTTCTGCCCTACTGTCTTGGCAAGCCAAGTGGAAATAGCAAGTATCTAGTGGCTCCTACTGAGTTGAGCATGAGCATGAACTTGGACTATGTGCTCAAGCCAGGCCAGGAGAAGGGAGGCTCCTCTGGGACCCAGCCAGGGTGAAGGTGCCATTTGCTGGGTTGCTGTGGGGGCCAGTTTTATGCTAACCACAGGGACTGCGGTGGAAGCAGCTGACCCTGCAAAGCCAAGCAGGTTAGGGGCATGGAGTAAGCTGGAGAACACGTTTGTGGAAATGGATGTTCTCCTGCTTTGGACGCTCTTCAAGATACAAGATCCTCCCCAAAGGGAAAGACAGTCAAACTGCTGCATCCCACGCTGTGCACTGAGCCATCACACGAGGACCCTTCTGTGTCCCCAGAGTTCAGGGGAAGAGAACCACACTTGGATCCAGTGGGGCCCGTGCATGAAGACCGTAGAAGCAAAGGGGCAATTAGCTGGGGCTGGAGAAGAACCACTGTCTAGAGCAGCGGCTCTCAGCCTGTGCTCACAACTCACAGGGGTCGCATATCACACCTCCCGCATATCAGATATTTACATTACAAGTCTTACAAGGAGCAAAGTTATAGTTTTGAAGTAACAACAAAATAATTTTATGGCTGGGAGTCACCACAACATGGGCACTGTATTACAGGGTCACTGCGTTAGGAAGGTTGACAACACGGGTCTAAAGCTTGTTTTTGAGGGATGTCCACGGTTCATCAGAAAAGAAGGGCTTTTGATAAAAGGGAGAATTCTAGACCTGGGAACATCATGGTAAGAAAGAGAGGATGTGGTGTGTTGGTCTATAGGGACTCAAAGTATAGAGGTAACCGTTTTGGGAAGCAGATGGTATGTGGGAGTGTCACCAGGAGGGCCTTGGGAAGAGACCTCAGTGAACAGTAGGGAGCCATCAAAGGTACAGGACTCCTAGGTCTCTGTGGGTAACTGTCAGCTTTGAATTGTACTTCCTAAC
Source organism: Psammomys obesus (assembly GCF_907164565.1). Lineage (NCBI taxonomy): Eukaryota > Metazoa > Chordata > Mammalia > Rodentia > Muridae > Psammomys > Psammomys obesus. Next base: position 3,697,013 of record NW_026596225.1, read on the forward strand.
ATGTCTCCTCTCGGAGGTACTAACGCACTGTTTCTCTTTCTCTTTAACCCTGTGCCTGCCTGTCTTGCTGTCTGTGTTCCCCCACCTAACTCCTTCTCCTAACTTTTTCCTCAAGGATTGCTGACAAAGCGTTCTACCAGCAGCCAGATGCTGATATCATTGGCTATGTGTACGTGTCTCCTTTGCTCTCTGCAGGGGCAGCTGTGGAGGGCGGCCCAGCATTTCAGAGTCTCTTGTCTGTGTGGTATAAATGAATGTGGCTGGGCTCAGAGCAATGGCCAGAGCAGGAGGCGACCTCCAGGACTGCTGCAGGCACCAGCCCTTGCCTTCCATCCTTCCATCTCTGTCTTTCCGGCAAACTGGAGGGAGCTCTGCCCATTAGAGTTCCCAAGTGGGGGCGGAGGACGGAACGCACTGGCCAGCCTCACATGGGAGGGGGAGAGGACAAGCAGCCCCTTGGGGATGGGTAGGTGAGATGCGGAGACCTTTTCTGGACAAACACCCAGCATAGAGTGCGGAAGGCATAAACAATGAGAGATGTCTTTATGCCTGCCCTTGCCCCACCTCTAAGCGCATGCACTTGGCCATGAGCCCCTGCCCTCCCCGGCAGCTCTCCTCCCGTGCATCTGGATTTGCAGTGTGACTGGACTGTGCCTGCTCTAGCAGTAGAGGGGCAAGCAGCCCCAGGTGATAGGTAGTGCTCTCTGGACAGTAGTATCGGGGAAGCGACAGTGAAGACAGTGATTTCTGAGAATTGTTTACTCCCTTCACACACTGCCTTACTGCTCCCGCTGGAGCTGGGTCTTCTGAACCACAGGCCTCTACCGCCATCTGCACTTGCCTCCCCTTACACCACACGGCAGCAGGTGCAGCTTTCCCTCCTGCCGCCCACCCGACCTGTACCTACATCTGGCCTGTACCTGCTGGTACTTATCCTATGCCAGTCACAGGTCATACAGAGAGAAGAGACACACAGCAGCACTCCCCTGACCCCAAGTTGCTCATGGGTTGGAATCTGAGCTCTGCTGGGGACCCAGTGTGTGTTTCAGGGGCTCAAGACCCTCAGCTGCACCTTAAGATTTAGAAATGAATTCGCTGGGTTGCAAGGGTTAACGAGGACATTTTAAGTGGAGAAGCAGCTCAGACAGCGGCCTGGAGAGGACTGAGAGGCTGGGCTTTCGGCAACGGAAGGGAGCTGAAGCTTGGGAGCTGGAATCTCTGTTGTTCCAGGCTAAGGAGCTTAGATTTGATCCTCAATGCAGTTGGCAGCCATGGAGGTTTCTAACAGGGAAAGGGTTATCTGGCAGGTGTGGTGCTGTAGAATACCACTGGGTTCAATGCTCCTATTGGGCCTAAGGAAAAGGTCCAGAGGACCCAAAAAGGCTCTGAAGGAGAAAGAGTTAGAATCAAAGACTTCCCAGCCTTTCACCTGCCTACGCATTGCCAAGGGAGCTTGAGCAAAGCAGATTCTGGTTCTGTAGAACTGAGGTGAGGCTCAGGCTGTTTCTGTAAGCTCCAAGGGGATGGCCTGCTGCTGGGCATGGCCCACAGATCAGCACTAAAGACAGAGGGGGAACCTCTTGACCCTGACAGCAGCTTCAAGGATAAAGCCTTTCACCTACACTCACTGTCTAACCCCACACAGCACAGACCTGTCACCACACTGGACACTCAGAAGAGAAGCCATGCTCCTCATCTCACATGTTAACCGAACACATAGCAGAAAGGCAAGATCACCATGGAGGGTCCTGACACTGAGCTGGACCAGTTCTTCTGGTACACAACACAGTGGGGTCACCCAGAGAGCTCTCCGTTACTCCTGACCTCTGGCTCTATAAAATCTTTCTGCCCCTTTTCCTCTATGGTCATTGAACCCTGGTGTGTGCTGAGGATGTCTCATTCATGACTGAATACTCTAAATCAGTGACTTTCAAGACTGTCAACCAGAAATTCTGAAGTGTCGTAGAATTCTTGCCTGGCATACAAGAACTCTACTGACAGAAACTCAACATCCAGTACCATCAAAACAAGCAGGCTCCTGAGGAAGAAACACCCCAGCTTTTATCCTAACATAATTCCAACTGAAGCAAAACTCCCCATAGAGCCTTGCCCAAGCTGTGGCTCCACCCAGACAGAACTGTATTGGGCTCAGAAAGTTTCTCTGGCCAGATAGCTTGAGGCGTGGAGAGTTCGCCATCCATTAGAGTTGGTAGGTGGTGGTCAGTGTCCTTTCTTGGTCAAGGTGTTGGATGTGTTAAAAATGTGTGGCTGAGGTGGAGATATAGCTCAGTGGTGGACTTACCCATCATGGTTGAGGCGAGGTCAAATCCCTAGTAATGAAAAAAGGAAGAAAGAAAGGGGGAAAATAAACAAATAAAGCTGGAGGTTCTTCTGTATCAGAAACCCCAGAGTGGAAACTCCTGATGGAAAGTTACTGAGTGAGCCAGGTGTGATGGTACCTGTAATTAACAACACCCATAATCTTTGCAAGATCAAGGTCAACCTAAGCTATGCAACTAGCATGGTCTATATGAGACCCCATTTAAGCAAGCAGGCAAGAAAGCAAGCAAACCAACCATCACCAACAACAACAACAAAAAAGAAAAGCAGGAGAGAGTGACTGGGCTAGGAAGGCCTTTCTGAGGAGGTAAAGCCTACTCTAGGAGCTAAATGACAAGCAATAAGCTGGCCAGGTGCACTGGTACACACTTGTAATCTCAGAACTGGAGAGGCTGAGGCAAGATCACTTGAGCTCAAGAGTTCAAGACCAGCTTGGGCTACATGGTGGACCACAGGCTCAAACAAAAAGCAATAGGCCATGAGACGATGACCTCTCAGTCAGAGGTGACAGTAATTTCCAAGGCCTGAGTCCAGACGACTTAAGCCACACTTAGGCCTAGGTTTCTTTCTTTTCTCTTTTTAAAGACAGGGTTTCTCTGTGTAGCCCTGGCTGTCCTTGAACTCAGATCTGCAGGTCTCTGTCTCCCAAGTAAACAAAGGTGTGCCACCACGCCTGGCTAGGCCTAGGTTTCTGATGTCTAGAGTGTTCCTGATGACTGAAGTCACAGGGCACAGGGATGGGAGATGTTTGGCTAATGTCTCAGAGTAGGCTGCATACCAGAGACTGATGGGAGCACAACCCTAGTGACTCAGGAGAAGACAACCATGAAAACCTCTGTCCTCTCTCCACCTTCAGGGCATCTGAGGAGGCTTTTGTGAAAGAATCCAAGGAGGAGACCCCAGGCACAGAGTGGGAGAAGGTAGCCCAGCTGTGTGACTTCAACCCCAAGAGCAGCAAACAATGCAAAGATGTGTCCCGCCTGCGTTCGGTGCTCATGTCCCTGAAGCAGACACCATTGTCCCGCTAGGTGTCTGCTGTAAGAATGGCCAAAGCATGGGCCTTGCTGGGGCAGAGGAGCAGCTGCTTCAGGCAGAGTGGAACTTCCTCTGGTAGTTGCCACGCACAGCCTGTTCTGCTCCTCTGTGTCTCTGGGAGCTGGGAAGTGGGACCCTACCCCTTTCACCCCTTACTCCCTGCTGGCCCCATGTTCCAGCCCCTCTCAGTCCACTCCAGTGTGACTGTCCCTCCTGATGTATTTTTCTTGGCTTAAAGGATATGTTAACTCTTTTTACACTTATTTATTATTATCCTCATTTCTCTGGAAGCTGCAACTTGTGTCAGGGCTCGGTTTGTGCTTAGAACTGTCCCAGCTTCATGTCCTAAAAGATGAGGATGTACTCTTGGACACTCAGGAGCTTTCAGCTGGAAGCAGGAACCTAACCTGTCTGTCTGCTGTCCACCCCCAAGAAGAAAGACAAACTCTCACAGAACTGTCTGTGTCTGCTGCTCCCCCTCCCCGCAAGAGGAAACATAAGCTCTCGCAGGACACTCTTACAGTGTTGGTTCTTTGTGATTCTTTAACAAGCCTGAGGATAGGGACTCTGCTCTCCTCAAAACCAAGAAAACTATGGCTCCCCAAATAGAATCTTCTTGCAGCATAGAAAAGTGGTGAGGCCAGCGTCCTCTAAGGTGGTGTCTAAGCCTGAGGATGAGGCTGGTAAATGCATCAACTGTTAGCCCTTCTTCCTTGGGAGTGACAGGGTCCTCTATGACGTGGCAGCCTGCTGCACTGCAGATGTCCCTCCCTCTTCGGGCCATTCCCTCCGTGGTCTCAGGATAAACAACAGTAACCACACCTTCCTTCCCTATAGCAGAGGTTGTAAAACAGGCCACTTAAACCATTATGATCTATACTGTGTTTAAAAAGATTTGAGTAACTGCCAACAGTATTATTAGTTCCCTGAGACTACCAATAAGAAGTATCATAAATTTCTTAGAGCATCAGAAATTTGTCTCACAGTTCTGGAGGCTAAAATTCCGTATCAGGGGAACCACTAAGCCACGGCCCCTGGAGATGCGAAGGCAGGACCTGTGCCTCTTTTCTAGCTTCAGTAGCTCAGGCCTTCCTTGGCTTACAGACACATCCCTTCAGTTTTGCCTACATCCTCACATAGCTGTCCTCATCTTCCTTCCATATATGTCTTGTGTGTCCATTTAAAAAAAAAAATATGGATACCAGTCTTACTGAATTAAAGCCCACCTTAAAGATTGTATTTTAAATATTTATGGTTATTAAATCGCTATTGCCAAGTAAGGCCTAAAGAATTGAGAGCTGGAATTCGACTTTCAAATGTATGTTAGGGTGTGGGTATCGTAACACTAACATAACTGTGGACACTGCCTTTAAAAGTGGCACCATCTTCAGCTCTTTATGCCCTGTCCTTGTGTCCTGTGGGCTTCACAATGCAGTGTTTGACGCTGACAATAAGGCTAACAGTTAAGAGCATGTTAGATCCAGGCTCTAAGTATCTTTCCTTTCTTCCCTTCGCCCAGCTTGAAGCAGGCATTCAGAGGGGTGGAGTCACTCATGAGAGGAGACCAGGTCCTCAAGTCAACACAGAGCTGACCACAGACCAAATGCCTTTGAGACTTTAGTGTCAAAAGCTGGAATGGTATGAATCAGCAGAACCTGAGGGCCCAGAGAAGGCAGAACTGGAGTAAAGTAGACAAATAGTGGCGGTGTTGCTTTGACCATCCTGACTCCAGCAGGACTGACAGGCCTCACCTAAAGCCACAGAGAAGTGCCGACAAAGCCCCCATCCCCACCCCATCAAACAGCTCCAGTTTTGGCCCACTGAATAGAATCCCAAGGACAAGCATCTGGGAATCTCTTTTAACTGGTGCCCCCAGTGATGTGACTGTTACTAGGAAAGTTTAGATGGTACCAGGCTCTATGTTCCTCTCTCACAATGAATCTAGAGACCTCATAAAGACTGCATTTTGTACCACTGAGCTGTATCCCCAGACCATTTAAAAATTTTATATAGGGTCTCAATAAGTTACTCTAACTTACTTTCACTACGTTACAGGCTGACCTTGAATTCTTGAAATCACTCACAGGCAAGATTCTTCTTCCTCAACCTTCAGAATAGTTGAGGTTATAAAAATCAGGCTTATCCTGATTTCTAAAGACCAATCCTTAATTTCCTAAAAACATAGACCAAAAATAGTGGTTTTGATCACAGGAATGAGATTACGAAGGAATTCATCACATACGAGTGTATTAATGTTTTATTAAGTAATTAAGGGGACACATCACAAATAGAAATATGCAACCCAACTGAAGCGAACCTGGGATTTTGGGGGGCGGCAGTACGGAAATCAGTCACAAAATCGGCCACTTCCTCGCCCAAATGATCGTAAGGCCCTGTCAGGAAAGGGGCGAGCAAGTCTGACAGGGCTGTTTGTTGCTCCTGGGTTTTCTAATGATTTCCGTGGAGCTTTGAAGTCCCGTCCATACACTCAGGGTCGAGACTTCATAGCAGATGCCGCTAACCCCAACAAGATGGCTACGACCGTGAAACCCTGGGCAGCGATCCGGGTGCGCATCATTAGTTGGGAGCGGTGGCTCTGGCCGCGGTGGAAGCAGTACAGGCCATAGCAGAGGGCAGCCGCCGTACCCAGACAGCCTGGGGAGGGACAACACACAGGAGGCAGCAGGTTGGGTCCTGCAGGTCCCTTGAGGACGTAGCCCACCCCGCTCTCCCACAGCCACGACTTGGAGACGAGGAGCGGGGAGAGGGTCGTTCCAGAGTCCGCTTCCCGCACCGTCCTTCCGTTACATCTCCGGTCCGCTCCCCTTTTCAAGACTTACCTGGTCTTCCCCCTGTTTCATTCCCCCACGAAACCCGTTCCTACAGCACACACTTACCTATGGGGACCATCGGATTCTCACGGGTCTTCCGAATAAACTTCTCCTTGAAGCCCTCCGGGTTGCTATAGACCGTGGGGCTGAAGCCCTCGATGACTGGGGCCTGGGACGGATTGAAAGGCGCCTCTGGACTAACAGGACGCGGAGCCGCCATACCCACCACGACAGGAACAGGTAGGACAAAATATCCGGACGCCGAATCCCGCCTCCCGGTAAAGTCACCACGAGGGCGGGACATAGTCTGCTGAGCGTACTACGTAGGCGCTGTTGTCCGTTGCATTCTGGGAGTTGTATTAAATCAACGTGAAGGCTCTATTAAAGACTACATTTCCCAAGAATCCCTGCGCGCTCTGGGGGACAGAGCCTGCTAACACGCGGCTTTGAGAGTGCGGTTTGGAGTTTGAGCAGTTGGTGCGGTAGTGTGCGCAATGCCCAAGGCCAAGGGGAAGACTCGGAGGCAGAAGTATGGTTACAACGTCAACCGAAAGCGTCTGAACCGGAATGCTCGTCGGAAGGCAGCGCCGCGGATCGAGTGGTGAGGGACCGGTTCTGAGGCAGGGGCCTCGGCTGGGCTGGACGGCGAGGTGACAGAGTCTCGATCTCTCTCTTTGCCGTTAGCTCCCACATCCGACATGCCTGGGACCACACCAAATCCGTGCGGCAGAACCTGGCGGAGATGGGGTTGGCCATGGACCCCAACAAGGCGGTTCCCCTCCGTAAGAGGAAGGTACTGATACAGCAAGGCACTTTGCTCGTCTCTGCATGAACCTTACTTTCCTTCCCCACCACCTTCCTTCACTGAGCCGAATTTCAGAATTTGATCGCCTCCACACACCCTTTCCATGTTTGCTTGCGACAAAGTCATTTCGTTTGCACTAATTCTGGTCAAAGCTTCTTAACGACCTCCTTCACTCACACTCCCTCTCCAGCACACAGATGGACTTGCTTTGTCGTTTTTTCTTCCTCTGCTTAATTTCTTCTCCGGCCTGTTTGGCATCTCAGTGGAATTTTCAAGAACGTGTCTTTTTCTACCCTTAACCCCCCAGGGCTTGAGATTTTTGTTTCCTATACTGTCTTTCTTTGGTTATCCTTTACCTGAGACATCTAGTTAATTCCCAACTGATCTTTCTGAACCTGAAGGTTTCAAAAATAGCACCTCACTTCACCCACTAGCCTCTTTCGTAGTAATTGTAAATACATGGTCATAGATTATTTATTTGCTTCTTAATCCCTTAACACGGTCCTGTGCTTTGTCCTCTGCTAAACTCCCAGAATTCATAACCCAGTAAATGGGCTTGATGAGTGAGTTTGGTCCATTGACTTCAGGCAAGTTTGCCTAAGTGGACACTTGCCAGCGGAAAATGTCACAACAGGTGTTTTTTTTTTTGTTTTTTTTTTTAAACAAAACATAAAGCTATAACTAAGCATGGTCATGTAAGTCCTCCCCATGGAAAAGATATCTGAGCTTGCTCCCTTGTAACTTCCAAAGCACCGGAAGTGTGCAGTATGCAGTGTTTCCCTGGATTACCACAGAGCAGAGCATAGATAGTCACAGAAAGATGAGTTGCTTGTTAAAAAAAATGTAGTGGGTGTGCGCATGAGCATCCCCTGGTGCCGGTGTGAAGGTCAGAGGATGGCTTTCAGGGTTGGTTCTCGGTGCACTGTGGATTCTAGGGATTGAACTCTGGTGGTCACATTTGCCTAACAAGCACTTTTACCTGATGATCCATCGTTATAGCTCTGCTTGTTTTTCTTGGTAAGGATTTCAGTTGCTGGGACTTTGGGGAGTTCTTGTTATGTAGTTCTGGCTGACCTCGGGCAGGAATTTCCTTACACTAAGTATAGCTCGGGTGTGATGGGCATTGTCCTTCCTTAACCCTGGCCAATCTTTCCCTGATCAAAGGTGCTTGTCTGGTGTTATCATAGCTCCATTCTTTACAGGTAAAGGCTATGGAGGTTGACACGGAAGAAAGACCCAAGGACCTGGTGAGGAAGCCCTATGTGGTAAATGGTGAGTGACCTCGTGAGTGCTAAGCATACACTAACCTTTTAGCTACCTCCATTCTGGTGGGTTTTTGTTGTTGTTTGTTTGTTTCACATCTCCTGATTTGAATAGACAGATGTTTGATATGAAATTACTTGAGTTCTGCCTTTTTAGCTTATCGTTAGCTGATTCACATAACAATTTTAACACAGAGCTGTGTGTGGTGGTGCGTGCCTTTAATCCCAGCACTTGGGAGGCAGAGGCAGGCGGTTCTTTGTGCATTCAAGGCCAGTTTGGTTTACAAAGCAAGTCCAGGACAGCCAGGACTACAAGAGAAACCCTGTCTCAAAAAAAAAAAAAAAAAAAAAAAAAAAAATTTTTTTTTTTTTACACAGTTCAATGTGGAGGGAAAAGAATTACTGTACTCTACTGTGTAAAGCCACATGTACTTAATATGGTAAGATAACTGTTTGGGGTTTTGTTGTTGTTTATTTTCATTTTTGTTTTTCTCTAGGAGGGTCTGTGTTGCTGTGGCTGGCCTTGAACTCACACAGAGATTCATCCACCTTCCTCTGTCTCTTAAGTTCTGTGATTAAAGGCACATGCCATCATGCCCTTCAAGAATTTTTGTTTTGATGTTTTGTTTTTGTTTGTTTTGTTTTTGTTTTAAATTGTAGCTAAACAACTACAAAGAATTTACCTTCTTGGCCCTTTTAAAAAGTTCTGTCCTGTGATGGTGGCGGCCCATGCCTTTAATCCCAGCATTAGGCAAAGGCATTCGGGTCTCTGGGTTTGAGGTCAGCCTTGTCTACAGAGCTAGTTCCAGGACAGCTAGGGCTACAGAGAGAAACCCTGTCTTGAAAAGCAAAAACAAAAGTACAGCAGAGGTATGTTGAGAATATTCATACTGCTACATAATACATCCCCGAACTTTGGTTTTGCAAGCTGAGACTGCCTAACAACCAGGCCAAAGATGATTCTGACTGTAAGAAAATTCAGTGACTATGTCATTTCTGTATTTTGCCCATTTGCTTATCTCTTTTCTCCTAGCTGCGCTGGAGGTTGAATCCAGGGTCTTTTTTGTGCTGAGAAAGCATGCTCTGCTACTGAGCTGTACTCAGCTTATCTGGCTTTTAGTTTTCCTTTATTGGTGGGTTTTGTTTGTTTGGACAGAGTCTTGTTATATAGCTGAAACTAGTGGTGAATTTGAGGTCCTCTTGCTTTAGCTTCCTAAGTGCTGTATAGAAAAGATTTAATGCAGCAAATGGCTATTCTGGCTGTAATACAGACATGCCTTTAATCCCAGGAGACAAGAGTCAAGCAGATCTCTGAGTTAAGACCAACCTGGTACAGAACAACTTTCAGGTTAAAAAAAGCTTCAGTGCAGGCATGACCTTTAATCCCAGCACTCAGGTGACAGAGGCATGCAGATCTCTTAGTTCTATTCAGTGCTGTTTATGCAGTTTTGGTTGGGTCAGTGAGTTGAGAGGCAGTGGAGTTGAGTTTATGACAATTCAGTTCATGGAATTCAGAGGGAATTTTACTGGGAGAGTTTTTCAGAGAGGTTGAAGAGAGAACAAGCTAGACACAAGTGAAGACAGAACAAGCCAAACAATGAGAAGGAGCCAGAAGATTAGAACAGATCTGTAGTGTTAATTTGAGAACAAGCTGAGTATTCATTGAGAAACTGAGAGAAGCCAGCATGAATCAGTCAGCTTGGAGAGGAGTTTGAGCCACAACAGCTGAGCTGAACCAGCCAGCTAGTTCAGAAGGAGCTAGAAAGGGTAAGCTTATTCAGTAGTAAGTCTCAGGCTGAAAACAATCTAGGCCTAGATTAGGTTTTACAGAGGCTAGAAGCTTCTAGGCCTAGGTTTGCAGATGGAGGAAGTAACCTCCAAGACAAGTTCTCAGGAGAATAAAAGTTACTTTTACAGTGCTGGTTCTACCTGTTTGTCTTAAAAGTGCAGCTGTTGTCGCTATGGCCCAGGTTCCCCCTTCACGTGGAGCAGTAAGGTATGTGGGTAGAGCCCTGCAGCTCTAGGTTTCAAAATTCAGACCTTCCATTTCAGATAGGCATAACACAACAGGAAGAGATTTTCTGGTGGTAACAGAGCTGAAAGGAAACCAAGCTTTTCATCTTTCTGTCCCTAGAGTCTGGTGCTAATTAAGATTGATAAGCTTAGTGGTTTTCATTTTAAACTGTAACTTGAGAATTGCTTTTCAGGGAGTTGCACACTGATGGGTGAGTAGGTGGTAGGAGGCAGAATTTGGGAATGAAGGACCTAAAAAAGTGAATTCCAGCTTTGAATTTGGGAATGTGTTGCTGGTACAACAATTCTGTGTCATAGGATTGAAAGGGGTATGCAGAAGGTAAAGCCTTATTCCATTTTCTGGCTTCTTTTACTGCAGACCTGGAGGCAGAAGCCAGCCTCCCAGAAAAGAAAGGAAATACCTTGTCCCGGGACCTCATTGATTATGTTCGTTACATGGTGGAGAGCCATGGGGAGGACTATAAGGTAAGGGCTTATAGTCCAGGAGTAGCCTCTTGGGCTTGTTGGGAAAACACTGGACTGTTCCAGCCTGATCTTTGACTGAATAGAAAGAAAGAAAATAATCTAGGAAGGCATCCCATTGATTAAAGTTTTTTTTTTTTTTTTTTTTTTTTTAATGTGGGTAAGCATTTTGTTTGTATGTATTTGTAAATATGTGAGTGTCTGGTACCTGTGGGGTCAGAAGAAGCTGTTGGGTCCTTGGAACTAGAGTTGCAATTATGAGATGTTGTGTCTATGAGAACTCATCTCTCTAGCCCTTTGGGCTTTCTCTGAATTTTATGTGTGTGTTGGGGGGAGTTTCAGAAGATAGTTTTCAGGGGTTGTTTCTTGATGTCCACTTCTTGAGATGGGGTTTCCCATTTTTGCTGCTGTGCTGCATAACCCAGTCTAGCTGCCCTTGTAGATTCTTCTCCCTCTGCCTCCCGTCATACTGTAGGAGTGCTGGGATTTACAGATGCACATTTGGATTTTCCTGTAGATTCTGGGGAATGAACTCAGAGCACAATGTTTACCTACTGTGCTGGCTAGCTTTGTATCAATTTTGACACAAACTGGAGTCACTGGAGAGGAGGCCTCAATTGAGAAAAATCTCTCCATGTGATTAGGCTGTCGGCAAGCCTACAGGGCATTTTGTTACTGAGTGATTGAAGGGTGAGGGTGCAGCCCACTGTGGGTGGAGCCATCTCTGGGCTAGAAAGCAGGCTGAGCAAGCCATGAGGAGCACCCCTCTATGTCCTTTGATAGCTTCTGCCTCCAGGAACTGGGACTTGGGATGTGGAAGTTAAAGTAAACTCCTTCCTCCTGGAGCTGCTTGTGGTCATGGTGATTGTCACAGCTGTAGAAACCCTTACGGAGACACAGCTTTACTTGCTGAGCCACTTCCTGGTTCTTTGTTTGGTTTTCCTATTTGTTTATTTATTTTAATCTTTTCTCTTTTTTAAAATTATTTAATTTTATTCTTCGTGCATTGGTATGAAGGTGTCAGAACTACAGTTACAAACAGTTGTGAGCTGCCATGTGGTTGCTGGGAATTGAACCCGGGTCCTTTGGAAGAACAGGCAGTGCTCTTAACCACTGAGCCATCTCTCCAGCCTGATTGATTTTTTAATGTTAACAAGATGTGGTTGCCCAGCATGGTGGCCAGCACTCAAAAGTCAGGCAGATAGAGATCTGAGTTTGGTCAGCCTGGTCTATATAGTGATTCCAGGACAGCCAGGGCTATTAAAGAGGCCCTGTCTCAAAAGAAAGCTAAATAAGGAAGTAAGGGATAGGTCTGGCTATGCTGGACCTCTGCACTTGAATGGAAATAATGATTTTGAAGAGGCATGAACTCCCTGGCTGGCCCCAGCTCCTTTAAGACCCACTGCTTGCTCCCAGGCTTGCTTGGTCCCTTCCCTAAGGAGGGTGCTCTTTTCCTCAGCCCTTTAGTGCAGAAGAGCTCCATGTCCTTGGCTGTTTGTTGTTTTGTTTGAGACATGGTTTCTCTATGTAGCCCTGGCTGTCCTGGAGCTCACTTTTTTATGTGTGAGTGTTTTGCCTGCATGTACCACATGAGTGTCTGGTGCCTGTGGTCTCTTAGGATTGGAGTTATAGACGCTGGGTCCTCTCTAAGAGCAGCCAGCGCTTCTAACCACTGAACTCTGTGATGGCTTTTGAGGTGAGAAAGCTGGACCTCAGGGATAGGAAGCAGCATGCTCAATTCAGGCAAACAAAGCTCAGATTTGGACTTGAACTTGTGCCTGTTCGATACTCCACACACTGTCCTACTTTTACAGGCCATGGCCCGGGATGAAAAGAACTACTACCAAGATACCCCAAAGCAAATTCGGAATAAGATCAACGTCTACAAACGTTTTTATCCAACAGAATGGCAAGCCTTCAGCGAGTCTTTGCAGAATAAGAAGATGGAGATAGACTGAGTGGTGTATATCCTCAGACTTAGGCCTTCTGGACCAAGGAAACCAAGCCAGGCTTTAAGGCAGGGAATGTATAGTTTCAGGTGGTGCTGGCAAAGTCCTATGGAATCAGATTTTACACACTCACTCTCGCTCTCCTTCTAGAGAAGGAACCTGTTTTATTGTTTTTTTGGTTTTGTTTTTCGTTTTTGAGAGATGGTCTCTAATAGCCCTGGCTGTTCTGTAGACCAGGCTGGCCTCCGCTCACAGGGATCCGCCTGCCTCTGCCTCCCAAGCCCTGGGATTAAAGCGTGGGCCTCAATGCCTACAGGGGAAGGAACTCTTTCAAGTCCATGGTTTATGTTCTGTTGGGGCTCACAGACAGGTCTTCGTGTCCTGTGTTCAGAGGGTATGTTTTATTCAAATGCAATCTGTATGTGATAAAAGAGTATTTTACCTGTGTAACATAGTTTGTTTTTTGTTTTGAGACAGGGCTTCTTTGTGTAGCCCTGGTTGGTGTTAAAGGTATGCATCTCTACTTGTGTGATGGCTTTGTGTTCACTGTGCCCGATTAAGCTCTGAGCTGTCCTAGGGAAAGCTAATCTTAGCGCTCTGTAGCAAGGACTGCAGCCGTGGGCTTTTACAGGCACTGCCTTCTTCCTCTTGAGTGCTCCCAGCCTTGGCTTCCTCCAGAAACTTGCCAGGAAGCCCCGGCTGCCTGTAGAAGGGTAAGGAGTCATTTGCTCTTTTGATTGCTTTTGTCAGCCATGGCTTGAATCAAACCTCAGGGACCTGAGCCTGCCTTCCGGGACTGGCAGGCTGCCGGGTAGTGCTCCACCATGTGCCACCCAGTGGGCTTTCCAAGATGTGGCCGTCCTCTGGGGCCAGGCCTGAGCATGTGCTGGCTGTATTGCAGCAGGGCCTTGGGAAGGGGTGAGTTGGGCATCGGAAGGCCGCCTAACTACCCTCAACTGTGAATCCTGTAAAAACCCGTTCAGCTGTAGGGGCTGCTCTTGGGAGAACCTATAGTCCACCTTGTCTTCAGCACTCTTGAAACGCATGTCTTTACATATTGCCTGTGACACTCGGTGAGATACACTTTTATCTGTTACAGGGAAGGAAAGAGGTCAAAGGTGTCCAAAGTGGGTGCCTTTGTGGGGTATGACATCAAGTCTCTTCCACAGTATTAGGTGGCTTAGGGGGCCCTGGAGTTTCATTAGGTACCTAGAAGAGTCCTTAGATCTAGTACAAGAGCCACTGTCATTTGCTGTGTATCTTTTACGAAACTCAAATTTGTGTCGCTGACTACAAGGTCTCCTTAACTTGTTTGGGTAACAACTTCCAGCAACCACCTCTGCTATCTTCCTTGCTCTGAGGGCATGTAAACTTCCTGTGTCCTTCCACCTGTCATGGCCAGAGCTGTATGGTTTTGCAGTAGCTGGAAATGAAACTACTGCACAAGCATTCTTGACTGAGCTGCACCCATGATGCCTTTAATATTCCCCGATGCCTGGGACTCTAATGCCTTGCCCAAGGCATACGCTTGAGACATGCTTCTAGAAGGCCCTATGTGTGTGGCTCCTAGGCCTAAGCATGGAGGCCAAAGACTTTTTTTTTTTTTTTTTTTTGAGATTGTCCATGTAGGCCAGGCTGGCCTCAATTCAGGGATCCACCATCCTGAGAGCTTGGATTAAGGCATGTTCACTATGCCCAGCTGTTAGAAGACTTCTGCGCTAGTTTCCAGTCCTTCAGTCTGGCCCCAACAACTAAATCCCCTTCCAGGGGTTAAAAGGCTTGTTACTGTCCATCCCAAAAGTCGGAGGGTAAGGGACTGGGACTTGCTGTCTGGGAACTGTCACTTTCCAGAGCTGCCCGAGCACACTCTTCAAGATGAGGATTCACTGAGCGTAGCATTTTGGCAGTTATTGTGTACCTCAGAAAGCTGGTGACACTCCAGTTTACATGGTTGTCCTTGGTGGCCCTGTGCCTCTGGGTTTGTGGGGCGGACAGAAAGAGCAGCTCCGCACCTTGAGGAAATCCACGGTAGTGTCTTGATAATAGACTTCCAGGTATAGCAGCACAGGGAAGTTGGAGACTCCTTTTCGCTACTGCTGGGAGGAAAAGTGTCTGCTCAGACGAGCCTGTGGCAGGAGGTGGGTGCCAAGCAGTCCTGCAGCTGGCTTGGCCGATCCTCCCAGACTAGCACAAGTACAGAATGCCCAAGAGTGGTTATTTGATGTTTTCCTAGTCCTGGGATTGAACCTACACACTGGGCAAACACTGTGCCGCCGCTACACCCCAGCCTGCTTCCGAGGAGCCCGGTCGCTCCATCCACTTTTACATGGACCTTGGGGGTCAAACTGCGGTCATCACCAGGCGTTCATAGCAACTGCTTTACCTGCTGAGCCATCTCATGGGCCTGTCTGGCTTTTGACTTTTGAGTCAAGGTTTCACCCAGTTGTCCACTCTGTAAACCAGGCAGACCTCAACTGTCTCCGAAGTAACTAGGATAGCAGACCACCCGGGCCTGGCTTCAGATAAAGTTAGTTTACTAGACACAGCGAAATTTTTTTATTTTAAATTCACCCCCTTCACCTTCGGAAATATGACAATTGTACAAGATGATACTTGTTAGAGGATTTTAAATTAGGAAAAAGAGTCTGTCTCAACAAGTCTGGTTCCAAAGTAAGCTTTAAGCACTGGAGAGTACGGTTTCTCACCTTCCCACTGACAAATGAAAAGTTGCCAATAAAACTTCACTCTGAAATCCAAGTCATTCCTTAAACATTTCATACAAAAGCAGAAAAATCACTTCTAATCAATTCCATTTTCATGGGCTGCAGTCCAAGGGCACAGTAAGTAGAGCCCTCTTCTGATGATTGTGCTCACTTCAACTTGGAAGCTTTCTACTTCACAGGTTGCATGTTGGGCAATTGGCAACATGGCACACAGTCTATTCTCAAAAAGCAAACTGAAAGCCAGGCATGATGGCCCCACAATCCCCTCGCATGGGAGGTGGAAGGAGGAAGGATGACTACCATTAATTCAAGGCCAGCCTGGGTTAGAGTGACACCCTGTCAGAAAAAAAAAAAAAAAAAAACAAAAAAAAAAAAAACATGGGATACAGCCTTAAAAACAAAACAGTCCATTGGTAACTGTTCTCCTTCAGTAGCCCCTGGCAGACCAAAGGCTCCTTCGCCTGCACCAGTGTCTGTCTACACGAAGACCGGCTTTGCCCTGGTTGATCACCAGTCATGGAATGTTCACTGCAGAGCACACAATTTCAGCCTCTGCTTTGGCTGGTGAATAAATGGTCCCAGAAGGCTTGGTGATGTGCCCAAGGCCACTCTGATGGCTCTTCCAGTAGTCCTGTCCTGTGTCCTGGGCCATATGGAGAATCTAAGTACTAGGCCTTTCTGAAGTACTTGTCTCCAGGTGTGGGCTCCAGGCCAGGTCGGAGGAAGGGAAAGCTACAGTTCTGTCTCCATTGGCACCCGTAGGTTACCTTATGTCAATCATGATTCCAGATAGTTCTCAAAGCTCCATATTTTCTAGACAGCCTCCTAGGGTTTGGATTACAGCACCTAGAACTTTGGCCTAGTCCTTTGATAAATACACAAATAAATAAATAAAATGCCATTCTGAGGCTAACCCCTACCCCAGCTCCAGTCTTGTTCCAGGACTCCTCCTCCCTTCTCTAGACTTCTGTAAACATGGGCATTGGCACAGTTAGTACAAAAGCAGAGGTTGTCTCCAGGGGAAAACTAGCCTTCACCCTGTTCAGTGAACTGCACTTGTGGTTAAGAAAGGCTGGCAGGCCAGGCCTTGACAGCTGGGAGGTGTTCAGGAAATTCCCTGCTAAAGTCTAGAGGTTGATCTTCATTTGGCATTGACAGGGCTGGCATTTAGAAAAAAACAGGGAAACCACCTCCCTTTAAAATGATAGCTCTGGGGCCAGAAAGGCAGAAACCCAAGGCCACAGAGGGAGCAGGGGCTGTAAGATGAAGGCCTGGGAGCCCAGACTCATTGCCTTCTACCCAGACCCTTCCCACATAAAAATGTATGAACAGTAAAATGGGAGACCTGAGGTTCAGGAGCACCTGTGATATCCACACTGGCTCTCCAACCAGTGGGAGCTCAGAGAGGGACACTGCATCCACTGAGCAGCATACTGTGCAGGAAGGAAAGGAAGCTGGAGTCCCTTGGGGGCCTGAGGCAGTCATGGTCTGCCTTCACACCTCCCTACCTCACCCATGTCCACCTCAGTAGGAAGGCTTCTGCATGGTTTGGCCTTGCTCTGGAGGGGAGAGAGGAAGTGTTGCTATGATGCTTCTGCCAAGGCCTAGGCTGGCAAAGAAGATGCAGGAGGAAGCAGAACTGTGCCCTCCAAAGCTAGGCAGCAAGCCGGTGTGTCCAGTTTAGGAGAGAAGCTCTAAGAGCAGTTTCCAGATTCGCACAGTGCCGGGTTCCTCGAAGCCAGATCCTGCAGGGGCAATGCTAGCTGCCAAGAGGAAAACCTCCCTCTGGTTGTCAGTAGTGAGCAGACCCAGCTCCTGCTGCAGCTCCAACAGGCTCATGGCCCCAGTCAGGTCCTGCAGTGAACAAGCCAGCAGCACAGCGGTCAGGCAGTGCTCCACGTGTGGCACCCCCACAGACGAATGTGTTCAGCAGCTACTCCGGAGAAAAGCAGGGCTTGAATCCTGGAGGTGCAGCTAGATCCTATGGGATAACCCAGTGCCCTCCTGCCTGCTCTGTGGAGCCCTCTTAAGGAGCCAGCCACCGGAGTCTTAACAGCCCTTCCTACTTGTTAGGTAGGTACTCTGATTCTCACAGTCCACTGAGCTGATAGGAGCTGGCTCAGTGAAGTCACTTCAGAGCTGGGTTCCAAGTTCATGCTGATGACCAAACCTTTGAACCTTTGGACTACCAACCCATGCCTCCCACCCACAATGTAAGATCATACAGCAATGACTTCCAGACAGTCTAGCTTGGGTGGGGGAGGGAAAAGGATACTAGGCACTGTGGCAGGCAATGGTACCTTGACATTTCATCCTGGTTCAAGGTTCTTGGAGCAGTTCCTACATGACAGGGCCTCACCTGTTGCCTATGGTGGTTGGAATGAAAATGACCCCACTGGTTCCTATATTGGGATGCTTGGTCCAAGGACAGTAGAGCTGTTTGGAATGGATTAGGAAGTGTGGATGTGTGGGGCGGTCTTCAGAGTTTCGAGAGTGAAACTAAGCCACCAATACGCTCTTCTGTTAGTCATCTTAGTCATGATGCCTCACAGAAACAGAAAAGTAAGACACCTGCTCTCGGTTCAAAATGCTATAAAATATTAAAGAAAAAAAAAAAACAAAAAACTGCTACAAATTAGAATGCTGTAACAATTCATTGTCCTGGGTATTTCTGAAGCTCCAAGAAAACACCATTACTAGTGGCACCATGGCTGGGCTTGGTGGCACAATCCTTTAATTCCGGCATTTTTGGGAGACTGAGGCTGGTGGATCGCCATAGGCTGGAGAGCAGCCTTGTCTACATATCTAATTCCTGGACATCCAGGGCTACATACCAAGACCCTGTCTCAAACAAGTTAGGCCAGAACAGGTATAAATGGGGACTGTCCCAGGTGGACCAGGACAGATGGTAAACATGTGTGCGTGTGTGTGTGTGTGTGTGTGTGTGTGTGTGTGTGTGTGTGTGTGTG